>NW_011494903.1:9473968-9487336 GCF_000754665.1 Bison bison bison
TTGGCTAGTTTGTAAGCTAGCCATACATGGCCAAGATTATATTGGTTTGTGACACCCCATTTCTACAACCAGCTGTTTCCAACATTTGCTCAAAATTTCCACAGGAATTCAGCGTGAATGACTTTGTGCTTTCTTCCAGAAGCACTCATTTCACTCTGGAAAAGTCCCTGAGACATGGGCCAAACACAACTTCTTAGACCACGCATACTAGGTTAAGAGTGCACTCTGGAGTCATGCTGCCAAGGTTCAAATACCAGCCTCACTGTCACTAACTCCATTAAACCTCAGTTTCCTCACCTGTAAAAAGATGCTTATAACGCAAATAGCTGTTGTGAAAAATTCGCCAATGTGAATAAAATCTCAGCGTATCACCTGACAAACATTTTAAAAATTAGCTTATGACATGTTGTTCCTATTTAAGATAAAAAGTATGAACAGAAAGTACTTTGTACTTTAAACTTCTAGTGCTCTATTCCTTGACACATATAAAGAGAGAAACTAGAAGTGGAAGAATTAATAAATTTCTCAGAAAACTGCTAGGAGGCTGTGGAATTAAGAAGAGGGAGGAGAATGTGTTGGGACGACACTGAGGAAGGATTAATCAATCACTTTAGTAAATGTTTACACTAACAAGAAATTTGCCATTGGCTACATTGGGGCAACTTGAATGATCAATCCAAAAGTGGCCTGAAGAAGAAAAGGGTGTGAAAACACTAAGGTTTTAAGTTTAATAAAGTCAAAATTCAATGAGGCAAACATGGTGCTTTTCAAAATGGCATGCAGGCAAAATAGAAAAAAATAAGGAGGCATTTTTCATTAGCTAAGGATCAACCTAAAGCAGCTAACTAGCCAAATATAAGGATTTCTATTGGTACACAAATGTTCTCTTGCTATTTCGTGAAAGAAAGTGTGCTTTTGTGATGATGTCATGCTTGGGACTGGATGAAGCACAAATGGAGGACAAAGTAGTTAAAGGATATCACCCTAGAATATCCTTTGGAGATGAATCAGAAGTCAACACTGTAAATCAGGATTTTCCATTCCTAATGCTAAACTTTCCCAATGTTCCCACTCTAGTTAGGAACTGAGATAATCTTCTTAAAGATACATTCAAATTAACAGTAAAGTGGCAACCAACTGAAGTGATATTAGGGGTATTACTGGGGGAGGAGGAGGTATTTCAACAGCTATATTTAAGACATCTCATAAAGTAAGTTAAATGTCACGTCCAAAAAGGCTATAGAAGACAAAGAGAATCAACTTGAGAATCTTTCAGTGCCAACCTATTCACTGCCAACATTATTTCAACTTCAAATAAAGTCCAAACAATTTCAAGCTTACATAATTCCAATATTAGGACCAAATTTAGGAAATTAAACCTTACCTTTTCTTCCTGGTTTCATTTCACCTTCAGCATCCATCCAATATTCTCTGATATCAATTAAGACTTTCCCTTTGAAGTCCCGAACACTAACATACCTCATTTTCCCAATCTACAATAGAAAAAAAAAAAAAAACATATAACAGCTGTTCAACAATGATATCCATATTTATATTCTCACTTGCTGCACACTCACTCTACTTTTAATCACAAAAATAATTACAGTTCTCAATATCAACACTACATCAAAGGAGCTATCACTGTTCAAAAAGAAATCTTTCTAAGAAGATGAAACAAAGTACATCTCACATTTCCAATCATTTTTACATTAAATGTGGGACATACATTAATCAAGTTACTTGGCTTCAAAAGAGAAGGAAATACTGCCACATGGTATAACATGCATGAACCTTGAGATCTTATGCTAAGTGAAATAAGCCCATCACAAAAAGCTTCATACTGGATGATTCCACTTAATATGAGCTACCTGGAGCAGTCAGGTCATATAGAAAGTAGAATGGTGGTTACCAGGGGCTAGGGATTGGGAGGGGAGAAGGCAATGGCAACCCACTCCAGTACTCTTGTCTGGAAAATCCCATGAAGGGAGGAGCCTGGTAGGCGGCAGTCCATGGGGTCGCTGAGAGTCGGACAAGACTGAGGGACTTCACTTTCACTTTTCACTTTCATGCATTGGAGAAGGAAATGGCAACCGGCAGGGAGCCAGCATGAGGAACTCCGCCCATGGCAAAGGTCATGAGGAAGGAGGCTCGGCATACACAAAGGCAGGATAGAGCCTCAGGAGTCCCCCCTGGATATTCTCGAGCATCTACCCCCAAAACCAGAGTCTGCCTACTTTACTGCTTTGTGCTCTCACCTCTGACTTTACGGGGGGCTGTCCCCCACCACCATCTCGCTGTCTCTGAAAAAGAGTTAACTTACAGCTCCAGTTAATAACGTTCCTGGGCATAATAGGAGTGTTTAAATCCAAACCCCTCAGATGACTCTCTAACTTGCCTGACAAGTTTACCCGGACTCCTACAGCTATGCATAGGATTGTTTACAGTCTCCCAACCATGAGAGGCAAGGGAAGCTTAAGATATTCAAATAGCTTAGAGCCTCTCAGAGAGTTAGAAGCTGTCAGAATAAAACTAGTAGAAGATTTCATCGATGAGCCAGTGCTTGCTGCCCAGTTTCCACATCCCGTTTTGTATCCTTGAATGTGTATTAATTAATATAGTTGGTATGTAGAAAAAATAAGTAGGTGGCCCTGGTGTTAGCAACTTTAGACCCTTAAGGTAATAAATTCTTTCCTTTGTTGTAAACCCACTGCACCTCTGCCCTATAGGAATGCAACTTTATCTAACACCTTTGGAGGACAGCGCCAAACTTTAAAATAATTACTCTTAGAGAAAATAAGTCTTATGGTTGACAAACCTTTGTCAGAGTCATAAAATGTTAACAGGCCTTCTGGCCAGAAGATGATGTAAATCACCTAAACCATTTGTACACGATAAGTTTGCAGAAAAGAAACCCTGGTTTCGATAAGGATCAAAGACTGATGACGTTGCATGATTTCACACCCCCTATTATCCTCTATGTGCAACTTATGGTATAAAAGCCCCTGTTGAAAATAAAGCTATGGGCCTTGCTCACTGAAGCTTGGTCTCCCCATGTAATTCTTTCTTTCACCTTCTGGCTGAATTTCCATCTGGAGCGCGGAGGCCCGCCAAGCCTACTAATTTTGCCTGGGCGTCAACTAAGGTCTGACCTGGGAGGCCTTAGTGTCTCCTCTCCCTCGGGAGAACGGGAAGACGCCTGTGGCCTACGTGGGTGGTGCAAACTTCTTGTCTTGAAGTTTTATTGGTTTTCCACATAAACCAAGTTATTCAGCCTCTTTTCTCCACTGAATTTTCTCACTGAGCTATCCCTATTTAACCACACTTTATATTTCTAATTAATACTCAATTAAGCTATTGTTTCGCCGATGCCGTCTCCCCTTCCAATTCCCTGAATCCACCGGGGCAGGACCCCGGCAGCAACCCACTCCAGTGTTCTTGCCTGGAGAATCCCATAGACAGGGGAGCCTGGTGGGCTGCCGTCTATGGGGTCGCACAGAGTCGGACACAACTGAAGCGACTTAGCAGCAGGGATAGGGAGAAAGGGGGAGTTGTTATGTAATAGTTTTACAAGATGAAAAGCTCTGGAAATCTGTTTCACAACAAATGTGAAAATATTTAACATTACTGTATGCTTAAAAATGGGGAAGATGGTTAAGGTTTATGTTAAGTATTTTTTTTACAATAAAAATCATGAGAAAGCAAAATCTAGTACAAACTACAACCATAGGAATCCACAGACTCAGCCAGCTACACTGGTTTAGCAACCATTCTAAATGTAAGAATCCAGAGTTCCAGTCAATGGGAACAAGAGAGCTTTTTCTTTTAGACATTCATTTCAAATGACATTTTAATACACTCTGCTTACAGTCTCAAACTGAGAACTTAGAACTTTTCATAGAAAACTATTTTTCAAAAATCTTCTATTGCTGCTTAACTACAAATGGCACAGGGAAGGAAAAGCTTTTACTCCACAGCGTCTACAAGCACCTTCAAACGTATCTTATGCTGCTGTAATGTACTGTCTAGCACTTAAGCTAAGAAATTACACTTTCTAATCAAAACTTCTACTATCTCTACCTACCTCTTACCCATTTTAAACCTACTCTTCAATCTTACTAACTTAAATAAAATACTAGCAATGATTTTGTGCCTAAGACACATCAAAAAGTTCCTTTCCTTACAAACCTGGCTCCCTTCATTATTAATCCCTTTTATTGGGATTGTGCTAACACAAGTACACACTTACGGCTTTCATCTTGCCTATGATCCTCTCAAGCTGCTTTTTCTTATCTCAGATCTTATTCATTTTGCTTTAGTTTTTCATTCTCAAATAAGTTTCTTGTCCTGTTGGTGTGACCCCTACTTTCAGGGTATGTCTCATGCTTTGTGGAGAAAATACAGTCCATTGAGTATGGTTAAATGCCTTAAATCTCTTACCCACATCATCATGAATTCATAAGTTCTATACCTTTTGTATCCCATTTCTTGCATATATAGTTGACTCTTGAAACAACGCAGGGGGGTTAATCCAAGCATGAATTATAGTCAGGCCCTCCATATCTGAGGATTAAACCAACCACAAACCATGAAGTATTTAGTATTGAAAACTATCCATGTATAACTGGACCCAGGCAGTTCAAATCTGCACTGTATTGTACATTCTTTCCCTTTCCATTGGTTTCATATCTACCATTTCCAAACATGTTCTGTCTTCCCTTTCTAAAGTTACCAGTGATCTTATTGTCAGTATTAATGGCTTATTTTTTAGTCTTCTTTGTATCCCTACTGCCTGTCATATTGGGTTCCCAACAAACTGTTTTAATGGATGAATGAAATAAGACCAAAATAATTATCACAGTGAAACTCTCAATAGTGATTTATAATATTGACTTCAACGAATTGACTTAAATGTAAAGTCATCTTAGGCACCTATAGCACTGAAGTGAACATCATTTCATTCTGGTTTTGTGGTAAACCCATGTGACAGATGAATAGATATAATTAAAATACACTAAAAACCTCCAAAATTAATACTGATTGGGTAAGTCAACTCTGCATTCAGTGTGGGCTTGAACAGTAGAAGAGACTGCAAGTGGTGGAATCTGACCTTGAAAAACTACAAGCCATTAATTAGGGAAAAAGTGATGAAATAGACAAAGGAAAGGAGAAAATACAATACTGATGAGATTCAAGGATAGGCTGAATAGATGGAGCGAATACTGAAAAGGACTTGAAATGCCAGTAAGATAGTTCTGAAGCCTTTATATAGGTCTTTGGAATAAGAACCAAAAAAGAAAGAAAAACAAAGGAGAATAACACCACCTTTTCTGCAAATCTTCCTTGTATTACTGAGAAATCTGATGTAGAAAACGGTTACAACTTTAAAATCTCACTAGGAAAAAAAGTTAAAGATCAAGACCAAAAGCAATCTACTTTTAAAAAGAGACAATGTAAGTATATGAGTGGCATTTTACAGTCTTAAATTAATAATAATAATACTCCGTTATTTTATGTAAACAGCATGGTACAATACAGTTCACACTACACACTGTTGGCTAGCTACGCTAACTTCTACCTCGATCCCTGGAAACTTCTCATAAGCTTCCTCATCCACAATTTCAATGATGTGCATAACCGTTTTTTGTTTGCCAAAGTGAAAGTGAAAGTGAAGTCGCTCAGTCCTGTCCGACTCTTTGTGACCCCATGGACGTAGCCTACCAGGCTTCTCGGTCCATGGGATTCTCCAGGCAAGAATACTGGAGTGGGTTGCCATTTCCTTCTCCAGGGGATCTTCCCGACCCAGGAATCCCAGGTCTCCCGCATTGGAGGCAGATGCTTTAACTTCTGAGCCACCAGGGAAGCCCAAAGATGAACTTAAAGAAGTATTTTCTTCCTCCCAAACATGGCTGACCATCACATATTTAAACCTTTATGATTTTACAATTTGAAGTCCCTAAACATTTTTCAAATAACTCGTGATTGTAATAAATAAATTATTTAAAGTAGGGAAAAAGTATAGATTAATAAACTGATACTAAAATTTGGCAAAAATGCTTCAGAGAACACCAGCACCAAAGAACTGTGCGGGTGAAAAGGAAAAGAAAGCCTGATGACACAGAATGACACTGCTCCACCAAAATCTGAAACTTACTGTAACCAAAACTTACTGTGCATTTTGTATACTCTCCCTTAATAAATCCAGCGTCTACTTTAACACAAATCTCCAAATAAAGATGGACCCTACAGAAATCTGCACTGTGTTTATTCTGTAACTTTTCATTCTCCCAGTCCAAAGCAGCAAATCCACAGTGCACACATTCATTCCAGAGCTTAAGTGATAGACATTACAGGAAAAGAGAGAACACCTTGCCCCTGACATCAGGAATAAACAAAGGTGTCTGCTCTTACCATTTCTTTTCAATACTGTTCTGGAAATAATAGCAATAAAGTAAGAAAAAGAAATGGATGATATAAAAGCAAACAAAATCATCAACAGAGAAAATTCTAACACATCATTAAAAAATATATACTTAACATTTATAAAATATAGAATGTTATCATTTACATATATTATGTAATACATATATTTTTAGCAACGAATGACTAGAAAATGTTAGGAAACAATACATGTGAGATAGAATCAAAACACACAAAATGCTTTGGAATAAATTTGACAGAAGATATACCAGAAAAATTACAAAACAGAAATTCAAAAAGATCTAAATTAATGGAGAAAGATACCAATATGATCAAGTTGTAGATTTTTTCCAAACTGTTCTTCAGCTTCCCCAATTCTAATCAAAATCCCAGTAGACTTTTTGATAAAAACTGACAAACTGATTATAAAATGTGTATGTAAATACAAAATACACAGAATAGCAAAAATAATAATTTTGCTATTATTGTTTGCTAATAATAATTCTGAAGGTGAAAAACAAGAACAATGTTAAAGGATTTACACTACCTGACTGCAAAATTCACCATAAAAGTACAGTAATTAAGACAGTGTGGTACTGAAGACAGGCATATAGATCAATGGAATACAACAGAGTTTAGAAATAGGTATTTTATATATTTACTGATTTTCTTTATAAATATCCAAGGTGAGTCAACAGGAAAAGAACAGTCTTTTCAACAAACGGTAATAGAACAACTAGATTATCTGTACAGGGGTGAAAAATGAGTCTCAACAACTACCTCACACTACACACAGAGAAAACTAATTCTACTAGTTTTCTAATGAGCAGACCTATTCTATTAGTGACCTATTTCTAATTAGTGACCTATTCTCAAAAAATGAGTATTTAGTATTTTTTTTGTAATCTTGTCTTATGGCTAATGCTTAAAATTCTCCAGGCCAGGCTTCAGCAATATGTGAACCGTGAACTTCCTGATGTTCAAGCTGGTTTTAGAAAAGGCAGAGGAACCAGAGATCAAATTGCCAACATCTGCTGGATCATGAAAAAATCAAGGGAGTTCCAGAAAAACATCTATTTCTGCTTTATTGACTATGCCAAAGCCTTTGACTGTGTGGATCACAATAAACT
Source organism: Bison bison bison (assembly GCF_000754665.1). NCBI lineage: Eukaryota > Metazoa > Chordata > Mammalia > Artiodactyla > Bovidae > Bison > Bison bison. The sequence continues at coordinate 9,481,516 of NW_011494903.1, forward strand.
GTGGAAAATTCTTCAAGAGATGGGAATACCAGACCACCTGATCTGCCTCTTGAGAAATATGTATGCAGGTCAGGAAGCAACAGTTAGAACTGGACATTGAACAACCGACGGGTTCCAAATAGGAAAAGGAGTTTGTCAAGGCTGTATATTGTCACCCTGCTTATTTAACTTATATGCAGAGTACATCATGAGAAACGCTGGACTGGAAGAAACCCAAGCTGGAATCAAGATTGCAGGGAGAAATACCAATAACCTCAGATATGCAGATGACACCACCCTTATGGCAGAAAGTGAAGAGGAACTAAAAAGCCTCTGGATGAAGGTGAAAGTGGAGAGTGAAAAAGTTGGCTTAAAGCTCAACATTCAGAAAACGAAGATCATGGCATCTGGTCTCATCACTTCATGGGAAATAGATGGGGAAACAGTGGAAACATTGTCAGACTTTATTATTCTGGGCTCCAAAATCATTGCAAATGGTGACTGCAGCCATGAAATTAAAAGACGCTTACTCCTTGGAAGGAAAGTTATGACCAACCTAGACAGCATATTCAAAAGCAGAGACATTACTTTGCCAACAAAGGTTCGTCTAGTCAAGGCTATGGTTTTTCCTGTGGTCATGTATGGATGTGAGAGTTGGACTGTGAAGAAGGCTGAGCACCGAAGAATTGATGCTTTTAAACTGTGGTGTCGGAGAAGACTCTTGAGAGTCCCTTGGACTGCAAGGAGATCCAACTAGTCCATTCTAAAGGAGATCATTCCTTTCTTTGGAAGGAATGATGCTAAAGCTGAAACTCCAGTACTTTGGCCACCTCATGCAAAGAGTTGACTCATTGGAAAAGACTGATGCTGGGAGGGATTGGGGCAAGAGGAGAAGGGGATGACAGAGGATGAGATGGCTGGATGGCATCACTGACTCGATGGACGTGAGTCTGAGTGAACTCCGGGAGTTGGTGATGGACAGGGAGGCCTGGCGTGCTGCGATTCATGGGTCGCAAAGAGTCGGACACAACTGAGCAACTGATCTGATCTGATCTGATCTGATCTGATGGCTACTCCAAACAATTTTAATTTAGATTTTAGATTTGTCTTTGGTAAAGTGTACCTGATAACCCAGATCCTTGAAGATTCTAGCAATCTCTAACAAAGTTCCACTTTGGAAGCTATTTTCTAGGCATTTTCTTGGTAAATGAAAAATATAGAAAACATACAGTACTATTTTTAAAATTAAATAAAACTTATTACGAATTTACAAAATACGAGAGTAACTGATTTTCCTTTTAAAAACCCCATCCTGCACCTTTCTAAAAAATTATCAAACCATTATTACTAATAAAGTCCTCATTTTACATAACCAATGTACTCACTCTAACGTGCTTTGGATTCAAATTAAAAGTCAGTATTAACCACCAAACATACCACTTCAAGGAAAAAGCTCTAATGGCAATGAAATTAAATGTATTATCTCTTCAATCAATCAATCCTAAAGGAAATCAACCCTGAATATTCACTGGAAGGACTGAAGCTGAAGCTCTAATACTTTGCCATCTGATGAAAGAGTCAACTCATTGGAAAGGACCCTGATGCTGGGAAAACTTGAGGGCAGGAGGAGAAGGGGACAACAGAGGATGAGATGGTTAGATGGCATCAACTCAATGGACATTGAGTCTGAACAAGCTCCAGGAGACAGATGAGAGGACAGGGAAACCTGGTGTGATGCATTCCACGGGGTCACAAAGAATCAGACTCGACCTAGCAACTGAACAATAACAATTCTTAGAATGCCTACACAGACTACCTTCACAGACTAGATCTTGAAAAGTCACTCTGAAAGTAAGGCCTATGTCCCTCCCAGAGGCACTTTCAAAAGAATGAGGAGTCTATAAATAGCCTTTCAGGCTTGAAGTGAAGTGAAGTAGCTCAGTCGTGTCCGACTCTTTGCGACCCCTGTCCCTGGGATTCTCCAGGCAAGAACACTGGAGTGGGTTGCCATTTCCTTCTCCAATGCATGAAAGTGAAAAGTGAAAGTGAAGTCGCTCAGCCGTGTCCGACTCTAGCGACCCCATGGACTGCAGCCTACCAGGCTCCTCCATCCATGGGATTCTCCAGGCAAGAATACTGGAGAGGGTTGCCATTTCCTTCTCCAGGGGATCCTCCCGACCCAGGGATCGAACCCAGGTTTCCTGCATTGCAGGCAGATGCTTTAACCTCTGAGCCACCAGGCCCTTTCAAATGAAGGTTTAAGAAGTGAACTCACTTTTTTTTGGTGAGATAACCTCCCCATAATAAAAGAACTAGTTTCCCCAGCCTGCTCTAATAGAATAAAATCTTTAAACGTGGGTACTACTTTATCTGTACAAACAAGGGTAAGGTACACAAGATAAAATCCACTAAGAGGCTACAGAGGCTCTATTATTATCCAAGTACAAGTAGGCATATAGCTAACAGAACTGATCAGAGAAAAGCCCAAGATAGTTGCCAAGTAAATACTTGAAAGAAGTCTGTATCTTTAGTATAAACATTAAGTTGAAATATTCCAAAGTAGTCCTTCATTCCACACAGGAGGAAAGGCTATGAAAGGAAGTGATACTCTCTTACAGATTTTACATTTCATTCTGCCCCTTAAAATAGCTTTCCAGTGCACTTAGGAGAAAGTTCAACTCCTAAAAACAGCCTCCCAGTAGGAAAGCCCTGCAAGAGCTGACCCTTCACCTTCTTTACCAACTAGACCTCCTACCTACACTCTCAGCCAACCTTCCTGCACAATCCAAGCTCCTTCCCACTTCAAGGCATCTGCACAATGCCCTCTACTTTGAAAATGCTTTCCTCTCCCCCACACTTGGCACAGCTGGCTGCTCCTTTATGTCGTAAGCTTCAAATGTCACTTCCTCAGGAAAGATTCTGAGCATTTTCTCACTCATAATCATCTGCACTTTTAACTTCTTAGCCCTTATCATAGTTTTAATCATATTATCTACTCAAATAAATGAGGGCCCTTTCATAATTCTTCCTTACAAACAGCAATTTACGTTCTCTATCAAATTAGTCTACTCCTAGTACCTCTAAAATATACAAAAGTCAGAAGACTAAAGCCCATAAGTAAATAATCTGCACTTTGTCATTTTTTTACATAATTTTTAATTTTAAAATGTATGTATTTAAAATGTACAATTTGATTCAATATTCAGACACTCAGAGTGAAAAAACTACTAGTATATTCAGGCTAACACATTACCATTTTTTGCATGACTGGTACATCTGAAAATCCACTTGCTGCTGCTGCTAAGTCGCTTCAGTCGTGTCTGACTCTGTGCAACCCCATAGACAGCAGCCCACCAGGCTCCCCCGTCCCTGGGATTCTGCAGGCAAGAACGCTGGAGTGGGTTGCCATTTCCTTCTCCGATGCATGAAAGTAAAAAGTGAAAGTGAAGATGCTCAGTCGTGTCCGACTCTTAGCGACCCCGTGGACTGCAGCCCACCAGGCTCCTCCGTGCATGGGATTTTCCAGGCAAGAGTACTGGAGTGAAAATCCACTTAGTACAGTTCAAATATTCAATACAGTGTTAAGTACAGTTATCATGTGTCTTATTTCTTAATCCAGACATATAACAAGGCAAAACTGAATAAAAACATCCAATTTCTAGTTTCCCATTCTCACCTTAAACCTGGTACTCTGTCTTTCAAGGACATCACTAACTTTTCAAAAGAGTGCACACACACACAAGCGCCTCGCTTTCTAATAAAAACATGTTTGCATTCTCATCTTGTCCAACCTTCTGGCTTCAACTAATACTAACGTCTTCTTATCTTTTTTATGCTCCCACAAAACACTTACTTTTTTCTTGCTCCCATTACCACACTCTTCTTACTTTCCTTCACCTTCTCTTACCTATATCCTCTTTTTCCTTCCATCCTAAGTTATCACAAGACACGTACTCAGTCCCCTCCTCTTCCCCCTCTGGTTTATGCTTACTTCAGTGGAAGGCTTTAGTCAACCGTACTAATGTTTCCCACATGAACATTTCCCAACTAAATGCTCCAGGTGGTGAAGGAAAGACACTTTACCACACTTATAGTCAGGTCCCAAAGGCCAAACTTAACCACCTTTGCCATTTGTCAGTGAAACCATCTCTACTATCTCAAATTTGAAACCAGTCTTCACTGATTGCTTCATTCTTCCAGTCCACTCTTCCTCACTAGCTCTCTTAATCATCACTATTCCATCTGCCAGGAAAACCATCTAAGCCCTTATCACCTCACATCAATTTATCATCACTGCCTCTCCCATAAATCCTTCTTGTACCACGATGCCAATAACAAGTCTCCCTAAAACAAGATAAGAAACCCAAGGGAAAAAGCTGTATCAGTAATTTCATCAAAGCCCTCTAATGCATTTCCCTCACTACTCAACCTTATTTCTAACCCCCCACCCCACCCAATATATAAACAGAAGGCTCATTTTCTCATTTACCTTTTCTGTTACCAAGCCAAAATTAGGCAGGTCATATTGCAGTCTCCCCTCTAGTAATGTCCTATCCACACTGCACAGCCCAATGCTAGACCTACCTCCTCCAATGTGCTCTATAAATGTGCAGTTTTCAATCTTTATTTTTTTGATTCCTCTAACTTTTAAACTCCCTGTGTTTTAAATACAGAAAAACCACAGAACTCTAGATCGTAACAAAAATCTAGCATCATATAAATTGCTTTCATTTCTACCAACTTCTTCTTATATTTCAAGGACTATCCTTAGTCAAGAGAATAATATACAGAAGAGATTAGTAGGCATTATCAGATGAGGTACTTTTCATATTCTTCAGATCAAGTTGGGTAACACTTCTTCTGGATTAAGGAAATACCAGTTTTACCTGAAACATGTTATCATCTCTGCTGCTGCTGCTCTGCTTGGAGGATGACAGCGCTCTGGAAGTTTCACCAGTTTTTTGCTTCTTTACAGGTTTTTCTGGAGCAACTTGCTTTTTCCTCTTTAGCTTGAAAGAAAAACAAAAACATGGTTAAAATTTGCATAAGAACAAAATGTATCTCAGCTTCAGAAGATTGCATTACTTTTTAAGACTTAGAGGATCAAAAGATTACCTTAATAAAAAATCATAAATATATACACAGGCAAGTTTTAAGTTTTCCCTGACAACAGAACTATGCAACTAACATACCACTGTTATCTAGTACAATGTTTTCAAACTTTTGGGCTTCTTGGAAAACCAAGATACTTCAGGCATTAGAGTGGTATTCACCGGACCAACAGTTATATTATAGATTGGGATCCCACATAAAATTTCTCTGTGAGGAAAAAAAGACTGAGGGGGGCTACTGTTGCTTTTAAATGCACTTAAAACTTTTGGAAACCACAAGTCTACTAGTTATTTTTTACAAAGAAAAACATACTAATTAGAAAGACAACAACCAATTTATGATTATTTATGCCTGCCTATTCCAAAAGGGACTGGGACTTCCCTGATGGTTTAGTGGTTAAGACTCTGTGATCCCACTGCAGGGGGCCAGGGTTCAATCCCTGGTCAGGGAACTAGATCCATCCCACATGCCATAACTAAAAAAAAGAAGAAGAAAAAATTCTGCATGTCGCAGGAAGACAGAAAATCCCAAGTGCCACAACTAAGACCCACTGCAGCCAAATATATAAAATACTTTAAAAAAAAAAAAAGGATGAGAAAACCAAAAGGGACTTAAATTGGTTCAGGGAGTTTGAGTAGGGAAAGCTAAGAAAGCTATTTTGTACTGGAGACCAGAGGTCAACAACTCATCACAAAACTTCCTCATCACAAAAAAATCACTTTAGACAGCA
>NW_011494903.1:9487964-9492091 GCF_000754665.1 Bison bison bison
GGGGGTCGCAAAGAGTCGGACACGACTGAGCAACCGATCTGATCTGATCTGATCTAGATAGACTCATTATCTTGCCTGGAAAATCCCATGGACGGAGGAGCCTGGTAGGCTGCTGTCCATGGGGTCACGAAGAGTCAGACACGACTGAGCGACTTAACTTTCACTTTTCATTTTGATGCATTGGAGAAGGAAATGGCAACCCACTCCAGTGTTCTTGCCTGGAGAATCCCAGAGACAGGGGAGCCTGGTGGGCTGCCGTCTATGGGGTCGCACAGAGTCGGACACGACTGAAGCGACTTAGCAGCAGCAGCATTCTCAAAAAGAGCGAACAGTCCATGAAAATCGGTAGAGTTCCCAATTCAAACAGTAGAGGGCAGTCATGTTCCTTGAAGTGAAGTGAAGTGAAAGTGGCCAACTCTTTGGGACCCCATGGACTATACAGTTCGTGGAATTCTCCAGGCCAGAATACTGGAGTGGGTAGCTGTTCCCTTCTCCAGGGGATCTTCCCAACCCAGAGATTGAACCCAGGTCTCCAGCATTGCGGGAAGATTCTTTACCAGCTGAGCCACCCCCTGGTTCCCTAAACCCAACACTGGAGTGGGTAGCCTATCCCTTTGCAGGCTGGTGGAGCTTCCCGACTCAGGTGGATTTTCCTGACCCAGGGAATGCAGGGGTCTCCTGCACTGCAGGCAGATTCTTTACCAACTGAGCTATCAGGGAAGCTCCTTAGTTCCTTAGTGGAAGGTATAAATTATTACTGTTTTACCAAATTATATGATACTAGGCAAAATAAAATGTATATATTTATGTACACAAACTTAAAGAGTGGATTCATCTAATGGAAGTACTTGCACGATTAATGGTACTATTTGGGATAAATAGCAAAAATTAGCTCACTAAGCAATTACTCTTTTTATCAGTTCTGTATAGCCCCTGTAGACTGCTGCATTCCCTGCACGTAAAAGCTCAGTAAAGAATCTTTAAGTCAATGTGTTCAAATGATATACTGTGTGCAAATTAAAAACTAAAAGACATTTCCTTCTCAAATATAGCTATGCATGCTCTTTGAAGCTTTTTTCAATCTTCCAAGCGAAATTATGATATGTATTTCAAGATTCTCATAGAAGCTCTCTTTTAACTAATACTATTAACTGAGCTCAGAACACAACTATGTAAGCTACTAGGAGATAAAGGACAGTTCTGTGTGGAAGAAGCCCTCACTACAGTGTGAGATGCTCAGTTAAGCAGAATGCACAGTTAGGCTTACAGCACAATTATCATCTAATGCAGAAAAACTCTTTTCTATCAAAATGGGTAATTTCATGCTAGCTTTGCTGAGTGCTGATTTAACTAAAAGGAGAGGATCAGAGTAAATAACATTCTAATTTAAAATGTACCAAGCCAAATTTTACGTAATCTTCAGAGGCTGGATAAACAAGGCTAAGAAGACTATCAAACCGATACCTGTTTTCAAAAAGTTCATATAATATGGCTCAACTACTATACAGAATGGGCTTCCCAGGTAGAAAATCTGTCTGCTAATGCAGGTAGAAAATCTGCCTGCGAATGCAGGAGACTCAAGTTTGATTCCAGGGTAGAGAAGATCCCCTGGAGGAGGAAATGGCAACCCACTCCAGTATTTTTGCTTAGAAATCCCACGGACAGAGGAGCCTGGTGGGCTACAGTCCATGGGGTTGCAGAGAGGCAGACATGACTTAGAATGCACAAGCACTATAAAGAATACCTACAGTTGAAGAAGCCTACTAAGCAATAGCTAATAGTGGCTTTGGCCTAAACTTAGTGCTATTCCCCCGGGGTCTAAGGTAGTGGTTGTAAGGCTCCTAAAAAGCCCCAACAGGAAACTTTGAAGTCAGAAAACTTGCTCAAGTCTGACTTCAGGGCGTGGCCTGCATGTATACCACAAGTATCTAGGCATTTCAGTCAAGTGGGTCAGGGGCCACCTGCACTTTCAGAAACATCCATCCAGGCTCTCATTTTAAGGTTCTGATACGCTTTGCTGTCCTTCAGAACCAATACTGCTGAATTAAGTACCACAAAAACAACCTGGTGTAGTAATAGTCACCTTTTTGTCAACTTCACTGTCAGAATCGCTACCAGAAGAGCTTGAAGAAACAAGTTCCTTTGACTTAGGCATTCTGAAAGAAAAATACATTATGTAAATAATTCATAAACTTTTTCATTACCTTCAACTTAACTCTCCCCCAAAGAGTCAAGAAGTTCCACAGTTCATTCCACCATTGTGTGGCACTGGAGTTGTTACACTGAGCACATGCTATAGAAGTTATGCTCTAATCTAAAGCTCTTCCATGTTGAAAATAACATGCAGAGGGAAGAGTTCTAAACCCAGCAAGGAACTAAATGTCATACACATCTCATACTCCTACATCTCTTTCTTTCTCAAAGTCAGTGGGTCTTTTTATACTTCATTTTAGCAGGGTTAGATGCTTATGGATAGGAGTTAGATGTTTACAGATAGAGTAAATTGCAAAGAGACAGCTGACAGCAATCATTGTCAAACCAGGAAGAAATATGAACAATTCTCAGTATTGCTTTATATTTCCTATCAATACAATTATTCATTGCAGGAATTAATCCCAATGTACACATAGCATGGTGGACAACTGTACTATATAGCTGTCTGTATCTAATTAGTTTTACCATTATAATCATACTTTTCATGTTCTGTATAGGTTAATTTTTTCGTTTTGACCAATCAAACGAGCAAGTTCTGATTCAAAGTTATACATAATTAACATTCACTTACATTTCACACTGATTTTCTACTCTGAAATATAACTAAAATTTGAAGAACCTGCTTATGGGAGGGGTAAATCCTTTCCTCCAATTCCTACTATGAGCCTAGTTCCCTAGATTTTGGATATCCCCCCAGACAGAGGTACATAGGCTAGTGTCTTCCCTGTGGAGTTTACAGAGTGCTTGAACCTAAAGCAGAGTCTTGTGCCTCTATGTTTCCCAAATTTCAAGGAATTTCATGCTCTACCTCTTTTCAAAGCACTTGTAATACCAAGTGGTAAAACTCCATATATTTTCATAGCAAGTATCCTTTGCTCCCTACACCTCCAATTCAGAAGAGACTGAGCCCTATTAATTTCTATGCGCCCTCAAGGGCCCAACACACACAACAGACACTGTAAATGTTTGCTGAATAAGTGAGAAAAAAAAAAGACTTCAAACAACTATAAATAATTCAGCTTTGGACTCAACTTGCATAGCAATGGCATTCAATGTGTCTCACAAGAGGAGGTCAAGGTAAAAGAAATTGGGCCATCCCTACTCTAGCCACTAAATTCAAAAAGCTCAAACCATGCCACCCAGCCATGTTGATTTTAACTGGCAATTTCTTGACAACAAGAAGAGTAAATTCAGAGGGGAGCCAGCAACGTTTACAACCACAGTTTATACATTAACCCAGTTACTGCTCCACTTTACAGCCTCATCTCCAAAATCAATGTAGTTGTTTCTGTATGCTAGCTGCTAATAATGCCAAGAAGCTTTTTTTTAAGGTAATTAAATTGAACATAACCTATTTTTCACTTTGAAACGGTCAAGCATAACTACACCATCTGCTCATTAAAGGTGCCTGGGGTGGCTAAGATCATTTCAAAGAACCGCCTTGTGTTTAACCCAAATAAGTCCCTCCGTCATGAAAGCCAGGTAGTGGTAACTAAACTATTCTTTGAACTACTAACAAAATATATTTTCACTTTTACTTAATGAGCCTTTACTGTTCGGGAGCGGGGAGTGGGGACGGCGTGGCTCGTAATTCAGGCAAAGTAATACTGAAAGCGCTCGTGCGGAATATACAGAAATAACAAAAACAGCTTAAAAAAAAAAAAAAAAAGGAAATCGACCTTTGATAAAGGCCTGGGGGAAGACGGATTAGAAAATAAGAGGTAAAGATAAACTAGAACTAAAGGGCACTAGAATTCGGTACAACACGAGGGTGGTAAGCACCCAAACGGGGGAAGCGGGTCCCGGGATGCCAGCAAGCCGCCCGAACCCCGGGACTGGCGATGGCTGGGGCGGTGGGAGACAGGTTGGTCGGAGGGGGCGTAGGAGGCGGCGAAATGCAGAGGAGACCGAGT
>NW_011494903.1:9492393-9509853 GCF_000754665.1 Bison bison bison
GCCCGAGATCGCCTCACGCGCTACCCAGGGGCCGTTCCCGGGAGCCAGCTTCAGGCGCCAAGGGGCCTGAAACGTGTGGGGCTCGTAGTCGGGGACGGAGGAGGGGGTCCGGGAAGGCCGCGGAAGGGAAGGGGGCGATCAGGCAGCGCCGCCATTTCCTGCGGCCGTGGCCGACAAGGAACCCGGGCGTCAGGCGGATAGCGGCCCAGCTGGGAAGGTAGGGGTCGGCTGAGCGGTGCTTCGACGGGTAGGGGTGGGGGCGGGGTCCCGTGCACTCACGCTCCGCTCCAGTAGCCGAAATGCCTCCTGCTCTCTCACTAGCGACTGACAGAGAAACGGAAGTGACGACAGCAGAGAGACGCCGGTCCCGCCCCGCTGAGACTACGCACACGCGATGGGGCGTGGCTTCCTCGCCAAAAACCGACACCGAAACCCTTTCCAGGGCCTTAAAGGGCCCACCCCTCAATCCTGAAGTGACACCGGGAAAGATGCAGCGGAGATTGGATTTGACTGTGAGTGAAAGAGGGGACGAATTAAACATGAATGACGAGCACCGATGGTTTTTCCAGTAGTCATGTATAGATGTGAGAGTTGGACTATAAAGAAAGCTGAGCACCGAAGAATCGATGCTTTTGAACTATGGTGTTGGAGAAGACTCTTGAGAGTCCCTTGGACAACAAGGAGATCCGACCAGTCCATCCTTAAGGGAATCAGTCCTGAATACTCATTGGAAGGACTGATGCTGAAGCTGAAACTCCAATACTTGGGCCACCTGATGCGAAGAACTGACTCATTTGAAAAAACCCTGATTCTGGGAAAGATTGAAGGCCGGAGAAGAAGGGGACTACAGAGGATGAGAAGGTTGGATGGCATCACTGACTCAAAGGACATGAGTTTGAGTAAACTCCGGGAGTTGGTGATGGACAGGGAGGCCTGGCGTGCTGCAGTCCATGGGGTCGCAAAGAGTCTGACATGACTGAGTGACTAAACTGATGAGCACCGGGCTTTGCACTTGTTCCGTACATGTTTCTTGTATTAAAGTGAAATGTCTGAAAAAAGATCTGAAAAAGTACAACACTTCTGGCCCATTTTCCAAGAAATGATCCTTGCCCACTACCCCTACTCTGGTATTTGATCCAGGCTGGTAGAATTCAAAGGAAGGAAGCCACAGTCATAACGTTTAATTCTAGAAAGTGCAAAAAAGTCTTCCCAGAAGTCCTTACCACACACCCACACACTTATTCCTAAACTGAAGTTCTGGGAACTCCCTGGAAGTCCAGTGGTTAGGACTTGGCACTTTCACTGCCAGATGCCTGAAGTTCAATCCCTGGTCAGGGAACTAAGATCCTGCACGTTGTGGGGCAAAAAAAAAAAAATGTACCTAAACTGAAGTTCTGCAAATGTGACTTCACAGAAGGCAAGAGATATCCGTGCCATAAGCAGGAATATGATTCATAGAGTCTTTGAATCTATATTTAATTAATGCCTATTATAGCCAAGAATACATATTCAACACACATTTATCAAGCATCCACTATGTTCCAGGCACTGCAGTGAGGCACTTCACATATAACACTCGTCCTAATAAGCACTTTCCAGTGTAGAAATGATTGTTCTCTCCATTTTATAAAGAAACCAAGGGTTTACAAGGTTAAATGAGTTCTGCTGTAGGTGATACAGAGAATGAGTCATGAGTCAAACCCTGGATGCTGCAGGCTGAGGGAGACCTCAAACACTCTAGCCCACTTCTATGCATGCAACATCAGGCTACATGACTACTTCTTAAAAATGAAATACTTGCTGTCTAGTTCCTTTTATGCAAAGCACAAAAAAAGCAAAAATAATCCATAGCGATCTAGGTCAGGTTAGCCTCAGGGGACTATCACTTGGAGTGAGTATGAAGGAATCTGCTGGGATGCTGAATATATCTTGGTCTGGGTGGTAATTAGATGAGCATTGTTCAATTGCTAAGTCATGTCCGTCTCTGTGACCCCATGGACTGCAGCACTCCGGGCTTCCTTGTCTTTCACTGTCTCCTGGAGTTTGTTCAAACTCATGTCCATTGAGTCGCTGATGCTATCCAGTTCATCCTCTGCTGCCCTCTTCTCCTCTTGCCTTCAATCTTTCCCAGCATCAGGGTCTTTTCCAATGAGTCGGCTCTTCACTTCAGGTGGCCAAAGTATTGGAACTTCAACTTCAGCATCAGTGCTTCCAGTGAACTTTCAGGGTTGATTTCCTTTAGGATTGACTGGGTTGATCTACTTGCTGTCCAAAGGACTCTCAAGTCTTCTCCAGCACCACAGTGCAAAAGCATCAATTTTTCAGCTCTCAGCCTTCTATATGGTCCAACTCACATGTGTACGTGATCACTGGAAAAACCATAGCTTTGATTATACAGACCTTTGCTGGCAAAGTGATGTATCTGCTGTTTAATACGCTGTCTAGGTTTATCATACCTTTTCTTCCTAGGAGCAAGCATCTTCTAATTTCATGGCTGCAGTCACCATCCACAGTGATTTTGGAGCCCAAAAAAATAAAGTCTGCCGCTGTTTCCACTTTTTTCCCATTTATTTGCCATGAAGTGATGGGACCGAATGCCATGCTGTTCGTTTTTTTTAATGTTGACTTTTTTTTTTTTTTAGAAATTCATTGAACACATTTTTATTGAGCACCTACTATGTACACCAGCCACTGACTCAGATGCTGGTGGTACAAATACAGCAGAAGAGAAAACAGACAAAAACCTCAGCCCTTACAGAGCTCCTGAAGCTTACATTCCTGTGAAATTAAGGCAAGAAAATTAATCCATGGAGAAAAGGACAAGTTATGAGCCAAAGAACAGTTCCTCTGAGGAGTTACAAAATGGATCCCTATTCTTGAAGTCATAAAGAAACAATGAAGTCCCTATGGGGTCAGTCAAAAAGACACGGCCCTGCTGAGCTCCCTGACCCAAGTCTGAGAAAGTAAGGGCTCACATTCTCCCCTTTACTACAATCTAAGGGTGGAGGTCAATGCACCGTGATCTCTAGGAGGTCCACAAGGCCATGTAAGAGTCTTATCTCCAAACCAGAGGAAAGCAATGGTCCTGCAAATTTGTTTCAATCAAGACAAGAGTCTCTCAAATATGAAATTCAATGAAGATGAACAAAACTGTAAGTAATAAAAAAAACAAAAGAACCATGAAACAAAAATTGTTCACAGCATAATAATTGAGAACATAGAAAAGATTTTTGCCTAAGAAAATATTTAATCCTTAGCCCAAAGGTAATAAAATAGAAAATTACTATGAACTAGGGTGGCAATTTTAAATACACTCAGATAATTTTGATTTTAAATGTTCTGCTTTTCTAAAGTAAGACAAACTTGAAAGTATTTAGTCAAACTTGGTTTTCTGAAATGGTTTAATGTACAAGCCATTTCTTGATTGTCTCCTAATGATTTATTTAGTACCGTCTGAGCTCCTGCATCCTCATTGTTTAATCAGGCCCCAGCCTCTTAATATTCCACCAAGCCTGGACTGGTTTGGACCCAGACATGGAACAGAGTGATTCTTTTGATGTTTACATGTAGCTGTGTGTCTCCATTTCAAAGTTAAGTGTACATGGTTTAGAAGAACTTATTTTATAAGCACTCCACTTGGGAGACACATTGAGATTTAATGAAAGCCATATTCTCCTAGATAATGATGGTCTGTGTCAGCGTCTCACCTGAAAGGGGAATGTGGAAGCTCAGGGTTCATATGTTGGTTGTTCTGGTTTTTATTTGCTCGATTGTGCCTGTAATCATATCATTCAGAAACCTAAAGTGCAGACGCATCTTGCTCCTAATGTGTTGTGTTGAATCCTACCTAACCCCATTTCCGCAGCTCCCTACTGTGACTGCGTTCAAAAATACTCCTCTGTCTCCCCACTGAGATGCTTACAATTTATTGCCTCTTAATAAGCAGTGGTTCTACTTCTTGATTGTAAATTGCAGTTGTATTTCTACTGAGTAAAGGAACCAGAGGTACAACACTGTGTGGATTTCCTGGTACTTACCTGGTTTTGCTTCCAGCTGTGTGAATATTTGGTTCTTGCTATATTGTATAGTAATAGCTTTCCAAACTGAAGATTCGTGACTAATTTTTTGGTATGGGTGATGCTGGACTCTTTATCATTTGAAATGTTATTCTACTTTTACAGTAAAACCTCACTGATTCCTCCTGGAATTGAAGATAATGACTTAAAGTTGAAGAGTTTGCTAAAGCAAATTAATTGTACATAAGGAAGCCTGATGGGTCTGAACTACTTAAATGCTTTTTAAAAATCACCCTTTTTCCACTTGATATGCATAGTTTCTAATCACTCTCGTCAATTATATTAAAATACCTTCCATGACGATCTTTATGTGGCCACACCTTTATTTAGATGCACTGAATTTGCGCTTTATACCTGATAGATATACACACATATTTAATGGAGGATTTAAATTGTTTTTTTAATTTATGAACATTTTTCACCTAATCAAACTTGCCTTGCCATAATGAATTTTTAATTAACGATGTTTTATTGTAGCTTATTTTTCTCTCAGTGCATCTTGCTGAGTCTGAGTCTTGCTGTAGTCTGTTTCCATTCTGCTTTTCAAATTATTTCTTTCATTTACAGTCTCTTAAAGCCAATGAGCCCTGTTCTATTTTGTGAGGGCACAAAGACTTCTAGGAAACTTGTACAATGAATGTTGAGTTTCAAGCCAGCTTCTTCACTCTCCTCTTTCACCCTCAGCAAGAGATAGGCATATATAGATGTAATGCATGCACGCATGCATGCTAAGTCGCTTCAGTCATGTCCCACTCTGCAACCCCATGGACTGTAGCCCACCAGGCTCCTCTGTCCATGCAATACTTCCAACAAGAATACTGGAGTGGTTTGCCATGCCCTCCTCCAGGGGATCTTCCCAACCCAGGAGTCAAACCTCCATCTCTTCTGTCTCTTGCACTGGCAAGCAGGTTCTTTATCACTAGCACCACCTGGGAAGCCCATTCAGATGTAAAATTTCATTTGATACTTGGGTATTTTACAATATATAAGATAGACTTCAATGAGAAAAATGAAAAAGTCAAAAATAAAAATATGAAAATTAAACTGTAAAAAGATGAAACTCACTCAGGAACCACTGTTCCAGCATGGTAGCTTGCAAGCCTGGAGTTTACACACCCAAAGGTAGTTAGGGAAGCACCCTCACTGACTATGACCAGCCAACTAGAGTTCCCTTGGGGCCAGTAGTGCCCTGGGGCTTTGTAGGAGGTGTTTGATTGGACTGAGCTTATGTAGTGGGGTAACTAGAGGATCATTGGGTGGCCTGGGCGCTGAAAGCTATGGATATGGTTCTCTCTGGCTATGGAAAGACAGAGTCCAGGAAACTGGGTGGAGTCATTTGACTCACGGTATCTGTTCCCTCCCCTCCAAGACGGGCTTCCCAGGTGGCACTAGTGGTAGAGAACCCACCAGGTGATGCAAGAGACATAAGAGACGCAGGTTCCATCTCTGGGTCTGGAAGATACCCTGGAGGAGGAAATGGCAACCCTGCTCCACTGTCTTAGCCTGGAGAATCCCATGGACATAGGAGCCCGGGGGACTATGGTCCATGGGGTCACAAAGAGTGGGACAAGACTGAAGTCACTTAGCATGCACACATTCCTCCAAGATAGAAAGAGCTACACTTCTCTTTACCCAAGTTCAGGAAACTGCCCAAAGGTCCTTCCCCAGTTTATTCCCTCATTTCATAAACTGTGTATTGAGCATCTACCATATGCCAGAACTGCTCTGTGCTGAGAATTCAGGAATGAACAAAACTGACTGGTTCACTGTAAACTCATGGAGCAGACAATAAGCAAATAAAGAATTAAATAGAGATGGTAATTTCAGATAAGTGCTATAAAAAATAAAAGAAAAACAAGATGAAGTAGTAAAGAGTGTTGGGGTGAAGTTAATTTAGACCCTGAAAGGGGTGAAATGGGAGTATTCAGGCAGGGACCCTAATGAAAAGAGACAACCAGGCTAAAATTTAGGTGCTAGGGGTTCGAAGCAGAGAAAGCAGCATGTGTTAAGGCCCTAAGGTTGAGACGAGTTTAAATAACAGCATATTCTCCTGACGTAGAACCCCACTTGAGACCATAGGCTGTACAGAGGGGGAGCCCACACGGCAGCTCCCCAGGCTCAATGCCAGGACTGCCCAAGCCCCAGGAAATGCCAGCTCTGCAGAGTTACCAGAGCCCAGTTCTAGCCTTTCTCGAAGATCCAAGACAGCACCACTGCCTCTTCCTCCTCACTCATCACTCCTCTTAATTAGCACCAAGGAATCCCAAAGCTTCCCTCCTGTGGGTTCTGTGCCCAGAGGAATAGATTGTGTTAGCCAAGGGTTTGTTCTTTGAGGTATCAGTATATGTGAAATGGGCTTCCCTGGTAGCTCAGCTGGTAAAGAACCTGCCTGCAATGTAGGAGACCCCAGTTCGATTCCTGGGTCAGGAAGATCCCCTGCGAAGGGATAGGCTACCCACTCCAGTATTCTTGGGCTTTCCTGGTGGCTCAGCTGATAAAGAATCCACCTGCAATGCAGGAGACCTGGGTTCAGTCCCTCAGTTTGGAAGATCCCCTGGAGAAGGGAATGGCTACCCACTCCAGTATTCTGGCCTGGAGAATTCTATGGACTGTATAGTCCATGGGGTTGCAAAGAATCGGACACAACTGAGCAACTTTCGCTTCACATACATGAAACAGTACAAGACTCCATGTAACTGTCAAGTGAAAGCTACAACCACAAATACTATAAAATTTCACAGAGACCTGGGCCTCTGAACTGGAATAGACTGAGAATGCTTTGAAGAGGAAAACAGCCTTAAGCTTGACCAAGGGAGAGGAGAGAGAACCTTTGAAGTGGGAATAGAGGAAGACTCTGAGCTAGGTATGACCACGAAATGAGTAAGGTACATTGAGAGGCTATGAGCAGTGGATTCTATCAGTGTAGAAAGAGAGCATGGAGGAACAATAGGAAATTCATCTGGAAAAGCAGAGTGAAGCCAGATGGCAGAGGGCCCTTAATGAAGTGCAAGGAGTTTGGATTTTGTCACATGGTAAAAGAAAGGACTGAGATGCGGTTTGGGGTTCAGGGCAGGCAGCCCTAAAATGTGCCACTTTGTTGCATGGATTACTTTAAGTTAAAATAACTTAAGAAACAGCTAATACATGAAGGACATTCTAACCCTCCTTTGTCCACTTGTGAGCAGGAAATAAATCTCCCATGTGAAAAGTACCCTCCCTGGAGCAAGAGATAGAGAGGCATCCTTTATCACCAGAGACAGGGACTTCAAGGCCAAGAAGTTGGAGGAAAAACCTTGTTACTTCTTTACTAATTCCCAAGCCCAAACTTTTTTGTCTTGTCAGTTCTTCACAAATTTATTTTTCCTTTGTCTAAAAAGGATTAAAGAAATTGCCCGCTTTGGTCACTTCTTTAAATCTCCTATTCTATAAGCTCCTGCACATACAAATTAAATTTGGTTTTCTCCTATTAATCTGTCTTGTGTCAATTTAATTATTAGACCAGCCAGAAGAACCAAGAGGAACAGGGGGGAAATTTCCCCTCCTTGATAGGCTGAAAAAAAAAGAAAGAACTGGAAACTAGACACACCACAGAGGAGGTGGTTCTGTTATGGTAAGATGTGATGAATTCCTAGAATATCACAGTCACTTTCATTTGCACGTGGCCCGAGCTGATGGGTTTCCCAGATGGCCCTAGTGGTAAAGAATCTGCCTGCCAATGCAAGAGATGGAAGAGTTGCAGGTTCGATCCCTGGGTCAAGAAGATCCCCTGAAGGAAGGCATGGCAATCCACTCCAGTATTCTTGTCTGGAGAATCCCATGGACAGAGGAGCCTGGCAGGCTATGGTCCATAGGATTGCAAAGAGTCTGACTGAAGCAACTTGGCAAGCATGCATGCCAGCTGAGCTGTCTGTGCCCCTGTCCAGGTCCAACAGAGGGAGCACTGGGAGTAATAAGGGAAAGGAAGGTCTGTTCTTCTAAACTTAAACCGCTGGGTCCAGATAATTCTGCTTTGAAATTCATTTGCCTGAATGCAGAGAGGAGAGAGGCAACCTTCCTTCTTTGCCACTGATTATTGCACAGCTGTGGAACTGTGTGGTCTCAAGGTGGCCACCAAAAATAAACTCCTAGGTCCCAATGTGCAACAGGAAAGGACATGTACCTAGGAGAGAAAGGAGGCCATGGGCCCAGCAGGATGACACTCGGTAAAAACAGCATTCCACAGTGATCAGCAGGCCCTGGATCCATCTCACTCCCTGCAGCAAGTGGTCCAAGAAGAGTCCTCTCAGGGCCACTATGGCAGAGAATGTATGGGGTGCAGAAGTCCAGAATATGAAGAGGGAGGACAAGTGGAGGGATGTTCAGAGATTTGGCAAAATAGAAGCAGAATCCTGAAGAGTTCAGAATACAAACCTGAAATGGCATGGAAGTCTTGGGGTGCGGGGTGGGGGGGTGAAAAAAAAAGGTGAACAATTTTTCCAGGAGTCATGGATGGATGTGAGAGTTGGACCATAAAGAAGGCTGAACACCAAAGAATTGATGATTTTGAACTGTGGTGTTGGAGAAGACTCTTGAGAATCCCTTGGACTGCAAGGAGATCAAACCAGTCAGTCTTAAAGGAAACCAACCCTGAATATTCATTGAAAGGACTGATGTGGAAGCTGAAACTCCCTCCTCCAGTAAGAGGAGAAGGGGACAACAGAGGATGAGATGGTTGGATGCATCACTGACTCAGTGGACGTGAGTATGAGCAAGCACAGGGAGAGAGTGAAGGATAGGGAAGCCTGTCGTGCCGCAGTTCTTGGGGTCACAGAGTTGGACACAGCTTAGTGACTGAACAACAACAATGGAGCAATTAGATCCATGGTGCACATCCAGCCCACCCTTGGAGGAGAAGGCAGTTAAATCTTTTTGGGGAGAAGGAGAGGGTCTGTGTGAAGAGTTAAGGGAAAAATAGACTACCAAAGATGGAGTCAAAGTCTGAGCATTAATGTGAAAACATCCCTCCCGAAACTCTTTTCACCCTTCTAGTACTATTTGACTTTTTTAAAACTATAGGCAAAAATACAAATTAATTCCTTAAAAAAACATACTTTATGAAACTCCAGAATCACTGCAGATGGTGACTGCAGCCATGAAATTAAAAGACGCTTACTCCTTGGAAGGAAAGTTATGACAAACCTAGATAGCATATTGAAAAGCAGAGACATTACTTTGCCAACAAAGATCCATCTAGTCAAGGCTATGGTTTTTCCAGTGGTCATGTATGGATGTGAGAGTTGGACTGTGAAGAAAGCTGAGTGCCGAAAAATTGATACTTTTGAACTGTGGTGTTGGAGAAGACTCTTGAGAGTCCCTTGGACTGCAAGGAGATCCAACCAGTCCATTCTAAAGGAGATCAGTCCTGGGTGTTCTGTGGAAGGAATAATGCTAAAGCTGAAACTCCAGTACTTTGGCCACCTCATGCGAAGAGTTGACTCATTGGAAAAGAGTCTGATGCTGGGAGGGATTGGGGGCAGGAGGAGAAGGGAACGACAGAGGATGAGATGGCTGGATGGGATCACTGACTTGATGGATGTGAGTCTGAGTGAACTCCGGGAGTTGGTGATGGACAGGGAAGCCTGGCGTGCTGCAATTCATGGGGTCGAAAAGAGTCGGACACGACTTAGCAACTGAACTGAGCTGAACTGAACTGAAAGTAACCATGCATGACTACAGCCTGCCAGGCTCCTCAGTCCATGGGATTTTCCAAGTAAGAATACCGGAGTGGGTTGCCATTTCTTGTTCCAGGGAATCTTCCCTATCCAGGGATTGAACCCTTGTCTCCTGCAAGTCTCCTGCATTGGCAGGAGGATTCTTTTCCACCAAACTACCAGGGAAATCCATCCTTCTTGTACTTGCTGGTTTTTTTTTTTTTTTTTAAGTGCCTCTAGCTCAAAATAATGTTGATGTCAATATTAAGGCATATTTTGGGATGACATATTTGTTTTCCTTCAAAATCATGCTTAATGTTCCAGGTAAACCAAGCAGGCATAAATGAACATAGAATCCTCTGCACCTCCATCCCTTGTCCCTTTAACAGAAGTTTTCATTCAGTCTGTGTCACTGAGGGGACCAAGTGGTGTGCCTGTGGTAGGTCTGGGTTTCATTTCTCTGAGCCTCAGGAGGTGGAGAATGGTTAAGGAAGTATGAATTTTTAGAAGCAGGGAGATATGATGCTTTGCATGCAAATATAGCTGGTTCCATTTTCCTGGGTTGTGGTTCCTGGCAAAACTATTAGGAAATCTTTGTTCAGAAGTGATTTCTATTATTTTTAAGTAAATATAATGTCAAAAAAATTTACATTTGAGTAAAAGAGAAAGGAGAAATTTTATTTACAGCAAAATAGGATTGCAGTTGCTTCCAAAACCTGCATGTATTTCTACAGGATGGTGATGGGAGTTGCTCCTTTCACAAAAAATTCCTAGAGGGAATCTTTGGATATGAAAGGACTAGAGTTCCTGGTTCAAGTCTGGGTCTAGAAACAGTGGATAATGCAAAAAGAAGGCCAGGGGGCTTCCCTTGTGCTACAGTGGTAAAGAATCTGCCTGCCAATGCAGGAGACACAGGTTCAATCTCTGATCTGGGAAGATCCCTCTTACCTCAGATCAACCAAGCCCGGGAACCACAACTACTGAGACCACATGGCACCAAGTACTGACCCTTGCTCCCTAAACCTGAGCTCAGCAACAAGAGAAACCACTGCAGTGAGAAGCGCTCGCGCCACAGCTAGAGAGTAGCCCCTACTAACCACAACTAGAGAAAAGTCCACACAGCAGCGAGAACCCAGCCCAGCCAAAACTAAGTAAATAAATTAAAATTTTAAAAAACAAAAAAAGGAGGCTAGGGACTTCTCTGGTGGTCCAGTGGTTAAGACTCTAACTTCCAGTGCAGGGGGTTTGGGTTCGAGCCCTTGTCGGAGAACTAAGATCCCACATGCCTGGTGGTGCCACCAAAAGAAAGAGAAGAAGGCTAAGGAAATGAATTGAAATTGGAGTATCCATAGGTAGACCAGAAAGGGAGGCGGTTTGGGGAGCTGAGAGGAGAAGGAAAAGAGCTAGGGAAAGCACTTAGTAACCACGGAAGACCAGAACTTGAGGAAGAGACGGCTATCAAGAAACTCCTAGAGACCTGCTAGAGAGTTTGGGGAAACTTTCAAACGGTTCCTCACACTTCATTGCACTGTTAATACCTTCTATTACTCATTCCTCCCAAAACTTCAGGAAAAGATTTAAACAAGCAGCAGGATATTATTTTGAAACATGACCCATTTTGGCTCCAGTTCCCAGCACTTCCTCCCTCCTGACCCTCTCTCCCCCACCCCCACTTTCTCACTCCCATCATTCCACAAAGGGAAGAATGTCAGAGCAGAGCAAGGGGGTCGGATTCTTGGCTTTCAGCTTTCAAAATCTTAGGATTCCAGGCATAAATTATAGATTTAAAATAACATGTAACTAGTCACATTCTAACCTGTCTGCCCCTACTCCCACCGGAGATTTTCCCACTAGGGAAATCTCCCACTAGCAGATTTTCCCTAGTCTGCGAGAGAAGAGAAATGGAATGTCTTTAGTGCCTTTGAGAAGCAGTTGTTCTCTGTCCCCAGGCCAGCCCTGGGGGAAGATCCCCAGAGAGTTTGGGGATTGGGAGCAAAGCAAATCATTGCCTATCTTTCCAGATGGGCACCCTCTCGGAGGTCCTCTGAACCCCCAGGGTGTGCGTGGAAATGTCTATGTGACACGTCAAGGATGGCAGGCCTAAGGCAGCCTCGCTGAATCCTGGAACCCCTCGGGGTGCTGTAGCACTCAGCAGGATATCTTCCTCACTCGCCAAGAGTAGCAAAGATGTGGCACCAACAGCCAGAAGATCCTGACAAAGAGATCTCACCAGCCTTGATCTGAATAGAGTGGACAGAAGAAAGAACATATCAACAAACGCCAAGATGAAGAAGTAAGAAGGACAAAAACCAGACAGTATGATCCCTTTTTCTTTTTTGATCATGCAGCAGGGCATGTGGGATCTTAGTTCTCTGACCAGGGATCAAACTCACAAACCCTGCGTTGGAAGTGCAGAGTTTTAACCACTGGACCACCAAGGAAGTCCAAGTGAGGTCAATTTCTATTTGTGAAAACCAAAAAAAGTCTCAGATTCATGATGGATGAGTAATTAAGACATTTATAAAATGAAGTCTTTATATGGATCACTAATTTGCCTTAGTGACAATTCAAAAAAAGAGGTGGGTGTAAATATGTTATTACTGTTTGAACAAGTGCATCACCTCCCAAGGAGACTGCTATGGCAGACAGTACATAAAGGTATCATCTTGCTTAGGTAAATTTTTTGGATTGCTCATAACTTAACATGCATCCTATGTTGCTAGGCCTGTGGCATATGAAACAAATATGAAAATCTAATCCAAGCGTTCTCCTCTTTAGCTGGGGTCTGATGCAAGAGTTTACCTGGCTGGGTAACCGTCACATCCGTAGGGAGACTGTTCAGAAGCACCACGTGAACTATCGAATATAGGAACCAGTACGTTAGTCACAGTGATTAGAAGGACAATCCAATCTGTCAAGGTCTTTGCTGAAACAAGAACTCAACCCACCAACAGCCCTGTTAAAGACACTTAACCCAAGACCTAAATGATGCCTGTGTTGAGAAAACTCAAAAAAGAAAAAAATAAAAAAAAAGAACAATCAGGCAACACTTTAGAATACTGGAGTTCAGGATGTCTGACTCTGGACCATCACAGAAACCAACAGCTGAGGGTCAAGATGACAACGCCACTTTCCCTCACTCAGAACTGTGGTCTTTTCAGAGTACAGTCTCTTTAGTAAACATGTTGTTCAAAAAAATCAGCTTATTACTTTCAGTTTCAAAAATTCAACTATGATTAACCAAGGAAGACAAGTGCATCGCTTCTGGTGTCTCTGTTTTTTAAAAGGCCTACTTTTTAGTAACACTTTTTATATGTGACATGCTTGTCCCTCAGTGACTTCTGCTAGATTATCAGGCCTAGACTGTAAGAACTAAATAGTTTTGCTCTTCCACAGTAGGGTCCAGGCTATTGTTAGTTTTATATCCCCAGTAATGCTGAACTTGGAAAGTCATGTGTAAGTATGTATAAGTCATGTATAAGTCAGACTAGGGTATAAAACCAATGAGGAAAACATGACCTGCACACAAAGGGACATAGCAAAGTGAAGAAATCAACACCATCACTTCTGCCTTATTTATTTTTGATGAAAAACATGAATGAATACTTTTTCTCGCCCTATTTAAAAGGCTACTTTAGAAATAATGCAATTTGCACAATGTGGATGGACGGAGAGATTATCGAACTAAGTCAATTAGAAAGAGAAAGACAAACACCATTAAATATCACTTATATGTGAAAAGAAAGAAGGATTAGAAGTGCCCGAACTCTATTATTGTCACTCAGAATTGATATGTGGGGGACTATATAGAGTGACAGAAAACTGCTGAAGAGCAGAGACCGGAGGCCAAAAATGGTCTTGACCAGAAAAGGGCTGGGGCAAGTCATTTCACCTCTTTGACCCTCACTTTCCTGTTCTGTCAAAGGTCGGACTAAATATTCCATGTGATTCAAGACAACTGTGTAACCAATTGTAACCAATGGGCTGTTTTTATTTTCATTTTTGTTTCTTTATTCTGCCAGCAAGTTTTATTTTGATTGTTCCTCTTTTTTTTAACGTTTTGTCATTGAGTTACTTACATCCACAATTAAGCATCTCTTTTCTGTATCTATTCATTCTCAGGCACCAGGTGTTAAAATAATGGAACTACAGACATAACCTGTTTTGTTGCATTTCACTTTATTGTGCTTTGCAGACATTGCATTCCTTACAAATTGAAGTGTGGGAACCCTGCATTGAGCAAATCTATCGATGCCCTTTTCCAATAACATTTGCTCACTTCATGTCTCTGTGCCATGTTTTGGTAATTCTCACAATATTTCAAACCCTCCACCAGCAAAAACGTTACAACTTATTGAAGGTTCAGATAGTTAGCATTTTTTTCTAGCAATAAAGTATTTTAAATTAAGGTATGTACTTTTTTAGATATAATGCTATTGCACACTTAATAGACTATGTATAATGTGAGCATGCAATGCAGGAGACCCCAGTTCGATTCCTGGGTCGGGAAGATCCAATGGAGAAGGGATAGGCTACCCATTCCAGTATTCTTGGGCTTCCCTGGTGGCTCAGCTGGTAAACACTCTGCCTGAATGCTAGAGACCTGAGTTCGATCCTTGGGTTGGGAAGATCCCCTGGAGAAGGAAAAGGCTACCCACTCTAGTATTCTGGTCTGGAGAATTCCATAGACTGTATAGTCCATGGGATCACAACAAGTCGTACATGACTGAGTGATTTTCACTTAGTGTGAACATAACTTTTATATGCACCGGGAAACCAAAACATTCACATGACTTGCTTCATTGCGATATGCAATTTATTGCAGTGGTCTGGAACTGAACATGAAATATCTCTTGAGGTTGGCCTATCTTTCGATTTTGATGCAGTGCACACTATTTCTTGTTCCTTCTAAGTTGACAGCAGTCCGCACCCTTAACGAAGGACCCAAGCCGGAAGGATGCCCTCGTAGCCACAGCAGGTGCAAAAGAGAACTGGACTGTTTCAGCGTAAGAGCAATGAACCGTCTCCAGAATAAATACAGTACGGTGATTAACCTTTTGAAACAATGAACCAAGCAGAGTAACACAAATACTAAATTGGGCTGTCTTCCAGGATGACCTTTCTTTAAGAATGTAAAGTAGGCAAAGATGTATCTGCTTCTGCAGCTGTCAATCTGAACAGAATCAGACCAACTCCCCCTATGACACATCCCATCCGGTTGGACAGGTGTGGAAGGTAGGCATTCTTAGCCAAGAAGAAGAAGTAGGCTATTTTCACTTTGACTTGCCCTTCTTTGTATGTGCCCAAAATAGAGCTATTTATAAAATGTTCTGAAGTAAACGATTAATACAAGTGAGGAGCTTTCGAGGCACCCTCCTGAACACTGGTTCAGTTTCTTCTCTTGCAACCATAAGAGCTGCAGCGACTGCCAGCAGGAGAACAAGAAGGAGGTCAGTGCAGGTGAGAGGAATGTGGAAATTGGAGCTCCGCCTCCCAAACTCCCCAGGGAATCCTCTCCTGGCCTTGGAGAAGAGCCCCACAGCCTCACCACTCCACAACAGCTCCCTCGTGTCGTCTTCAATACACAGCCAGGATTACTACCAACGTCATTATGGTGCTTGTTATTATTCTGTCTTTTTATTACTCTCAGGTGGGGGAAGCTGACATCCTGAGCTTAAATGTGGGACGCCAGTGATCATGCGCACACCCTCATACTAAATTAGGTTATCAAATTGTTGAATAAACAAGGACTGCTTCTGTATAGTAAGGGCCAATAAAATCAATAAATACTGAGTGGGTCCTATGAGCCAGATATTCTCAGCCATTCTGAGATAAAGGTTATTCATTCAAAAGATAATTAAAGTGACTGCTAATTGGGTATATGGCTTCTCTGTGGGATGATGAAAATGCCCCGGAGTTAGTGGTGATTTCTGTACAACTTTATGAATACACTAAAAACCACTGAGCTGTATGCTTTAAAAGGGTGAATTTTATGGTATGTGAATTATACAGATCTCAGTTTTTTTAAAGGTAATTAAGGAGTGGCTAGTATGTGCCATAGGCACTGTGCTAGGAACTGGGTAAAAAATATTAACTCTTTGAGCCTCCTACTGTATGTTGGATACTATGCAAAGTCCTTTTATTGAATCTTCATAAGCTCCCTAAAAGGAGGGAGTATTAGTATCCAATTTTATAGCTAAAGAAATGGATGTAGAGTCTTTTGCTTAAAATCAAAATTAGGTAGAATCACATGAAACTGCTATTTTGTAGACTACTTTTCTGTTCAAATGTCAGTTTCTTAGAGCTGAATCTAATAAGTACCTCTATCTGTCCAAGTTCATAATTACATACACCAGAAAACTACTCTAATGAGACTGCTAAGGCACTTCAGTCATCTCTGACTCTTTGCAACCCCATGGACTGTAGCCCACTAGGCTCCTCTGCCCATGGGATTCTCCAAACAAGAATACTAGAGTGGATTGCCATGCACTCCTCCAGGGCTAATGAGATTAGGCATTTGTAAAGAGCTAGAAGATGGTAAGGACCTAGTTTCCTGAATGACAGCATGCTTCTATTGTGTGAGGCCACAGAGACTTTGAGTTCCATCTGCTGGGGTACCTGGCACCACTCATCCTGACCAACACACCAGGTCTACTGGACCCCAGAGCCTGTGCTGTTACTTGGTAATATGCCCCTTCAGTTTGTTTAGGACTCAATGAGAGATCCAGGCACAGTGTACTAGAATACTAGAATCAAAGATAGACCAAGTCCCACAAGAGTGGAGCCAACAATGAATCATAGGATTAACAAAACACAGAGCACAAAAAACAGGGGCTTAACCAAAGAAGGGGCTTATTCTTCTCACAAAGCAAGAAGACTAGAGGTAAGCAGATCAGGGCTAGAACACTCTATGATTCCATTAGGGACCCAAGGTAAGTCTACCTTTCCCCTCCACCATTCTTAGTATGTGGCATTCTGAGAAGATAAGTCCAAGGACAAAGGAGCATGCCAGATAAATCAACCTCAACTTCTCTTCTAAAGAGCCTTCTCTCAAGTCTCTCCCAGAAATGACCACTGGCAAGAAGTATCCATGGCTGCTTGTAGCCTTGAGAGAGACCGTGCAGTGTGCTGATTTTTAAGATAGTCACATTTACCACCATATACAAAATCAGAGCTCTGTTTGTAATGGAAAGTGGAAAGTGCACACCTAATATTGTCTGCTTATTTATAAAGGAGGAAAGTTCAAAAGCCCAATAGGCAAGTTATTTGCAAAAGCCTATTACGTGCTTCAGTGCTGAAGAAGCTGAAGTTGAACGGTTGTATGAAGACCTACAAGACCTTTTAGAACTAACACCCAAAAAAGATGTCCTTTTCATTATAGGGGACTGGAATGCAAAAGTAGGAAGTCAAGAAACACCTGGAGTAACAGGCAAATTTGGCCTGGGAATACGGAATGAAGCAGGGCAAAGACTAATAGAGTTTTGCCAAGAAAATGCACCAGTCATAACAAACACCCTCTTCCAACAACACAAGAGAAGACTCTACACATGGACATCACCAGATGGTCAACACCGAAATCAGATTGATTATATTCTTTGCAGCCAAAGATGGAGAAGCTCTATACAGTCAGCAAAAACAAGAGCAGGAGCTGACTGTGGCTCAGACCATGAACTCCTTATTGCCAAATTCAGACT
>NW_011494903.1:9510496-9510632 GCF_000754665.1 Bison bison bison
ACACTAGTAATGTAATGCTTAAAATTCTCCAAGCCAGGCTTCAGCAATATATGAACCGTGAAGTAAAGTAATGCTTAAAATTCTCCAAGCCAGGCTTCAGCAATATATGAACCGTGAAGTAAAGTAATGCTTAAAA
>NW_011494903.1:9510732-9511224 GCF_000754665.1 Bison bison bison
AATAGAGGAAAACAACAGAATGGGAAAGACTAGAGATCTCTTCAAGAAAATCAGAGACACCAAAGGAACATTTCATGCAAAGATGGGCTCGCTAAAGGACAGAAATGGTATGGACCTAACAGAAGCAGAAGATATTAAGAAGAGGTGGCAAGAATAAACAGAAGAACTGTACAAAAAAGATCTTCACAACCCAGATAATCACGATGGTGTGATCACTAACCTAGAGCCAGACATCCTGGAATGTGAAGTCAAGTGGGCCTTAGGAAGTATCACTACGAACAAAAGCTAGTGGAGGTGATAGAATTCCAGTTGAGCTATTCCAAATCCTGAAAGATGATGCTGTGAAAGTGCTGCACTCAATATGCCAGCAAATTTGGAAAACTCAGCAGTGGCCACAGGACTGGAAAAGGTCAGTTTTCATTCCAATCCCAAAGAAAGGCAATGCCAAAGACTGCTCAAACTACCACACAATTGCACTCATCTCACACTAGT
>NW_011494903.1:9511659-9520281 GCF_000754665.1 Bison bison bison
AGCGTCTAGTCAAGGCTATGGTTTTTCCTGTGGTCATGTATGGATGTGAGAGTTGGACTGTGAAGAAGGCTGAGCACCGAAGAATTGATGCTTTTGAACTGTGGTGTTGGAGAAGACTCTTGAGAGTCCCTTGGACTGCAAGGAGATCCAACCAGTCCATTCTGAAGGAGATCAGCCCTGGGATTTCTTTGGAAGGAATGATGCTAAAGCTGAAACTCCAGTACTTTGGCCACCTCATGCGAAGAGTTGACTCATTGGAAAAGACTCTGATGCTGGGAGGGATTGGGGTCAGGAGGAGAAGGGGACGACAGAGGATGAGATGGCTGGATGGCATCACTGACTCGATGGACGTGAGTCTGAGTGAACTCCGGGAGTTGGTGATGGACAGGGAGGCCTGGCGTGCTGCGATTCATGGGGTGGCAAAGAGTCGGACACGACTGAGTGACTGATCTGATCTGATCTGATCTGATTACATGGGTCAGCCAGAATTTGAACCCAGGTTTGGTTGCTTCTAAACCAGTACTTTTAACCCTGGGCTACACTGATTCACGGAGTACGTGGTCTAGAACACCATGTGTACTATTTACTAAACTACAAGGATTGTGTATTGGTTCCCTGGTGCTGCTGTAAAAAATAGGCATAAACTTAGTGGTTTAAAACAATACAGATCGGGACTTCCCTGGTGGTCAGTGGTTAAGAACCCACCTGTCAATGCAGGGGACACAGGTTTGATCCCCGGTCCAAGAAGATTCCACACGCCATGGGGCAACTAAACCTGTGCACCACAACTACTGAGCCTGCGCTCTGCGACAAGAAAAGCCACCGCAATGAGAAGCCTGAGCCACTGGCTGCAACCAGAGAGTAGCCCCTGCTCACTACCACTAGAGAAAACCCGCGCACAGCAACGGAGACACAGTGCAGCTAAAAACAGATAAAAATTTAAAGACAAAATCACAGATGTCTTCCTTTGTAGCTTCGGAGTCCAGAAGTCTGAAACCAGTCTCACTGAGCTAAAGTCAAAGTATTGACGGGGCAGCTCCCTTCTGCAGTCTCTGAGGGGAGAATCTGTTTCCTTGTTTTCCTCACTTCTGGCTTCTGGAGGCTGCCCACATTCCTTGGCTCATAATTCCTGCTCAAATCACTCCAACCTCTGGCTTCCATCATCTCCTGCTTCTGTAGTCAAATTTCCCTCTGCCTCCCTTCTATAAGGACATCTGTGATCATCTTAGGAGCCCATCTGCATAATCCAGGATAAACTCCCATCTCAAGATCCTTAATCACACCTGCAAAGTCCCTTCTTTTACCACATAAGGTAACATCCCCAGGTTCCAGGGATTAGGACATGGCCATTATTTTGTTGTTCTTGTTCAGTTGCTAAGTCATTTCCATATCTTTGTGACCCCATGGACTGCAGTACACCAGGCTCCTCTGTCCTTCACTCTCTCCCAGAGTTTGCTCAAATTCATGTCCATTGAGTCGGTGGTGCTATCCAACCATCTTGTTCTCTGTTGCCCCCTTATACTCTCGCCCTCAATCTTTTCCCAGCATCAGGGTCTTTTCCAATGAGTTGGCCAAAGTATCAGGGCTTCAACTTCACCATCAGTCCTTTCAATGAATATTCAAGGTTGATTTCCTTTAGGACTGACAAGTCTGATCTCCTTGCAGTCCATTATTTAACCTACCACAAATAGTAAGTTAGAAATTAATAATGTGCCAAGAAAAAGAGGATGACAACGTTGGCAAGTACCTTAAATAAGGAACAAACTGAGCACTACAGGGATTCAGAAGGTCAAAAGAAAGATACTGCTTGTATAGTCAGAAAGAGGAGTATATAAATGATTTGGAAATGGAAAGATAGTACAGACAACTTAGAGAACCACATAAAATAATCCTGGAGTAGGCTCGGTGAGAGCTGAGAAGAAGAATGCGAGGCTAAGAGACCTTGTTAGGGTTTATTTCCAAAGCTGGACAAAAGGACGTTTGCCGTCACTCACAATCCTGGGGAATTTCATGTTTTGTATCCTCCTATGTCCTGCCAATGGCATGAGGCAGCTCCAGGCCCTTGTGAGGATTGGGCAATCTCAGGGTCAGGACTAGAATGAAACAAGAGTTGCCTGGGGCACTCTCAGACAGGTGCTACCCTGAACCTGAGCTTTCAGGACCTTGAGAGTGAGTGTCTCCATGAATTTTGTGCCCTGAGCAAACCACTCTCTCTTACTTTAGTCTCAGCTCTGGAAGCTTCTAGATAAGCAAGGCTTGCTTAGGCTCTGAGGAGTACAGCAAGGCCTAAGCCACATCAAGAAAGATATTGTAAGCAGTGTACTTTATCAAACTTCCTCCATCTTGACTCCTGACAGACACCTTTATTTCTGAGTCTAGACAATTTCAATGGAAGTGAAAGAGAAGAGTGAAAAAGCTGGCTTAAAACTCAACTTTCAAAAAACAAAGATCATGGCATTCGGTCCCACCACTTCATGGTAAATAGATGGGGAAACAAAGGAAACAGTGACAGACTTCATTTTCTTGGGCTCCAAAATCACTGCAGATGGTGACTGCAGCTATGAAATTAAAAGATGGCTTGCTCCTTGGAAGAAAAGCTATGACAAACCTAGACAGCATATTAAAAAGCAGAGACATTACTTTGTCAACAAAGATCCATATAGTTAAAGCCATGGTTTTTCCAGTAGTCATGTATAAATGTGAAGAGTTGGACCATAAAGAAGGCTGAGCACCGAAGAATTGATGCTTTTGAACTGTGGTGCTGAAGAAGACTCTTGAGAATCACTTAGACTACAAGGAGATCAGTCAATCCTAAAGGAAATCAACCCTGAATATTCACTGGAAAGACTGATGTTGAAGCTGATACTTTGGCCACATGATGTGAAGGGCTGATTCATTAGAAAAGTCCCTGATACTGGGAAGGATTGAAGGCAGGAGAAGAAGAGGACAACAGAGGATGAAATGGTTGGATGGCGTCACCGACCCGATGGCATCACTGACATGAGTTTGAGCAGGCTTCGGGAGTCGGTGATAGACAGGGAAGCCTGGTGTGCTGCAGTCCATGGAGTAGCAAAGGATCGGACACGACTGAGCAACTGAACAGCAAGAATGACAGTTTTGATGAGGCAAGGCATCCCCTCACCCAGGGGAGCCCTCAAACAAAAGCTGGATGTCTCCTGCCATTTGCTTTAAGTTCACATTCTTTAAATTTCAAGTGCCTTTTTTTAAAAAAAAAAAAAAAGGTAAAAGGAAGCCCCAGCCTGATGGAGTCTTCCCCGAACTGGGGCCTTGCACACATCTCTCTGAGGACCAAAGGAGGCATGTAGGAAGCCTGGCCATTCACACACCCGTGTGACCTTGACCCCTTGGACTGCCTGTGCACAGCTCATTGGTTGATTCAGGGGCAAAACAGAGCAAGCTTGGAAAGACAAGGGTTAAAAGTAGCGAAGTCTAAATAGGAGTATTTGTTTTTATTCCTTTTAAAAACGTGCCGTTTCTCCTGAGGAGGCTGTCCTGGAGAAAGGAGAAGAGGGGCCAAGAATGCAGGAGAAAGAGAGAAGCCAGGGATGTTTGTAATTACACCTTAAGTTCATGTTTCCCACAAGGCTGGGAAGAGGGGCCCCTCTGAAGAATTTGTTCTTGGGAATGTTTTCTCAACCCTGACAGTGTTGATATGGGGCCAGATAATTCTTTGCTGTGGGGGCTGTGCACTGCCGGCCGTTTAGCAGCAACCCTGGTCTCTCCTCACTGTGGCATCCCTCCCCCAGTCCTGAGTGGTGCATTCCCGGGTGGCTCTGGGGTGAAGGAGACACAGGAGACGAGGGTTTGATCCCTGGCTGGGGAAGATCCTCTGGAGAAGGAAATGGCAACCCGTTCCAGTATTCTTGCCTGAAGAATCCCATGGACAGAGGAACCTCTCAAGCTACAGTTCATGGGGTCACAAAAGGCAGACAGGACTGAGTATACACACACAGAGAGTCACAAAAACCAAAACATGTCTCCAAACATTGCCAAACACCCCCCTGTGGTGAGGGGGGGTAAGTAGTCTCTGCTTGAGAATTCCACTTTTGGGGGGTTGCCGAGGATTTGGTTGACTTAAGCAGAGTAACTTGCCCATTATAGGACATTCCTGTGAATTCTGAATGAGAAGAAAGTATTCTTTCCATGACATATCACAGCATAGTAACTCATTCTAGTCATCCTAAAATGATATCTAAAAGAATATTACAACTGTTTATTTTTATATATTATATGAGATCTCTGACTTAGTAAGGAGGAAGGATGGAGAGGCCCTGCTATACCCTTCACAAAGACTTCCAAACACCACATAACTCTCCGTCCACAAAACCTCACCCATAAACGTCTCCTCATCCTGTCCTTCTTGTCTGAAAAGTGATGTCAAGGGCTACAACTAATTATCTTTTAAAATTTATAATTCAGGGAATTTCAATGAAAATCATCATAGATGATTTATAGATGGTAATTTTTTATTACCATAGATGGTAATTTTTTAAAGTGCTGAATTATATATATATATATAGTTCAGCAAAGAAGTTCAGCAAAAATAATACATATATATATATATACACATATATATACACATACATATAGTTCGGCAAAGGAGATATATATAGTATTGGGCTTCCCTGGTGGCTCAGAGGGTAAAGAATCTGCCTGCAATGCAAGAGACCTGGTCGATCCCTGGGTCAGGAAGATCCTTTGGAGAAGGGAATGTCTACCCACTCCAGTACTCTTGCCTGGAGAATCCCATGAACATCCTTGGGGTCACAAAGAATCGCACAGGACTGAGCAACTAAGCATGCTATTGCTTGTATGTTGCTATGGCAACCCACCTATAGGTACCAAAGATAATAGTAAAATGGATGGTGTTAGTACAGCTTCAAGTGCTTCCACATAGTCATTTCACTAGGTGCAGGAAAGTGATTAGTAGCATGTCTTGTGCATCTGGCATCTATGATGGTTTAGGGATAATGGTCCCTTAACTGTCTCTGTGACCAGAGAGGATGTGCAAGGGGAGAAACTGCCTGTCAGCCTATCCCTCTCTGCAGCCCTTATGTCCTGTCTCATGGCTTTCAAGGTAATCACATTGCTCAAAAGGAGGCCCTGGCCCACCAGGCCCACCTTCTCCCTCTGTCCCTGTTCTAGCCCAGTCCCCTCCCCTACTGATTCTATCTGCAGCTCCAGCTCTGCGGCTCTCTCCTCTCAGGAGCATCAATTTCAATTGCATTAAGCCAGCCTCTGAGCATCCGTATAGCACTTCCCCTGCTGCCTCCCATACAGCTGGCCTGGTGATGAGCTCTGGTATCGAACAGACATGGGCTGTTGTTGCCTTGACCATCTACCCCATGAATAAGTCTGGGAGGTGGGCTGCTATATCGCAGATTCCCCACAAGAGTGGGAGAAACAAACAGTGTCAGAAGGATGAATAGACAGAAAGCTATAATGGGGGAAAGGACACAGTTTTTTTAAAAAAGGTTCTTTCAAAGCAGGCTGCTATAAAGGTTCCTGGTACTGTTTAAACTGGGCTATCAGTGTGCATTGTATTTCCTCCCATGCCTCCTGTTGGTTTTTCCTGCAGGCTTATCCTCAATGAGATCAGGCCTGAGAGCAAAGCCACCCCCACCAGCTATAAATATCCTCGCTGACACCAAATTATAGAAAGGCCATGTATGTTTGGACTTAAGGGTAGTTGTATTAGGGTTCTCCAAAGGAAACAGAATCAATAGTGTGTGTGTGTGTGTGTGTGTGTGTGGAGAGAGAGCAGGAGGGAGGGAGAGAGGGTGTAGTGAGAGCAAGAGAGAGAGATTGATTTATTTTAAGGAATTGGCACACATGATTGTAAGGGATGGCAAGTCTGAAATCTGCAAAGCAAGCTAGAGACCCAGGGAAGAGCTGATACTGCGGTCTTGAGTACAAAGGCAGACTGCAGGCAGAATCCCCTCTTTCTTGGGGAATTTCTGTCTTTGCCCTTAAGGCCTTCAGCTGATTGGATGAGGCCCACCCACATTATGGAGAGTAATCTGATGCTCTCAAAGTCAACCAATTTAAACATTTATCACATCTTAAAAAATGCCTTTAGAACAACATCTAAACTGGTGTTTCATCTAGACATGACCTATTTAGGTTGACACATAAGACTGAACATCAGGGCACTCCTAAATTCCTACCTAGTAGAATAGGACTAGATTCAATGGGACTTGAATCAGAGCTGAAGTACAGGCAAGCTGTTTCTAGGGAGTCTCTCTGAAATGGTCTGGGTATGGGGAACCTGTAGATTAATGAGAGGCTCTGCCTTCCGCATGCCTTCTCCACTGCCATCTTGTTCAAGGCTGCTCCCGACTGCTTGCTGGTCTTTATCACTCATTCAAAGTCAGGAGGGTGAGCTTCAGCCTTCAAGTTGGGTCTAGTCCAAAAATTACTGCAGTGCCAGTGCAAGAAGCCTCGTGCCTTCTCCACTGCCATCTTGTTCAAAGCTGCCATTCCCTTCTCCAGGGGATTTTCCCAACCCAGGGACAGAACCTGGGTCTTCTGCATTGCAGGCAGATTCTTTACTGTCTGAACCACCAGAGAAGCCCACCCAGTTATCTAGCAATGGTCTCTTCCAGCTCTAAGACTCTGATTTCATGAGCCTACTGGCATGTGGTCTCTGATTGCAGGACGCTCCACCTAATCCATGGCCAATCTGACCCATATTTTAAGAGGGAACATTGTGGACAGCTATTATTTATTATTCTACCTATTCATGTATTACTTCAATAAATTTGTGCTTACTCTATGGACGAGAACCTTCTGTGGTATTAGGACAGATACAAAGATATTAAATACAGTATCCTGACTTCAGGAAATTTAAAACCTGGCTGGGTAATGAATTGGTTAGGATGTATTTGACTGCAAACAGAATTCCTGATCAATGATGGCTTAAGGCCCCTAGATCTTTGTTTATCTGCAACCTCAAGAAGTTTGGGGGTCCACAGTCCTGGAGCCAGTTCTGGGTTTCAGAGATATCCACTCTTTTCAAGGACACAGCCTCTATCTAATATCCTTTTGGCCTCTTATCCATAAGTTTGTCACCTCACAGTCACATGGTGGCTGTTACAACTCCAAGCTGTATATCTTCACACTAGTACACTGAGAAGGAAAGTAGAAGGCATAAGGAAAGAAAAGAGTTTTGCAAGATAGGCTCCAATTTTTTTCTCAAGGAAAAAAATTTGCCAGGTGCCCATCAAAAGACTTCCCCTATATCTTCTCACCTGGAATTGGGTCATGTGCCCAACCCTAGTCTCATCTTGAAGAAGGGAGATGGGTTCCATAACAGTTCATCTCTGGGTACCTCTAGCTGACCAAAAAGTCAGGGACTTTCCTGGTGGTCCAGTGCTTAAGAAGCATGAATCAGCAATACAGTCCTAGATTAAGCAAGAATCAGCCTTGTCAATAGGCCAACTTTCTGATCCTGGCCCCCACCTCTTCCTGTCTCCTTGTACAGTGCTTGTTAAGACACAAGCTAGAGGTCTGGGTTACTTTTTCCCTCTTCTGTGAAAATAGCAATGGAGAGGATGGAAGGCATCTCGGTGAATTCTGTGTCCCTTCCTACTTACAAATCCTGCGCCAGTTCTAGATAGCAGAGTAAAAGTGTATCACAGAAGATAACTAATGTGTCAGATGCGGGCCCTGGCATTGTCTGTCCTTTACCTCTGAAAGTGGAGCCCGTCCCTCCAGCCCTGCAAGATCAGGTTAACTTCATCCTCCAATTAACAAAGAGGCTTCAGAATGAAAGGTAGCTCACCTGGGCT
Source organism: Bison bison bison (assembly GCF_000754665.1). Taxonomy (NCBI): domain Eukaryota; kingdom Metazoa; phylum Chordata; class Mammalia; order Artiodactyla; family Bovidae; genus Bison; species Bison bison. The sequence continues at coordinate 9,519,471 of NW_011494903.1, forward strand.
TTGAACTCTGGCTTGGACATATTTGGTAAATCCCTGGCATGTCTCAGTTTCCTGCCCTCTCAGGTGGCAGCGATTGTATCTACCTCACAGGACTGTTGGAAGGACTAAACGAGAGAAAACACACTAAGAACTGAGCACAGTGTCTGGCACATAGTAATTAATTTAAAATCTTGAAGTTAAAATTACTATCTTACTTCCCTAAATGGATTCTAAGATTGAAGCAAGGATCAGGACTTCCACAGTAGTCCAGTGGCTATGACTGTGCTCCTAGTGCAGGGGGCCTGGGTTCCAACCCTGGTCAGGGAACTAGATCCCACACGTGGCAGCTAACTAAAGATGCATGCCTTAACTAAAGATCCCCCATGCCTCAAAGAAAATCAAAGATTCCTTGTGCCACAACCAAGACCCAGATAAACCAAGTAGTTAAAATTTAAAAAAATTTTTATTAAAAGACTGAAGCAAAGAGTATGTTTACTATCTTGCTTACATGTTTTCTTTTCTGACAGCGCCGCCCCCCCAACTCATCTAGCATGACATGTCAGATGGCCATTGAGAATGAATGAATGGGATATTATTCGGCCCTAAAAAAGGAATGAAATTCTGACGCATGCTACAACATGGATGAAACTGGAGGATACTATGCTATGTTAGAGAAGCTAGTCACAAAAAGATACATACTGGATGATTCCACTCATTTAAGGTACCTAGAATAATCATTTTCATGGAGACAGCAGAATGATTTCTGGTAGTTGGTTTTTCCTGGTGGTTGCCAGCTGGGAGGAGGGAAGAATGGAGAACTGTTTTTTAATGG
>NW_011494903.1:9520381-9533170 GCF_000754665.1 Bison bison bison
AATGGGTATTGATTTTCAGCTTTGCAAGGTGAAAAGCCTTCTGGAGATTGATTGTACAACAATGTGAAAGCACTTAACAATACTTAACTACACACAAAAATGGTTACAATGGTACATTTTATGTTAAATGTATTTTACCATAACTGTAAAAAAATTTTAATGAATGAATTTTTTTAATGAATAAAATTTTTAATTCATGCTGCAGTATGAATGAACCTTGCAAACATTAGACCAACTGAAAGAAGACAATAACGAAAACCCTGCATATTGTATGATTCTGTTTATCTAAAATGTCCAGAAGAGGCAAATCCATAGAGACAGAAAGTAGATTTGTGGTTTCCAGAGGTTCAGAAAACTACTAAAACTGAAAACTACAGCTACTAAAAACTACTGAAGTATACTCTTTAGAAGGCAACTCTTTTGGTATGTGAATTATATTTCAATAGAGCTGTTTTTTAAAATGAATGAACAAATGAGATTCTAATTATATCTGGATTGTTGGGATCATTTTATTTCAGCATCAGTTCCAGAAGGGAGGTTTATCCTGAATAATTTGGATCAGAAATGCAGAGAGAAAAAAAAAAAAAAGAAATGCGGAGAGGTTTAGACAGGTCTTCTTGGCAATCCTCAGCCTGGCAGCCCCATCAGCCTTTGAGATTTGCTGCCTAATGACCTGATGAGGGTTGCCAGCATACCCCAGGCTTCAGTGATTGACCGCAGGGCCCTCATCTCCCTGGAGCCACTGGCTTGTCTAACGGAGGAGTCTCCTCAGGGCACTAGGACTGTACATCTCTTCCCCTAGAAATGCCCTGCTGGGAATTCAGTTTACTACTTGCCGTTATGATGATGTAATTTCATGCTACTCATTGATAATGTGCAAAACAATCACAAGAGCATATAAACAAACAGATGGTGAGCACGCTCCTTGCAGAACACCAAAGGCAAACTTGAGAGGATTTCTTTGTTTAATCAGTTTCGCAAACCTGACACAGTCATCCCAGATGTGCAGCAGAGCATGTGCAGCAGCTCGGAAGTGACAGTGACACATCCAGTAAAATGGATTGCCAGAACCATTCACCGGGAAGAACCCAAAGGCAATCAGGAGCCGGAGAGTGGAATTACCATTCACTAACAGGCCTTTATTCCCATCCGTGATCCAAATGCCTCATGCTTAAAATACCGTCTGTCCCCCTAATGCATTTTCATACAGCGTGTAAATCTCAAGTTGCTTCTCCTGAAAAATAATAATACTCCCAGGAGGAGCCCGTGAGACTTCTTCAAGCAGTTCTGTGTGCTGTCATCTGGTGGGCTAACATAAAAGATTATGTGTAGGGACGTCCCTGGTGATCCAGTGGCTAAGACTCCATGTTCTGAATGCAGGGGGCCTGGGTTTGATCCATGGTCAGGGAACTAGATTCCACATGCCGCCACTAAGAGTTTTCACACCCCAACTAAAGAACCTCATGCTGAAACTTACACCTGATGCAGCCAAAAAAAAAAGATAGTTTCTGTCTAGTCCCCAAGACTGCCACCCTGCACTACACCAGACCCAGTGTTAAATTTCTCTAACAATCTGAATGGGCTTCTAGAACTAGTCTTTGAAAAATTAAGTTGTTGTTGAAGTTGTTCACTAAGTCATGTCTGACTCTTTGCAACCCCATGGACTGCAGCATGCCAGGCTTCCTTATCCTTCAGTCTCTCCCAGAGTTTATTCAGACCCGTGTCCATTGAGTCAATGATGACATCCAACCATCTAATCCTCTGCTGCCCCCTTCTCTCCTGCCCTCAATCTTTCCCAGCATCAGGGTCTTTTCCAATGAGTTGGCTCTTCACATCAGGTGGCCAAAGTATTGGAGATTCAGCTTCAGCATCAGTTTTCCCAATGAATATTCAGGGTTGATTTACTTTAGGATTGACCAGTTTGATCTCCTTGCAGTCCAAGGACTCTCAAGAATCTTCTCCAGCACCACAATTCAAAAGCATCAGTTCTTTGGCACTCAGCCTTCTTTATGGTCCAGCTCTCACATGACTACTGGAAAAACCATAGCTTTGATTAGACAGACCTTTGTTGACAAAGTGATGTCTCTGCTTTTTAATATTCTGGCTAGGTTTGTCATAGCTTTTCTTCCAAGGAGCAAGCATCTTTTAATTTCATGGCTGCAGTCACTATCCGCAACCCAAGAAGAGAAAATATGCCACTGTTTCCACTTTTTCCCTATCTGCCATGAAGCAATAGGACCAGACGCCATGATCTTAGTTTTTTGAAAGTTAAGTTTTAAGCCGGCATTTTACCTGTCCTTTTTCACCCTCATCGGGAGGCTCTTTAGTTCCTCTTCTCTTTCTGCCATTGGAGCGGTATCATCTGCTTAACTGAGGTTGTTGATCTTTCTCCTGACAATCTTAATTTCTGAAAAATTAAGTACTTGAAATCTTTGTCTTTGAAAAATTAAAACTTCAAAATTAACAGTGCTTTCCAATAGCTGGAATGCCAACATATGTAAACAATCAATGTGCTCAGCATGGGTGCTCAGTCACTTCAGTCATCTCTGACTCTTTGCGACCCCATGGACTGTAACCCTCCAAGCTCCTCTGTCCATGGAATTCTCCAGGCAAGAATACTGGAGTAGGTTGCCATTTCCTCCTCCAAGGGATCTTCCTGACCCAGGAATCGAACCCAAGTCTCCTATGTCATCTGCATTGCAAGCAGATTTTTTTTTTTTTTTTCCCACTGAGCCACCAGGGAAGCCCAAAATGATCAACGTAGGCTGCACCCACTCCAGATAATTACTGGGTTGGCCAAAAAATTCATTTGGGGGTTTCCTTGGTGGTGCAGTAGATAGGAATTTTCCGGCCAATGCAGGGGACACAGGTTCCATCCCTGGTCTGGGAAGATTTCACATGCCACAGAGCAACTAAGCCTGTGTGCCACAACTACTGAAGCCCTCCCACTATAGAGACTGTGCTCCCCAAGAAGAAAACTCACCACAGTGAGAAGCCTGGGCACCACAACAGAGGAGGCCCCACACGTCACAACTAGAGAAAGCCCACTGGCAGCAATGAAAACCCAGTGCAACCAAAAATAAATACATAATTTTTTTTAAGTTCATTTGGGTTCTCCCATAAGATCTTAAGAACTTTTCAGTCAACCCAGTATTATAACAGGCATAGTTTTGTTAATTGCTGATCCCTCTTTTCTGAGACATGGATACATTCTTCAAGTTCCAGCAAAGAAAGGCAATCTTGGACCCGACCAGTTTTGTCTTCTGAACCCTGGGTCCCTTTCTGCAGTCTCTTGTGGATTCTCGCAGCAGTACAAAAGGTTCTGCCCATCCTTTTAGTTTTTAGCCATAGAATGTGAGTTGTCTTTGTTCTCTGCAGTTGCTCTTTTCTTCTTTTTAATTGAGATATAATTTGTATACCATAAAACTCAGCCTTTTAAAGTATACAATTCAGGGGGGGTGAGTATATACACAAGACTGTGCAGCCATCACCACTACTAATTTCAGAATGTTTTTGTCACTGCCCGCCCCCCCCACCAAAAACCCATGACCAGGGACTTCCCTAATGATCCAGTGGCTAAGATTCCATGCTCCCAATGCAAGAGGCCCAGGTTCAATCCCTGATCGCAGAACTAGATTCCACATGCCTCAACTAAAGAGCCCAGGAGCCACAACTAAAGATCCTTCATGGCACAGCTAAGCCCCAGGGCAGCCTATACCCAGTAGTAGTCATTCCCCCTCCCTTCCTTCCCCAGCCTCTGAACACCAGGCATCCATTTTCTGTTTCCTTCAACTTTATTATTCTGAACATTTCATCTAAATGGAATCATACAACATCTAGTCTTTAGTGACTGGCTTCTTTCACTTCCCACAATGTTTTCAAGGTTCATCCATGCTGTTGCATAAATGAGTGCTTTGTTCCTTCTATGGCTCAATACTATTGCACTATATGAAGTGTCATATTTATCATCTATCCATCACTTGAGGGACATTTAGTTTGTGTCTACTTTGGGGCTACACTGAATACTGCTGGGTTTCGGGTGGACATGTGTCCTCCTTTCTCTTGCCTCTGTGACTAGGACTGGATCTGATGTGTCACACAGCGATGCTGTGTTTCACTTTTCTGAGGAACTCCCTGTCTCCCACAGCAGCTGCACCATTCGGCACTGTGGGTACTCCTTGCCATGGTAGCGCTTGGGCCCTTTCTTGGCCTCTGCATTTTGTGCTCCTCATTACCCCACCTGATCTGCAGATCCCTCTTACAACACACCTCCAGGTTCTAGGCTCTTGTTTCCTCCTCCTGTTTTCCGGCTAGATCAGGTAACCTGCCCCAAAGCAAAGAGAAGGGAAAGAGAACATAAACACCACGAGGGCCCTCTGGAGGCCTAATGTACCCCATGCTTTATGTGCACAAAGTAAGACCATAGGTGTCCCCACCTAACTGCCTGGAAACTGAAGCCTGGGCTAGTCTTACTGGTCCAATCTGCTTCCCAAGTCTCCATGGCAATGGTTCTCAGAAGCATGCCACAGAATCTGATGGTGCTCCAGAGGCTCAGCAAAAAAAAAAAAAAGGCTTTTTCTGCCAAACAATTCCCAAAAAAGCCATTCCTCACTTTTATCTGTCTCATATTTTGAAGCTCTAGTAATCTGTCTTAATTCACAGCTTGCCCAGGACTTAGAACAATATGTGGCTTACAGTAGTTGTTCAATAAGTATTTGTCTAGTAAATTAATTTTTCTGCTAAAAATTTGGCAAATCATATGCTAAGGCACTGACTGACTATATGTCAAAAATTGCCCAACAGTACTTTTTAAAATACACTTCACTGGGCCCTGCTGAATCAGCCTCTCTAGGATAGGCATTGAGGTCATTATTAGCAAATCTCCCCAGATGATGGTGATGGAGCTTTCTGAAGATCCTAGTCTGGAGGACTTCCCTGGAGGTCCAGTAGTTAAGACTCCATGTTTCCAATGCAAGGAGCACAGGTTCAACCTCTGTTTGGGGAACTAACATGCCACATGCCACAAGGCCAAAAAAAATTCACTGCATAAACCAGGGACATGGAAAGCTAAGAGCAAAGATAAACTTACTGGAAAAAAAAAAAAAAAGAAGACCTTAGTCTGGGTGCCATTGGTGTGAGAAATGGTGTCTTTGTCTGGCCACAGAGCTAGTGACTCTTATGGCTCCCCTGCTCCTCAGGCCTTATGGGTTCTCACTCTGGTCCAGAGTCACGGGTCAGCAACCACGTGGTCAAGGGTCACTTTCTGGATCCACTGGCATTACAATCCAGGTCAGTCTTACCATATTCCTCTACTTTAGACCTGCTTTCTTATTACTAAGTAACAGTGATTAAAGCCAGGCTAGTTTGAACACCAGAAACTTCCCAGGGCTGCAGAAAAGAAACTCACCACTTCTACTCTGTAACTCTCTGCTCACCACTTCCCAACAACTTGAGGGACAAACACTGGCCATGCAAGCAAGTATAGGGTCAGTCCCCCTCCTCCCTCCACCTATCAGAAAAGGGCAGGAGTTCCCACAGGCTCGGTTCTTCTTTCAAAGTCAAGGCTAGTATAGAAAGTTGCAATGTTTTTTTCCACTGACAAGGTACCCAGAGAGTAAAAAGAACTCCTGACTCACCTTTACTTGTTTGCTCAAGTTTCACTTCCTCTTTTCTCTCAGAAGGAAGAAGGACTTTTTTCGTATTAGCACATTTAAAGATTCTCTAGAGCTGTCCAGTTATTGATCTACTGTCAGAGAAGCCCCACAGCTGAGGAAGACGAGGGCAAAGGTGGAACTGTCCCGTAAGGCAGAGAAGAGGTAGCAGTAAGGGTGGGAGTAGGCGGCTGGGGAGGGAAGAAGAAGGGGGATCCGGGAGGCAGAGTGGGTTTAGATGACCACTGGGTCACAAAGCACAGTGTCCATGACAGTGTCCATATGTGTGTGCTAAGTCGCTTCAGTAGCGTCTGACTCTCTGTGACCCCATGACCCATAGCCCGCCAGGCTCCTCTGTCCATGGGATTTCCCAGGCAAGAATACTGGGGTGGGTTGCCACCTCCTTCTTCAGGGGATCTTCTCGACCCAGGGAATGAATCACCATCTCTTCTGTCTCCCGCACTGGCAGGCAGGTTCTTTACCACTAGCACCACCTGGGAAGACCCTATGAGGGTATAGCAATGTCCAGTTTCAGCGCCAGTGAACCACAATCACCAGAAACCGGAGCAGTAGTCTCAGGGCGGCCTCACAGGTCTGCAGAGGACCTTTGCCACTCAAAGTGCAGTCCTCCAACCACCAGCAGATCTCGTGAAAAATGTAGAATCTTAAGTCCCACCACCCGACTGAACAAGATACCTGTGTGATTTGAACACACATTAAATGGTGCTCAGAACCAGCTTGAGAATAAGCACAACTCAGGAGTAGATGACGCTGCTTCCAGATGTTCAACTGGTTTAGTCTTGGGCAGTTGACATGAGCTTCCCCACTACATGTGTACAGAATAATATTTTGAAGCCTTAACTGATTTGTCCACCTATTTTTCTCTTTGCCCATTCCCCATTTCCAGCAAGTAATCAATTTTGTGCCTGTAGTCTTTTGGCAGGGATAGGAGAGATAACGGACAGCTATAGAAAAATGAGAGAGATACCCTGGAAAAGAAGGAAATGGCATCCCACTCCAGCGTGAAAATCCCATAAACAAAGGAGCTTGGTGGGCTGCAGTCCATGGGTTCATAAGAGTTAGACACAACTTAGCAAGTCCAACATGACTCAGCGACTAAACAACCACAAACATCATGGTTAGAATGCACCTATGTGATCAGGAGCAGTCTTAGGGGCTTTCTGTTACTGAAGTATTTCACACGCATGCCAGCAGCAGTGTGAGAGCAGAGGGCAACACAGCAGTGGAAGAGTTGAGTCCGTGCCTAAGATCCTGGACTTCTATCAACCTGTGTTCTTCATCTGTTGCTGTGTGCAATGTGTTTAGTCTCTCAGTCGTGTCTGACTGTGACCACATGGACTGCAGTCCGCCAGGCTTCTCTGTCCATGGGGATTCTCCAGGCAAGAATACTGAAGTGGGTTGCCATGTCCTCCTCCAGGGGATCTTCCCAACCCAGGGATCAAACCCAGGTCTCCCACATTGCAGATGGATTCTTTACCAGCCAAGCCACCAAATCTGTTGCTGTGCCTTACTCTGTATAGACAATAAAGCTGATCCATGAGTATAAAGTGGAAAAAAAAGAAAAAGAAAATGAGAGAGACAGACTGATCCCAGACAGCAGCTTCTGAAAACCTAAAGCCCAGGGTGGCACTGAATGCTTAGAAGTGGGTTTGGGGGAAAAGGAGACTGCTCCACACCAAAAGAACATTGCTTCATTCCAGGGGAAAGGAGAGACAGATAGATGCCACTGGACAGATGTCCCTGAGGCCCAGAGACTGAGGTTGTGAGCCCTGACCATGGCAGAGAGGAAGCACCAATCTCGGGCGATTCCTGTGCCCTCCTAGAAGAGCATGGCCCCAGGACGTGAAGGAACCCAGCGGACAGGAGCAAGGGGTGTCCCGGGGCAGCCTGCCTGAACCCGTGTGTAGGAGGCACAGTTCGGGTGGACACCTACCAGACCCAGGCCTGGAGGGTCACCCCGGCCTTCACTGCCACCACCACCACGCCTTGGGTCTCACAAGTCCTGCAGATGCAGATTCAACTCAAACAAATGGCAGATGCCAGTAGAAGGGGCGTGTGAAGGGTGAAGCCCCAGAGGATTAGGCACTTGGAATCAAGTTGTTATAGAAAATAAAGAAAGCCAGAATGCGCACCAAACACTGTGCAAGCCACATGGAAGGCTGATAGGATTTTAGCTCAAAAACAGCCTCCAAATGACCCTTTCCTAGGGCCCCTCACATGGCACCTCTGAGGCAGCCACCCCTCTTCCCACTACCTCCAAATTTTCACTTCAGAATCCCCAGTTTTGCTCCCCAAATATCTTATTTTCTTTCTTTTTTCCCCATTTTTTTTCGGTCGTTCTGAGTAGTGCACGGGATCTTAGTTCCCTGACCAGGGATCGAACCCATGCCCTCCGCAGGGAAAGCACAGAGTCTCAACCATTGGACCACCAGGAAAGTCTCTCTTTCTTTCTTTTTCTTTTTTTCTTCCTTCCCTTCTTTCTCCCTCCCTCTCTCTTTCTTTTAGTTTCCTCAAAATTGCCTTTAATGGCCCAGTAGGAACAACCTCCATAACCCTTTTGAATAAAGATCATAAACAACAGGGGAGAAACAGCACTTCTCCCTTGACCCACTTCCTCCCAGGGAAGGGAGAAGCCAGTTTTTCAAAACACACAGCTTGACCTTCCCTCCCTGGAGAGAAGAGAAGTCTGAGTGAACACCTTCCCTGGTGAAGCGGACCTGAGATGCTCCTGGCCCTGCAGAGAAAGGATGCAATGTTTCCTCATTAAAACAAACTGATAGTCAGTGGTGAGCTGCTATGTAGCACAGGGAACTCAGCTCAGTGCTCTGTGATGACCTACAGGGGTGAGATGGAGGGGGTACGAGGGAGATTCAAGGAGGGGACATATGTATACTTCCAGCTGGTTCACTTCGTTGTACAGCAGAAACTAACACAACATTGTAAAGCAGTTACCCTCCAATTAAAAAAATAATAAACTGAGCTTTCCCATCTACTTTCCAAGTATTCTCACCAAGGTTGCTTTTAATGAAGTCAAGGTGAAATCTGTGTTATCTTTTGGGAAAAACGCCAGCTAATCACAGCAAAGATGATGCGTCCCCATTTCTACCCCTCTCACCTTCTTCAGTGACAAAGGTCAGCATTCCTAACCATTCTGGGCCTTTGCGACCTGAAATATCTACCCCCCAAAAGACTAATGCCTACTGAAAGCACTTGCCCTGTAATCGGTCCTGGAAGTGAAACTTGTGCTCGCGTTCCAGGAATAACAGTGACTGCTAGTGGCAACGGCGACCCAACCTCCTCCTTCCTGAGCGAGGCCAGGATGAAGATAGAAACATCCTGAAGGTAAGAGAAAATCCCCCCTTCCACATTCTCCAGTCTCTATGGTTTCTGGGCAGGAACTTCTCCTACTCAGTCCTAAAAAAACAACAGGCTCTGCCTTTATGCCAGCCCTGCACCTCCACACTTGCCCTGAGCCTCTACTTGGCAGCGTACACCAGTGTGTGTGTGTGTGTGTGTGTGTGTGTGTGCTCAGTCGTGTCTGATTTGTTGCAACCTCATGGACTGTAGCCCTCCAGGTTCCTCTGTCTATGGAATTTTCCAGCCAGGAATACTGGAGTGAGTTGCCATTTCCTACTCCAGGGGATCTTCCTGACCCAGGGATCCAATACGTGGTTCTTGTGCCTCCTGCATTGGCAGGCGGATTCTTTACTAACTGTGCCACCTGGGAAGCCCCTGCACCAGTGTCTCTCTGGAGAAAGCAGTGGGTGGCTCCTCCTGCCTCCAAACCCGGCAAGATCTTTGTTCCCTCTTTCCCAGTCTCAAAGAAGTGAAGCAAGCTCTCTGAAACTGGGTACAGACAGCTAACTTAAGTGACCCAGATTACAACCACTGTCCTCTGCCTGCCCCCCACTTGCTCTTCCCTTTTATCATCTCTCAGAGGTACCTGTGGGTGCCTTTCAAGCCTCCTGTTTCGGCTGCAGCATCTCTATTATAGTATGACCTCACGCACTATAGTGGGACAGCCCACTGTAGGGGGCCCATTAGTTGTAAGGTCGCTGGATGGAGAAAGAGAAAAGGAAATAAGGCACAGAGGGAAGAAACTGTGAAATGGGAAAATAAGAGATGACCACCCAGTCCTGGCCCTGGATACTTCATGTCCTGCTTCCACACTTCCTGAAGTCTGACAGCCCTTGGGTTCAATAAAGTATCATTGTGCATCATCCCAGCATCTTCTGTCTCCATTGGAGCTACATGACTCCTTCACTGAAAGTATCCGTCTCTCTCACAAGGATCCAGGATCTCCTTGACGTCAGGGATCTTTTTTTATTCATATTTGTAACTTCAGCCCTGGATGAAGAAGTGTGGCACAGAGAAGGTGATTCAAATGTCAACTGAATAAATAAAAGGACAACTCAATTGTCCCACATTATCCTTGTGTTTCATGACCAAAATTGTTAGATATTATATTTGTGCTTTGCACGCACACACAAATATTAAACATCTTTTCTTCCATTCACAGTTTAGAGTTAAATAGAAAACTCTTTTATAAATGCAGTAAACATAGCTATCTTCTTAGCACAGGTGTTTTTTTATGGCTGCCTAGAAACAAGGGCTCATGGGACTTCCCTGTGACTCAGTGGTTAAGACTCTGCCTTCCAATCCAGGGGATATATGTTTGATCCCTGGTCTGGAAATAAGATCTAATATGCCATAGGGTGTGGCCAATTTTTTTAATTTAATTACTTAATTTGAAAAATAGAGACGAGGGCTCTATGCTGGTGCTCGTGCTTTGGTGGAATCTCACACAGGGCCTTCAAGAATGAGTCATTGCCTCCCTAGCTGGCATTCTCCTTCTGGCAGCAGCATCTGTGTCCTGCAGTAGATGTTAAAAATGCCAGACCAACAAATTATCAGGATTGATTGCAGCAAGATCACAGGCAGGTGACCCTGTCTTGGCTCCTGGGACCTGCTGTGGCTCCTGCTGAGATGCTCTGAGAAAGCAGGTCCTTCTTAATGATGGAAGAGAGGATGGGACGCTCCCTGCCTTGCTGCTGGAGAAAAGGACTAGTAAGGATATGATGCTCAGAGCCCAAAGTGATTTTAAAACCATGAAGGCAAATATCACCAAAATCCTGAGAATTGCAGAGCAAGAAAATAAAAGAGCCTGACTGCTTAACAAACTGTCAGAGACTGAGAAATGACCTTAAGATGCCCATAATCTAATACCTAGAACTTGAAAATCTTACCTTGTGCATCCGTGCGTGCTCAGTTACTCAGCTGTGTCTGACTCTTTGTGACCCCAGGGACTGCACCCAGCCAGGCTCCTCTGTCCATGGGATTCTCCAGGCAACAATACTGGAGTAGGTGGCCATTTCCTTTCCCACGGGGTCTTCCCGACACAGGGATGGAACCCACGAGTCCTGCATTTCCTGCATTAGCAGGCAGATTCTTTACCACTGAGACGCCTGGGAAGCCAAATCTTACCTTAGGTAAGGAGAAGAACTTTGCAGATGCGAATAAGTTACAGGTTTTAAGATGAAGAGATTATCCTGAATTATCTGGGCAGGGCCTAAAGGCAGTCATGAAGGTCCTTAAAAGAGGGAGGCAGAGGGTGATTTGAGTACAGAAATAGAAAGCAAGAGGTTGGAGTGATTCAAGGAAGGGACCGTGAGCCAAGGAAAGCCGCAGGCCTCCAGAAGCTAAAGAAAGCAACGAAACAGCTTCTCCCCTAAAACCTTCAGAAAACAATCCAGCCATGCCAACTGACTGGAATCCAGTAAAACTGATTCCAGACTTCTGGTTTCCAGAACTGTAAGAGAATAAATTTGGTTGTTTTAAGCCATCAGGTTTGTGACAATTTGTCAGAGCAGCAACTTGTCAGCAACAACCTAACACTGAGCCCACCCTGGGAACTCCCTACCTCTGGATTTCTTGTGAAATGACCTCGTTTTTTAAATTCTGATGTTTTTAAGCTATTTTTCAACAAGGCTGGTTGTTGCTTATGGCCGAAAGCATCCGAAATAATATTTGTAGCATTAGCAATGGCAGTTTGGGTAGGGATATTATAGGATATTGGTTCCACTGTAACATAGAAAGAATTTAAATACATGTACAGAGAGGGAGCTGGTAGGACAGTTCATGCTCAAGAGCTTTGCCCAGAACTCACCTTCACGTATCTAGCATATTGAGTACCTCACATTTAGTTTACTTTTAGTGTTGATCAAATAAGTAGCAATGTTTTTTGACTATCATTCAAGCATGTCTTATTGCTCTGCCATTTTTGTGGTATTGCTCTCATGCTCATGGAGCACATGACTTATCATCACTTCAGTGGAAAATCGGCCAAAGTGGGGACTTCCCTGGTGGTTCAGTGGTTAAGAAATCACCTGCCAATGCAGAGGACACAGGTTTGCTTCCTGGTCCAGGAAGATCCCATATGTCACGGAGCAACTAAGCCCATGAGACATCACTACTGAAGCCCACGTGCCCTAGAGCCCACGCTCCACAACAAGAGAAGCGGCCGCGAGGAGAAGCTGGCGCACAGCAACGAAGACCCGGCTCAGCCAAAATATGAGTAAATAAGTACCCAGCCAAAGAGAAGAGGGACAGGTCCCAAGATCAGGGCACCATCTGGAAAGTCGAACTTCCACTCACAGAGCAACAGTCAAAACTGGTCACAGGGCTATGCCTACTACGTGTCGGAGAAGCTGGATGTCTTAATTCCAAGGTGCCCAGTTACAAACTCAGAAAAAGAAAAGGGATCACATATCATGGGATACCAAATGGTCTGTTTCAGGAGTTCTGTGGACAGATTACAGGCACATTCAAATTAAAATCAAGAGTTAAATGCAGTCCAGACCTCTCCTGGTCTGCTGCCCTGATTTATGATTTTTTTTTTTTTTTTGGTAGCAGCAGAACTTTCAGTGTGTAAGAAAGATACCAGCAGTGGTGCCCCTCCCCCTTACCTTTCCCTCATCATCTAGGGCATCTCTTTGGAACGTTGGTGTTCTAAGAACCCACTTTGAAATGATGCATTTGCTCTAAAAGGAAGCAAAACCATACTACCAGACACAGTGATTCTTGGGGATTCCCAAGGCTGCTGAGTTTATTTCTCCTG
>NW_011494903.1:9533270-9556206 GCF_000754665.1 Bison bison bison
TATTTCTCCTGTGAGAAACCCCCAAACTTTGGTAAAGGAACTGGACGAGCCCTGCTTCTGCACTCAGAGTTTGCTCTATTTTAGAGTCACTCACGGCCAGAGAAGCAGAAGCTCGCGCTCTGGGCTCAGCAAGCGAGAAGCCATTTTCAGTTACATTCCATAGCTTGCAGAACTGTCTGGGGCCAGAGTGAATGCTGGTTGCCATGGCACTGCTTTAAATCATGTCTGTGCTGACACTGTCACATGCTGTTCCCATACATGGGGGCCACATCTGTCTCTTCCCACTGTTGCTTGGTGCTTGAGCTTTGCACCAAGAATAGAGATATATATGAGCAAGAAACCAAATCCATGTGGTCGCCACACCTTCTACCTAAATAATATATAAGATAAACGGATTGGAGATATTTGAACTAGGAAACAAGAGATCTGGGTTCTGCTCATAGTCCTCTGCTCTGTAGCTTTGGGCAAATCCTTTAATCTGTAACTTAGCTTCCTTACCTGTACAATGAAACAGATGCGATAGCGGGTCTCTGAGGTCTCCTGACGTCAGCAGCTCTGCGTCCTGTGTGTGGTTTCGAAGCTGCAGAGATGAGCAGAGCTCTGCAGAGGATGAACATCAAAGCGTGAGTGAGGCAATTCCAGTAAGCTGTTGCACAGCCCTCTCTGTGCTGTTTCTGAAACTGTTCTCCAGCACCTCCGGGCTGCTAGAGATTTGTTTTGAGTCAATTCCCTGGCAAGATGCCACTTGTCAAAAGGTCCCTTCTGAGGTACTAAGGGGTCTGTTTTCAGCTTAGGGTTGAATCATTATTTGCCTTGGAACTGATTTCTTCTTAGGATAGTCCCTGGTTCAATGCTCAGGACTTTGGTTCCTAAAACTGTTAGACCAACCCCCCTCCCGACACCAAGTAAAGTCAATTTTAAAACTAGAGAAAGGGGACTTCCCTGGCTGTCCAATGATTAAGACTCCATGCTTCCACTGCAAGGGGCATGGGTTCAATCCCTCGTCAGGAAACTAAGATCCGCATATCAAATGGTGTGGCTGAAAAAAGAAAAAAATTAACAGTAAAACTAGAGAAACATACACATGTGAGGCTAACCTCTGGACCCATTTCACAGAGTAGCATCTCACGGGACCAAGAGAGCTGAGAGGAAGCAGTTCTAATACTGTCCAACCAGTGTGCCGCTGGTCTCCCTGGTGGGATACAAACGTCTTTATGTTTCTGCTTACGTTGCCCTGACCTCTGCCCGACCCTCATCTGTTGTTTGCAGGGACAGACTCTCAACTTCAAAGTCTCATCCTTACCCCGCTTCAGTTATTTCTGGGAATCCCCAGATAATGTCTCGTGTACATCCACAAAACAAAAATATAAGCTGGGAAGCAAGGGTTACAATAGGAACAGGGTGTCCTAACATTAAACCAGCTTCCCTGGTAACTGAGATGGTAAAGAATCCACCTGCAATGCAGGAGATCCCGGTTAAATTCCTGGGTGGGGAAGATCCCCTGGAGAAGGGATAGCATCCCCTGGAGATGGTAAATAATCTGCCTACAATGGAGGAGACCCTGGGTTGGGAAGATACCCTGGAGGAGGGCATGGCAACCCACTCCAGTACTTTTGCCTGGAGAATCCCATGGACAGAGGAGCCTGGAGGGCTACAGTTCATAGGGTCACAAATCTTTGGACGTGACTGAAGTGACTTAGCACACACGAAAGCTATCTCATCATAGCTCCTGATCTCTATAACCCACTGTTATTAGAATTTTCCTTGGACTAGCTTTACTATTTTGCCGTTTCTTTCACTGAATGAGTTAAATATATATCACACATGTTCACTATATGTTTGATGACAGTCATGCTTTTAACTCTTGGACATCCTTCAGCATTCATTTAACAAGTATTTGCTGAACAATTATTATAGGCAAGGCACCACACAAGGGGGCAAGGCATGTAACAGAGAACAAGGTAGACAAGGTCTCTGTCCTCATGAAGGCAACATTCTGGAAGAGAGAAAACCAGTAATAAACCAATCCCTTATAGACTGTGATTCGGGCAATGAAGAAAATACATAAGAAGCCAAGACAGAGATTAATGGGAGGGGCAGTCAAGAGCGACCCCCTCCTTCCTTGAAGGACATTAAGCTGAAGGAGACATTAGCTGGGACTTGAAGGAGAGGACCCAGTCCTGCAAAAAAGGGGAGGAAAAGACAAAGGAAATGGCAAGCACAAGGACCCTGCTGTGGAACCAGGTTCAAAATGTCCCAAGAACTAGAAGAAGGCCATGGTGGCTGGAGAAGAGTTGATCCAAGGAAAGATGGCCCAAGATAAGATCAAAGAAGTAGTGTGGAACTTAGGATCTAAAGTCAGGATTTGTCATTTACTAAGAACTAAGGTATGAAGTGGACTTCCCTGGTGGCTCAGACAGTAAAGTGTCTGGCTACAAAGCGGGAGACCCGGGTTCAATCCCTGGGTCAGGAAGATCCGCTGGAGAAGGAAATGGCAATCCAATCCAGTACTATTGCCTGGAAAATCCCATAGACAGAGGAGCCTGGTAGGCAACGGTCCATGGGGTAGCAAAGAGTCGGACACAACTGAGCTGTATTCATAAAGTAGAAAGTGTTCACCACCCAGAAGCTAGGCGACCCTTGCATCTTATTTTATTACATCAAATGTTGGGCTTTCTTTTAGCTTTCTCAGTGTTAACATCTTACATACCATGATTGTTGTTGGTATTCAGTTGCTAAGTCATGTCCAACTCTTTGCAACCCCCTGGACTTGGCACACCAGGCTTCCCTGTCCTTCACCATCTCCCCGAGCTTGCTCAAACTCATGTCCATGGAGTCAGTGATGCCCTCCAGCCATCTCATCCTCCGTAGTCCCCTTCTCCACCTGTTCTCAATCTTTCCCAGTATCAGGGCCTTTTCCAATGAGTTGGCTTTTCGAATCAGGTGGCCAAAGTATTGGAGCTTCAGCTTCAGCATCAGTCCTTCCAGTGAATATTCAAAGTTGATTACCCTTAGGATTGACTGGTTGGATCTCCTTGCAGTCCAAGGGATTCTCAAGAGTCTTCTCCAGCACCACAATTCAAAAGCATCAGTTCTTCAGCACTCAGCCTTCTTTATGGTCCAGCTCTCACATCCATACATGACTACAATCCATGTGCTGCAGTCCATGGGGTCGCAAAGAGTCAGACACCACTGAGAGACTGAACTGAACAGTATTATTAACTAAACAACCATTTGTTTCAGTTTCCCACAGAATCATTTCTTCTGTTCCAGGATCCATTTCAGGATCCCATTTTGCATCATTTGTCATGTCCCCTTAGTCTCCTCCAGCCTGTAACAGTTCCTCAGTCTTTTTTGCTTGTTTCTTTCTTTTTTTGTTTCTCTTGACTTCAACAGTGTTCAAGAGTACCCGGTATTTGATAAAATGCTTCTCAGTTTGGATGTGTCTGATGTCTTCTCAGAATTAGACTGAGGCTATGGGTTTGGAAGAAGAAAACAACAGGGAGGATATGACATGTCTTCTTTTAACATAGATACAACTTAAGACCTGGTTGTAGGACTTCTCTTATAGCTCAGTAGTTAAGAATCTGCCTGCCAATGCAGGAGACAAGGGTTTGATCCCTGGTCCAGGAAGATCCCACATGCCATTGGGCAACTAAGCCCATGTTCCACAACTAGAGAGGAGCTCCCACTTGCCACGACAAGAAAAAGCAGGAGCACAGCGCCACCAAAAATAAACAAACATTTTTGAAAAAGAACGTGGTTGCAAATTGTCCTGTGAAACTCAGGGCAAGTGGCTCGTGGTAAAGAACCCGCCTACCAGTGCAGGAGACCTAAGAGACTAGGGTTCAATCCCTGGGTCAGGAAGATCCACTGGAGGAGGCCACAGCAACCCACTCCAGTATTCTTGCCTAGAGAATCCCCTGGAGAGAGGAGTCTGGCAGGCTATGGGCTACAAAGAGTCGGACACAACTGAAGCGACTTAGCACACAAGCACACACACTTGGGGAAGAGGGATTTTTGTGACATTTAGGCAAAGAAGGGGAAGGTTCCTGCAACTGAAGCTAGGGAGAAGGATCCAGAAATCAACATGTGACATCATTCTGGATGTTGGTCCCAAACCCAACCTATCCAATTATCTTGCAAGTTGAAGTCACTGATTTCAAGGAATCGTCAGGCAAATAAGTAGGTGAAATGCTGCAAATTCATCATTTGCACCATGATGCTCCTTATCACTGGGTCAAGAGTCTTAGCTAATGTGTTACAAAGAGTAGCATGTTATTCCTACTAGGCCAGCCATTACCAATATTTAATTTGTTTTCACTATTGAAAGCAGTGATTATGTGCCATCTGAATTGCCACCAGATATCCAGACTGTTTTTCCACTGTCTCTTGGCCTCTAATCTTTCCATGACACATGCACCCAAAACTTGGTTGGTTAGAAACAAAACTCTTAGGGGGACTTCCCAGGTGGTCCAGTGGCTAAGACTCTGAGGTCCCAATGCAGATGACCCAGGTTTGATCCCTGATCCCACAGGCCACAACTGAGACCTGGTGCAGCCAAAAAAATAATAGTAAATGAATACATTAAAAAAGAAAGAAAGCAAAACCCTTCATTAAAAAGAAGAAGAAGAAAAGAAACAAAACCATTAGAAAGCTCACTGGTAGCCTAATGGTTAGGATTCTGAGCTTTCACCGTCCTGACTCGGATTCATTCCCTGGTTAGGGAACTGAGATCCTGCAAGCCACACCTCAAAGCCAAGAAAGGAAAAAAGAAGGAAATGTTGTGGTCCTTCCTAAAGTTACTAGGACCATCATCTACCTAGTCCCCTGAACTAGAAAACTAGTTGTCTTTGACTTTTCCTCCTTTGTTACTTCCCATGTCTAACTGCTGCTAAATCTGTCTCTTTTAAACCATTTTTCTCCCACTTGCATCAAATACTTTACTTCATAGCTTCATATTGGCCCAAACTAACACTATATTCCATCATCCTTGTTTAATCACCCTCCAATCCATTCTCTGAAGCATCACTGGGACTTTTTAAAATGTAAATAAGCAATGGGTTACCCAACATGTAGAGCTAGTGTTCCCTGCCCTGGTCGGGTTGGGGCTGGGTGAGTGGAGCCTGTGGACTCATCAACTCCAGCTCTGAGCAACCTCATCTGTCTAAATCTCATCATTTTCTATTATCATTTCCTGGCTCATTTCACATCCTGTCTGCCCCACCCTGCCCCACTCCGGGCCATGCTGTATTTAGATTGCAGTTACTGGCATAGTAAAGTGAGAAGTAGGACATGAAACAATTCCAACTCCAAAAGAGGAACTGCCTCCTTAAGACAAAGGACGTGCCCCTTCTTGGGTGGAGAAGGTTCAAAGTGTCGGGTTTCTCCAACAAGGTCCTACTGTATAGCACAGGGAACTCTGTTCAATGTTTGGGGGCAGCCTGGATGAGAGGGGAGTTTTGGGGGAGAAAGGATACATGTTTGTATATGGCTGAGTCCCTTTGCTAAAACTACCACAAAATTGTTATAGTCCACCTGAAACTATCACAATGTTGTTAATCGGCTATACTACAATATAAAATGAAAAGTTAAATGAAATAAAATAAATTTTTTAAAAGCGTTGGGTTTCAGAAGCCTTTGAGGGTTGAGATATTACCCACCCCTCCCTTTTTTTGGTTGATCTAATTGATCTCCTTGATTTTTTCTAATTTAACTTTTTTTATATCACGGCATACTATAACCCATACTGTCTCTAGGTTATCATGCCAAAGTTTGTGCTCTTACCCAGAGGCACGAATTTCTATCACATCTCTGGACTATTGTCTGTGCCACTTCCTCTGAATGATGTGTTCCCATGGACAGAGGAGGCTGGGAGGCTGCAGTCCATGGGGTTGCTAGGAATTGGATACAACTGAGCGACTTCACTTTCACTTTCACTTTTCACTTTCATGCATTGGAGAAGGAAATGGCAACCCACTCCAGTGTTCTTGCTTGGAGAATCCCAGGGACGGGGGAGCCTGATGGGCTGCCATCTATGGGGTCGCACAGAGTCAGACACAACTGAATCGACTTAGCAGCAGCAGCAGCAGCAAGATCAGTTAAGCCCCACAAACGTGTGGGTACATAGTTCACACCAGGCTCTAGCCCTACACTTTCTGCCCACCCAGTGTCAACTCCAAGTGGCCTGGTCCAAATGTCACCTCCTACACAAATTTTTCCTTGACTTCATTTGCCCAGGTAGATTTAATGGTTTCCTCATTCTCTTTTCCCACGCAGTTTTTTTATACATGAAATAAACTCTTGACATTCATAAATTTAGCATTCCTAGTTTAGTCAGTTCAGAAGCAACTCTATAAAATGAGTCCATAAAGTGTCATCATTTGTCATTTTGCCAAAGTATATGTGGGCACCATTCTCCCTGAAGAGCTGGTGAGCAAGAGTGAGTCACCTCCTCTTAGAAGCCTTTCCTGATACTCCATCCCACTCAGGTTCAGCCTGATGGCCCTCTGAATCTGTTCCGGCTCTCAGTGAATTAGGAATACAACATTTAATCACTTTGCACAACAAAGATCTGAAGGTGGGTGGTTTCAGAGTTCGCTTAGCTCCTCAGCAATGTCAAGGGTCTGGGTCAGGATTTTTGTAAGTCTCTCTGCTATGTCCATACAATGACAATATAACAGCAGCTCCACACAGCATCTCCTCATGTGACTCTACTCAAAGTGGGATAAAAGGACTGGACTCCTGCCATTGCACTTTTTCCAAGGAAGCAAAAACTCTTCCAGAAAGTTCTCCGTAGGCTTCCTCTTGGACTTCATCAGCCATAACTTAGTGGTGTGCCCAACCATAAAGCAGAAGAGATGAACCAAGCAACCACACTCAATTTAGATTAGTGGTCCTCAGGCCGACAGGAGCAGCATCACCTGGGAACTTGTTAGAAATACAAACCTGAGGCCTCCTAGACCTACGACTGAACCAGAAATTGAGGGGATGAGGTCCAGGGTTCTGAGTTTTGAATGTCCTCGATGTGATTTTGATGCACACCAAAATTTGAGAATCACTGGTTTGGATCTAACATGGTTCACCCTGATCCCAGGGAAGGGTTCACCTACCTGAGCCTCTTGCCTTCTAAAACAAAATCAGGATGCTATGAACTAAGAAAGAAGAGAAGGATGCTGTTGGGTATGCATCACCCCTCTATTATTTCCATTTAAAGTATCATGAATTACATTATTTATCCATCGATTTTTTTTTTTTTTTGCCCAACTCCCTAACCCACCTGTAAGCTTCTGAAGAGTATGAGCTTTGTCTTGTAATCATGTTTCTATCCCAGCACAATAAAAGGCACTCAAGTAAAGCTTGCTGGGCAAACAAAGAAATATTAAAGAGATCTCTCCTTTCTAATTGCCCATCCCCTTCACAGATACTTCTGCTGCTTTGCACTCAAGGAACATTCATTTTCACATCAGCTCATGTCAGTGAGCCAAGAGCAGGCTCTTCCCAAGGATCTGAGAACAGTTATTCTTTTGCACATGAGTGCAAGCGGACAATCTGGCTTTCCGCACACACATCTTGGGCCTTTACGACATTCATTTCTTTTCAGGGGCATCCTCGGAGAACACTGCTGTACAATAACACAGGACTGAACACATTGATTGTTCAGCTGAGTTCTGGCTGCCGACTCCTGGCTGGCAGTCTTTCTTGGAGGCAGCTGTGTCCTCCGAGTCAAATATGACCTGGAAATAAGCCTGTGAGCCTCGTCCTCCACGAGAGCTGCATAGCAAGAGGCAGTGGCATAGCAATTACACTGGTTTTGTTCTGCCCCACAATAACCTTGACCAGCCACTTTCCTGAGCTTTCTGAAGCCACTTGTATTAGGTAGGACCCTTTGAGTTGCAAGTGACAGAAACCCAAATGCAAAATGGTGAAAATAGAGGGGTGGGAGGAAGACTACAGGCACATGACTACAAGTCTTGGGTTAGCATTCATTTCAAGCTGGATGCAGATGCTCAGAGAGCATCCTCAGAGGCTTCTCTCTTCATCACACAGCTTGATGGCTTCTACTTGGCCCTTTTCTCAGGACAGCTTTTACCAAACAAGCCAGGAGCCACTTCAGACTTATGTCCCAGCCGTTGAACACCTGCAGCAGAAAGCAAGCCCCTCTTTTACAAAAGTGACAGCCAAGTCCTGGTACTACAGTTCTGTACCTACACTGTTAGCCACATTTAACATGACTCTCATCATCCTAACAAGTCACATGGACATTACAACCATGGTGACTGCTTGTTTAGAGCAGGGAACCTGGGTCGAGTGAGGGTCAGTCTCACTGACCACATGGCCTGGGAATGAGAAAAGATGTTGTTCAGTTGCTCAGTTGTGTCTGACTCTTTTGAGACCCCATGGGCTGCAACATGCAAGGCTTCCCTGTCCTTCAGTATTTCCCAGAGTTTGCTCAAACTCATGTTCATTGAGTCAGTGATGCCATCCAACCATCTCATCCTCTGTTGTCCCCTTCACTCTTTCCCAGCATCAGGGTCTTTTCCAAATGAATTGGCTCTGCATCAGGTGGCCAAAGTATTGGAGCCTCAGCTTTAGCATCAGTCCTTCCAATGAATATTCAAGGTTGCTTTCCTTTAGGATTGACTGGTTTGATCTACTTGCAGCCCAAGGGACTCTCAAGAGTCTTCTCCAGTGCCACAATTCTATGTTCCCATGCAAAATCACAGGAGTGTTAGCAGAGGAGGGGGAATGACTACAGAGGAGACAAAATCCACGCCTGCCGCATCTACCTCTCTTCCTAACATTGAGTCTGCCAGTCACCTTTCCATGCAAAAGGCACCTGCAGACATGCAGAGCTGGGTGCTGTTTTTCCAAAGCAAGGAAGAAAATACAGTGCCTCCTAAAGACAAATGGCGCAGACTTTCTCTTTCCCACTGGCTTGAAATAGCTCGCAGCCCTACTGAGCAGGGCTGGGAGGATGGCACCAACCACCTCCCTCTCTGTAATTTAATCTCCCGAGCACCTGCCCCGAACATTCACTCAGCCCGCACCCCACCCCTCCTCGCAATGTTTCTTGGCCTGCTTTGCTGTCTTTTGTAATCATCAGTTAACATCTGTGATATTTTATATGTAGCAGGAAAGATTTTTTTTTCTCCTTTACCCTTCTTCCTCCTGGATTTGCATATAAAATAGATCAGAATAACAAAATGAGGCAGACATGATTCTTTTTTTGGGGGGGGGACTTGACTGCATTTTTTTTAATTTAAATTTATTTATCTTAATTGGAGGCTAATTACAATATTGTATTGGTTTTGCCATACATCAACATGAATCCACCACAGATTCATGCACAGTGTACACGTGCTCCCCATCCTGAACCCCCCTCCCTCTTCCCTCCCCATACCATCCCTCTGGGTCATCCCAGTGCTCCAGCCCCAAGCATCCAGTATCATGCATTGAACCTGGACTGGCGATTCGTTTCTTATATGATATTATACATGTTTCAATGCCATTCTCCCAAATTATCCCATGCTCTCCCTCTCCCACAGAGTCCAAAAGACTCTTCTATACATCTGTGTCTCTTTTGCTGTCTCGTATACAGGGTTATCGTTACCATCTTTCTAAATTCCATATATATGCGTTAGTATACTGTATTGGTGTTTTTTTTTCCTGGCTTACTTCACTCTGTATAATAGGCTCCAGTTTCATCCACCTCATTAGAACTGATTCAAATGTATCCTTTTTAATGGCTGAGTAATACTCCATTGTGTATATGTACCACAGCTTTCTTATCCATTCATCTGCTGATGGACATTTAGGTTGCTTCCATGTCCTGGCTATTATAAACAGTGCTGCGATGAACATTGGGGTACACGTGTCTCTCTCAATTCTGGTTTCCTCGGTGTGTATGCCCAGCAGTGGGATTGCTGGGTCATAAGGCAGTTCTATTTCCAGTTTTTTAAGGAATCTCCACACTGTTCTCCATAGTGGCCATACTAGTTTGCATTCCCACCAACAGTGTAAGAGGGTTCCCTTTTCTCCACACCCTCTCCAGCATTTATTGTTTGTAGACTTTTGGATCATAGCCATTCTGACTGGCATAAAATAGTACCTCATTGTGGTTTTGATTTGCATTTCTCTGATAATGAGTGATGTTGAGCATCTTTTCATGTGTTTGTTAGCCATCAGACATGATTCTTCACGCAGTAACCTAAAGATCCCTTGCGCTTTCTTAGTGGCTCAGATGGTAAAGAATCTGCCTGCAATGCGGGAGACCTGGGTTCAATCCCTGGAGTCAGGAAGATCCCCTGGAGAGGGGAATGGCTATCCACTCAAGTATTCATACCTGGAGAATTCCACAGACAGAGGAACCTGGCAGGTTATATAGTCAATGAGATCAAAGAAAGCTGGACACAACTGAGCAACTTTCACTTCGTTTCACTGAAGATCCACAGCCCTTGAGCCGGGAAGTGTCGCTGGGATCCTCTCTCCTGTCCCAAGCAAAGGACGTTTTCAAGGACTCTCCATTCCTTCCCCCAGCACTCTCCTGGCACCAAGCCCCAGATCCATCCAGGGAAGAACCAGAGGAAGCTGAGGGACTGAATTCAAACTGAAGGAGAGAACAATGGGGAATGGGCAGGAAGAGCCACAGTGCCAAAGTAGAGGAGATGAGAAATCCAAGGTGGGGAGAAAGTGAAGGCAAAGATTTCTTTACTGTCTTCTGCTGCTGCTAAGTCACTTCAGTCATGTCCGACTCTGTGCAACCCCATAGACGGCAGCCCACCAGGCTTCCCCGTCCCTGGGATTCTCCAGGCAAGAACACTGGAGTGGGTTGCCCTTTCCTTCTCCAATGCATGAAAGTGAAAAGTGAAAGTGAAGTCACTCAGTCATGTCTGACCCTCAGCGACCCCATGGACTGCAGCCTTCCAGGCAAGAGTACTGGAGTGGGGTGCCATTGCCTTCTTCGTACTGTCTTCTAGGGAACCTGAATTTTTCCATCTACAAGTAGGAAAGTTGCAGACATATGTGAGATAGAGTCTTAAATCAATGACAAAATCAATGACTTAGCTGCTCCCCACCCACCCCCCACCACCTAACTTTGGCTAGAAGTGTGAGAACTAATAGGATGACTTAGAGGGTGGCCAGTAAAGAAAGATGAAGCAATCTGGCTCAAACAGCTCTAAACGGCGGTTTTTCACTACAGGGAGGAAAACCAGCAGAGAAGCTGGTAAAACAGAGCAGAAAAGCCACCCCCAGATCGCCAGCCCACCTCCCGGGGGGGCCTCTAATGGACATTTTTCCACACTCCACATCTGTGCTTCATCAGCACAGATCCATGTGTAGCATGAGTCAGACAGCTACTTCCTTTCCAACACGGGTAAACCGATAGGTTCATGTGTTTATTCATGTCCAAAGCATTCAACTAGTACATTGTAAAATATGATGCATCCAAAGAAGGAACATTTTACTGATTTTTACATCTCTAGGGAATTCATTTCTCAAGTAAATACACTTCTTCTCTTGTGTCGAACCTATAACCCTCCCCTACACATTGTATATTATGAGTTCTTTCCAAGGAATTTACTGTTTCCTTGCAGCTTAGTGAAAGCTGACTTCTCTATTTTTGGTTTTCTTCCTAGGAGACCTTTTTTTCTCCCTAGAGACCTCAAAGTCTCCTTTGATTTTCTCCCTCCCTTCCTGACTGCTGCTACCTTCTCTGTCTTCTGTGTATGCCTTGATCAGCATTCCTGGCCGACAAGAACCCTCTCTAGCTAGTTTATGCAGAAAGAGATTTATTAAAGGATATTAGGTACCTTTATGCATCCACTCTAGGGAGGAAACCATCCCTGCAAATAACCTCACTATTGCCACCACAGGCCACTAAACATCTCAAACCAGGATTCTCTTTGTAATTCCAGGGCTTGCTACTCACTTCATAGACATCTTACATTTGCTTTCTACAATTTTCAGCAGATGGTAAAATCGGCAGGTATCTGATTCTAATATATTAATACACTAATAACAATTTTTAACCATTTTTATTGAGGTATAATTGACATATTAACATTATGATAGTCCCAGGTGTATAACATAATGATTCGATGTTAGTATGTACAGCCAAATGATCATCACAATAAAACTAGCTAACATCCATCATCATACATCGTTACAATTTTTTTCAGTATATTAATGACAACTTTTTTACAGAAGGAATTCAAGTGCTTTAGCAGCAGCATGTATCTTTTTCTGAATTGTTGTTGCTCACTCACTAAGTGGTGTCCAACTCTTCGTAACCCCATGGACTGCAGCATGCCAGACTCCCCTGTCCTTCACTATCTTCCAGAGTTTGCTCAGATTCCTGTCCATTGAGTTGGTGATGTTATCTAACCATCTCGTCCTCTACTGCCCCCTTCTCCTCCTGCCTTCAATCTTTCCTAGCATCAGTGTCTTTTCCAATGAGTCAGCTCTTTGCATCAGGTGGCCAAAGTATTAGAGCTTCCGCTTCAGTATCAGTCCTTCCTATGAATATTCAGGACTGATTTCATTTAGGATTGACTGGTTTGATCTCCTTGCAGTCCAAGGGACTCTCAAGAGTCTTGTCCAACACCACAATTCGAAAGCATCAGTTCTTTGGCACTCTGCCTTCTTTATAGTCCAACTTTCACATTCATACATGACTACTGGAAAAACCATAGCTTTGACTATATGGACCCTGTTGGCAAAGTGATGTCTTTGCTTTTTAATACGCTCTCTAGGTTTGTCATAGCTTTTCTTCCAAGGAGGAAGCATCTTTTAATTTTATAGCTGCAATCACCATTCACAGTGACTTTGGAGTCCAAGAAAAGAAAATTTGTCACTGCTTCCACTTTTTCCCCATCTATTTGTCATGAAGTGATGGGCCCAGATGCCATGATCTTAGTTTTTTCAATGTTGAGTGTTAAGCCAGCTTTTTCACTCTTCTCTTTCACCCTCCTCAAGAGGCTATTTAGTTCCTCTTCACTTTTGCCATCAGAGTAGTATCATTTGCATATCTGAAGTTATTAATACTTCTCCCCACAATCTTGATTCCAGCTTATGCTTCACCCAGCCCAGTATTTTACATGATGTACTCTGCATATAAGTTAAATAAGCAACATGACAATATACAACCTTGACATACTCCTTTCCCAATTTGGAACCAGTCCATTTTTCCATGTCCAGTTCTAACTGTTGCTTCTTGACCTGCATACAGATTTCTCAGGAGGCATGTAAAGTGGTCGGTATTCCCATCTCTTTAAGAATTTTCCATAGCTTGTTGTGATCCACAGTCAAAGACTTTAGTGTAGTCAATGAAGCAGAAATAGATGCTTTTCTTGCAATTTCCCTTGCAAATGGTGGCAGTTTGATCTCTGGTTCCTCTGCCTTTTCTAAATCCAGCTTATATATCTGGAAGTTCTCAGTTCATGTACTGCTGAAGCTTGGCTTAAAGGATTTTGAGTATAACCTTATTAGCCTGTGGAATGAGCATAGTTTAACAGTTTGCCATTGCCCTTTTTTGGGATTGAAATGAAAACTGACATTTTCCAGTCCTGTGGCCCCTGCTGAGTTTTTCAAATTTGCTGACATGTTGAGTGCAGCACTTTAACAGCATCATCTTTTAGGATTTGAAATAGCTCAACTGGAATTCCATCACCTTCACTGGCTTTGTTCATAGTAATGCTTCCTAAGGCCCACTTGACTTCACACTCCAGGATGTCTGGCTCTAGGTGAATGATCAAACCATTGTGGTTATCCAGGTCATTAAGACCTTTTTTGTATTGTTCTTCTGTGTATTCTTGCCACCTCTTCTTAATATCTTCCGCTTCTGTTAGGTCCATACTATTTCTGTCCTTTATTGTGCCCATTTTTGCATGAAATGTTTCTTTGTTATCTCCAATCTTCTTGAAGTGATCTCTAGTCTTTCCCATTCTGTTGTTTTCCTCTATTTCTTTGCATTGTTCATTTAAGAAGGCCTTCTTATCTCTCCTTGCTGTTCTCTGGAACTCTGCATTCCGTTGGGTATATCATTCCCTTTCACCCAGGTGAGATGTCTGAGGATACCTACCTGCACTGAGTCCAGTAAGTGGAAGCTTCTCCCACCCCTGTGCCCAGAAACATGTGGAAGGCTATTCTGTGGACCAATCCCCCAGGCCACCTCTGAGGTTCATGTGAAGCACATCGCTCTCAGCTTTCCCATCTTTGCTGCTGCTGAGAAAGAGACCATTCATCCTCTGATCTTTAAAAGGTTCTGCTGATCCTTAAAAGGTTCTGCTGATCCCTATGGTGAAAATCTGAGAAGCCATGCAGGAGGGAGAGATTTGGAATCAGCAAACACATCCCTTTTTATGGTGTATTATGCTTTGCAATTTACTAGCTGAATGTTGTGCAATATTTGCAAAGCTACTGACAACTCAGAAAGCTTTCTCTGTATTCTTTCTTCTGTCTGTATAGAAATGCAAATAGAGCTTCTATTCCAATTAGGTAACCTGAGTGCACACATGAATTATCTACCACCTCCCCTGAAATGTGACATCTGAATGACAGTAAGAAGAGCGAAAGAGAGACATCCACAGTGAAGAGGTTTGTGAGGCGTAAGAAGGTGGGGGGTCAGGGGCTGCACCTTGAATAAACATAGAGGGTTTGACTCCCAGGAGGAAGCTTGCAGCTCAGAAGTGGTCTATGTCCAGGTGGACAAGCCTAAGCAGCAATGACCAAATACCAGCTAGGTTTACTGCCTAGCCACGTGTCATAGCCAGCAAGAAAACAGCCAGCTCAAACAGCCATAGACAGTTTGTTACTCATGGTGCAGTGGCAGCCATGTTTGCACCAGGTCTGCCTGTCCCCCAAGCCTCACGGGGCGATGCAGAGCCAGCCGGGGAATATACTGCCCACAAAGAGGTCCACATTACACTGAGGCAACCCTCAATCCTATAGTGAAACCACTAGTGAACATGCCCTGCCCTACCTCTGCCCCTGGGGACAGTATCTGAAACAAAACTGTCCTCCAACCTAGAGACATCATCTCTAGCTTCCAAGAATATGTGCTGTGCAAACAATCTTGAAACAGTTGTCTGGACAAAACCGGTCATAAGATGTGTAGAAATGCCATGGAAAATGTCCTCCCCCCATCTCGTAGGAATGACAGAGGCAGATGGAAAGGTGAGGAGGAAAAGGAATCAGCTGCAGGCCAGGAAAGGAGGGGCTGGCTAACCAAGTAGGCGGTGGAGAGTGTGAGGCTGGTACCTTGGCACCCCCTTGAATTCCAGGGCCAATGCAGGGGATTTTGCCTGATGAGTTTTAAAGCTCCTATGGGGTAAGACGCTTACTCCTTGGAAGGAAAGTTATGACCAACCTAGATAGCATATTCAAAAGCAGAGACATTACTTGGCCAACAAAGGTTCATCTAGTCAAGGCTATGGTTTTTCCTGTGGTCATGTATGGATGTGAGAGTTGGACTGTGAAGAAGGCTGAGCGCTGAAGAATTGATGCTTTTGAACTGTGGTGTTGGAGAAGACTCTTGAGAGTCCCTTGGACTGCAAGGAGATCCAACCAGTCCATTCTGAAGGAGATCAGCCCTGGGATTTCTTTGGAAGGAATGATGCTAAAGCTGAAACTCCAGTACTTTGGCCACCTCATGCGAAGAGTTGACTCTTTGGAAAAGACTCTGATGTTGGGAGGGATTGGGGGCAAGAAAAGAAGGGGGCGACAGAGGATGAGATGGCTGGATGGCATCACTGACTCAATGGACATGAGTCTGAGTGAACTCCGGGAGTTGGTGATGGACAGGGAGGCCTGGCGTGCTGCGATTCATGGGGTCGCAAAGAGTCGGACACGACTGAGCAACTGATCTGATCTGATCTGATGGGGCACTTACTGGTATCTCAGGATGTTATGAAGTGAGGATAAGCTATACAGAACAAGTCAAATAGGGGCTGAGCTATTAGGGATGGACCAGAGTCATCAGGTTTCAATGACACTTGGAGAGATGCTGAGTACTGTGGAGATGTTCTCAAAACAGAGCCTTCCTGTGCAGTTCCTGCCCCCCAGGTGATGACTCAGCTCCCACTTCTTCCTTTAATGAAGCACTGTTATTTCTGCGTTCCCTTCAGGTCAGGGTTAGCTCCGAAATCTCTCTCTCCTCTCCTCCCCTGGAGATTTTCACCTTCGAGATTCAAGGTAGATGAAGTATGGAGGAACAAACTGTGGTTGCATATCAGAATGTAAACCTTACCAGCTTGACAATGGGAAAGTAAAATTACAATGTCAGAAACTGAGAAGTAGAGCATGGAGAGAAGAGTTTAAGGAAAAGACAAGCGTTTGAGGATTTTAATAAAGGGAGGCGTCAAGAAGGTGTTGCCTAAAATCACTGGAACTAGAAAGATTTAAGTCTATTACTTCATGTTACAACAGTAGCCACTAGAGGAACTAAAAATAACAAGATACCTCCACTGAGAGAGGAGTGTCAGTAGGCTAAATCCTTATCATTCACAGCAGGAAGTCAAGAGATAATGTCTAAAGTTGATAAACCAAGAAATAGCAATGCAAGCATAGTATTTAGACATACAGAGGTAATTACCTAAAAACGGAAACCAAATAGCTGCCTCTGAGTAGCAGAGAATATTCCCGGAGGAAATGTAAATTGGTGTAACCACTATGGAGAGCAGTATGCAGGGTCCTTAAAAAGCTAAAAATAGAGTCACCATCTGATTCTGCAATCCCATTCCTGGGCATATATGTGGAGAAAACTAATTCTAAAGGATACACCCACCCCAATGTTCACTGCAGCACCATCTACAATAGACAAGACATGGAAGCAACTTAAATGACCATTGAAAGAGGAATAGGTAAAGAAGATGTGAGATGTGTGTGTGTGTGTGTGTGTGTGTGTGTGTGTGTGTGTAAATGAACTATTGCTGACATAATAAAGAATGAAACAGTGCCATTTGTAGCACCATGGATGAACCTAGAGATTATCATACTGAGTGAAGAAAGTCAGTGAAAGACAAATATCACCATGATATCATTTTTATGTGGAATCTAAAACAATGACACACGTGAACTTATTTATAAAACAGAAATAGGCTCATCAACATAGAAAACAAACTTACGCTTACCAAAGGGGCAGTGGGGAGTGAGGGATAAATTAGAGGTTTGGAATAAATATAAAAACAGAAAGGCTCTCAGCCACTTCTGAGAGAAAGAGCTCTAATTTTCTTGGATCTTCAGTGTCAGGAGTCAGAGGGAGAACAATCCCTTCCCCCTATAAAAACGGGGACAAAAATAAAATCTGAGTTGGAAACTCTGAGTGTGAACTAATAGACCTTCCAAGGAACCTACAACTTACAAAGCATTGTGAAACTTCAGAGACTTCAAGTCATTGTTGCAGGGGAACCCCACGCATAGAAAGGTCCCAAGCTTTGCTAATGCTCTGCTGTCACCACCTTGAAATTCTTAATAATTTTTAAACAAGGGCTCTGCATTTCTATTTTGTACAAGATTCTGCATATGATGCAGCTTGTCCTGGCCAGGGCAACTGACTGTGCGGAGCATGAAAAACCGACCGCTCTAAGTGGTTATTTCACTGGAAAAAAAAAAAAAAGTGGTTTCAATTGAAACAAAGGGTATATAGCTCAGGGGTAGAACATTTGACAGTAATTTACATAAATCCTTTCCTTAAAGGAGAGATTCTCTTTTCTGCTTCTGAGATGATCTGACTTCACAGCAGGGAAGGCCCTGGAGGAGAGTCAGAGTGGGCATGAGTGCCCGCCCACAGCCCCTGGGCACTTTTCACTGTGATCTGAGGGCTGCTTACTGCCAACACCTGCCTCAGGAGTCCTCTAGCCATAGGAGGCTGCTTGGGCTCCCCTCTGAGTGCTGGAGAACAGAGGGTTAGTGGGCAGGGAACTCACCTTCCTCACCTCTCTGAGGCCTGTTCTGCTACTCCCAGTACTCCCTCAGGGTGTCGGCTCCAGTTGCCCACAAAGATTTGCTTGCTGATGTGCACTTTATGGCTCCCATCCTCTCCTCATCTCACTTCTCCATTCCCCCACTGCACTTTCCTGGGATTACCTCCTGAATAAAGTACATGCATCCAAGTCCTCATTTTAGGATACCTCTGGTGGTGGTTTCCAGCAAATTTGGAAAACTCAGCAGTGGCCACAGGACTGGAAAAGGTCAGTTTTCATTCCAATCCCAAAGAAAGGCAATGCCAAAGAATGCTGAAACTACAGCACAATTGCACTCATCTCACACGCTAGTAAACTAATGCTTAAAACTCTCCAAGCCAGGCTTCAGCAATACGTGAACTGTGAACTTCCTGATGTGCAAGCTGGTTTTAGAAAAGGCAGAGGAACCAGAGATCAAATTGCCAACATCCGCTGGATCATCGGAAAAGCAAGAGAGTTCCAGAAAAACATGTATTTCTGCTTTATTGACTATGCCAAAGCCTTTGACTGTGTGGATCACAATCAACTGTGGAAAATTCTGAAAGAGATGGAAATACCAGACCACCCGATCTGCCTCTTGAGAAATTTGTATGCAGGTCAGGAAGCAACAGTTAGAACTGGACATGGAACAACAGACTGGTTCCAAATAGGAAAAGGAGTTCGTCAAGGCTGTATATTGTCACCCTGTTTATTTAACTTATATGCAGAGTACATCATGAGAAACGCTGGGCTGGAAGAAGCACAAGCTGGAATCAAGATTGCCGGGAGAAATATCAATAATCTCAGATATGCAGATGACACCACCCTTATGGCAGAAAGTGAAGAGGAACTCAAAAGCCTCTTGATGAAAGTGAAAGTGGAGAGTGAAAAAGTTGGCTTAAAGCTCAACATTCAGAAAACGAAGATCATGGCATCCAGTCCCATCACTTCATGGTAAATAGACGGGGAAACAGTGGAAACAGTGTCAGACTTTATTTTTCTGGGCTCCAAAATCACTGCAGATGGTGACTGCAGCCATGAAATTAAAAGACGCTTCCTCCTTGGAAGGAAAGTTTTGACCAACCTAGATAGCATATTCAAAAGCAGAGACATTACTTGGCCAACAAATATTCGTCTAGTCAAGGCTATGGTTTTTCCTGTGGTCATGTATGGATGTGAGAGTTGGACTGTGAAGAAGGCTGAGCACCGAAGAATTGATGCTTTTGAACTGTGGTGTTGGAGAAGACTCTTGAGAGTCCCTTGGACTGCAAGGAGATCCAACCAGTCCATTCTGAAGGAGATCAGCCCTGGGATTTCTTTGGAAGGAATGATGCTAAAGCTGAAACTCCAGTACTT
Source organism: Bison bison bison (assembly GCF_000754665.1). NCBI lineage: Eukaryota > Metazoa > Chordata > Mammalia > Artiodactyla > Bovidae > Bison > Bison bison. The sequence goes on from NW_011494903.1 coordinate 9,552,569, forward strand.
TGGCCACCTCATGCGAAGAGTTGACTCATTGGAAAAGACTCTGATGTTGGGAGGGATTGGGGGCAGGAGGAGAAGGGGACGACAGAGGATGAGATGGCTGGATGGCATCACTGACTCGATGGACATGAGTCTGAGTGAACTCCGGGAGTTGGTGATGGACAGGGAGGCCTGGCGTGCTGCGATTCATGGGTCGCAAAGAGTCGGACACGACTGAGCGACTGATCTGATCTGATCTGGTGGTGGTTTAGTCTGATTCTTGAGACCCCATGGCTTCCCTGTCCATGGGATTTCCCAGGAAAGAATACTGGAGTGGGCTGCCATTTCCTTCTCCAGAGGATCTTTCCCACCCAGGGACTGAACTTGGGTCTCCTGCAGTACAGGCGAATTCTGTACCATCTGAGCCACCAGGAGAGCTCCAGGATACCTCTGGGAGGACCTAAAGACAGCAAGTCATTTAATCAAAATCCAAAGCAGGTTCAAAGAGTGATGGGAATGACAACTTATACACAGTTCAGGGACTGCTTTCTCTTCAGCTTGCCTCTGAGCCAGCAAACAAGAGTGCAAAGGATATATACAAGGTATGGATTCAATTAGGTGAGTGGATGGCTCCCGAATTCATCTCTGAGGAGTGGCTTTAGAGTTGGGAACCTGCCAGGTCAGACAAAAAACCTAGGAATATAGCTTAAACAAGTAGGAAGTTAATTTGTCTTTTGCATAGCAGATTGATGGGAGATGATGAGGGCTGGAATGCAACTCATAAATTTCGTTTCACTCTGCATGACCTCCATCCCTAAAGTCACCTCATTCTCAAAAATGGCTGCTTGCAGTCCAGCCATCTCACTTATGTCCCAGATAGCAGGGAGAAGAAAATAATGAAGAAAAGCATGCCCTCTCCCTTTGAGTCTCCTTAGCAGATGTTGTTAAGCACATATTCTCTTCTGCTTGTATCCCAATGGGAAGAATCTAGTCTCATGATTCTACCAAGGTGCACAGAAGTCTGGGAAATATAGTTGTGTCTGGATAACATGTGCCCAGTTTAAAATTAGGTATTCTATTTGTATAGAAGAGAAGACAAGACAGTGAGGGGCAGCTAACATTCCCTACCACCCCGGCCTCAAAGAGTTTCTTGGGCCCTAGTTTAACCCAGTAAATGCAGAATACTTCCCATTTGCCCCAGAGAGGCATGTGTGTACATGCTAAGTCACTTCAGTCATATCCAATTCTTTGCAACCCTATAAACTACAGCCCATCAGGCTCCTCTGTCCATGGGATTCTCCAGGCAAGAATACTGGGGTGGGTTTCCACGCCCTCTTCCAAGGGATCTTTCCGACCCAGGGATTGAATCCATGTCTCCTGCATCTAATTCACTGACAGCAGATTCTTTACTCACTGAACCACCAGGGAAACCCCCAAGAGAGGCAAAGATACGGCCAAAAAGTCACTGCCTTCTAAGGGAGCCCTGCAAGAAGGAATGAACTGGGCAGACAACTACAGACCAGATGGGTGTCTGAGGAGATGCCAATTTGAGTAGATAATGACTGAGGTCCAGACGCCCTCCACTATCACAGCTGTTGGCTGGCATCATAGAGGCCTGCAAAACCTGTTTCTGCACAGCTTCAAGACTGAAGAAAGAACCTGGAGTCATTGATAGAGATATCAGTGGTTTAATGCAGGAGGAGCTTACATATCTGAAGCAAAGTTCTGGAGCGACACCCCACTATGTACAGCACATGGCAGGCCGGATGAGGCGGCAGACTTCACTCCTGGAGGCAGGAGAGATTAGGGGGAATTATGTCAGGTTAGCTCATCAGTTACTAGGGAAAGCAGGTGAGGGGGCAACCCCCTACTGGCCCTTTGATAAGTATACTAAAAGGTTCTGATCTAAAGCTAGAACGATCATTCTCTTGGGGCATGGGACAAGTTGTAGAAAGGCCAATCATATGAGTAGGACATAGGCAAAGCATGCACTTGTCGAGCAGGGAATGTACACAGAGCAAGAGAACAGCCATCTTGAATGATCCAACCATACAATGGCATATGCAAGCCCTTCTACCAACCCATAGATGAGATCCAAGAAAACAGAGGAAACCCGTTAGTTTTTTTGTGTTTTTTTTCGTGTGTGTGTGTGGCTCAGATGGTAAAGAATTTGCCTGTAATGCAGGAGACCCAGGTTCAATTCCTGGATCAGGAAGATCCCCTGGAGAAGGGAATGGCTACCCAGTCCAGTATTCTTGCCTGGAGAATCGTATGGACAGAGGAGCCTGGTGGGCTACAATCCATAAGGTCACAAAGAGTCAGACACAACTGAGTGCCTAACACTTTCACTACTTTTCTTTCACATTAGCTTAGATCATGTTTCTACTCCCTTAGTGAAATGAGGATTATGGTGGCCACTAGGGCTATTGGCTGATATTCAGTTCTCCTCCTCTTGAGTAGATGGTAGGATTTGCATTTCCCTGCCCCTTTGAAGTTAGCTGTCATCATGTGATATACTTTGCCCAATGATATTTGAGCACAAGTGAGATGTATCTTGTCTAGACTGAAGAGTGAGTCCATGATGGTTAATTTTATGTGCCAACTTGGCTGGGCCGTGGACCCCAATTTTTGATCAAACATAAGTCTAGATGTTGCTATAAATGTATCTTTTAGATGTGAGTAACATTTAAATAAGCAGACTTTGAGTACAACAGATAATCCTTCATATGTGGGTAGGCCTTATCCAATTAGCCAAAGGCTTTAAGAGAAAAAGACTAAGGTCCCCTAAGGAAAAAAGAATTCTGCCTCCAGTGTGCTGTGTGTTAAGTTACTTCAGTCTTGTCTGAATTTTTGTGACCCCACAGACTGTAGCCCCCCAGACCCCTCTGTCCATGACATTCTCCAGACAAGAATACTGGAGTGCATTGCCATGCTCTCCTCCAGGGGATCTTCCTGACCCAGGGGTCAAAATCACGTCTCATATGTCTCCTGCATTGGCAGGTGGATTCTTTACCACTAGCGCTACCTGGGAAGCCCACCTGCCTCCAGAATTATAACATCAACTTTTCCCTAGGTCTCCAATCTGCCCTGAAGATTTCAGGTTTTCTAGCCCCTGCTATTGTGTGAGGCAATTCCCTAAGGTAAATTTTCTCTGTGTCTGTCTCTGTCTCTCTCTGTACACACACACACACACACACACATACACACACACACACACACACACACACACACACACACGTGTTCTATTGGTTTTGTTTCTCTAGAGAACCCTGAACAATGCAAAGCCTATGTGTAATTTGTCACATTTTCCTTTTTTCTCGCCACATTAACCTTGGAAGCACGTGTAGAGATGAGGTCTCCAGCCTGGATCCCTAAGTGACAATAGCAAGTCTAGTCCCTCTGCCAACCCACAGGGGACAGGGAACATAATCAAGAAATAACCTCCATTCTGCTAAGCCACGGAGATGTGGGGACTGTTTGTAGTCACAGCACAATCTACTCTATAGACCAAGGAGGCAAAATAGAAATTAGGGTGATTTAGATTTGTTAGGGGAAGCCCACTGATTGAAACTGCCCACCCTGGCCAGGCACCATAGTATGCATTAGCATGAGTTATTTTACGACAAGAGGTCCTGGTAAGGAACAAGAAACTAACAAGCCAC
>NW_011494903.1:9556306-9566599 GCF_000754665.1 Bison bison bison
GGAAGCCCACTGATTGAAACTGCCCACCCTGGCCAGGCACCATAGTAACCATTTGCATGAGTTATTTTACGACAGGAGATCCTGGTAAGGAGTAAGGAACTAACAAGCCACTACCAACCAAAATAATTCGGGAAAGGTCAACAGGAGACATCATGTGTCCTTTCACCTCCCAGAATCCTTCTTGCTGGCATCCATCCTGGCTGAGCAATGCGTACACCACCAGGAAGGACCCTGAGTCATAATGATCAGTCAAAGACAATCTGGAAACTAATCCTATCACCATAAAACCTGAGATGCAAGCCACCTGGCACAGCAGTTCTCCTGGGTCGCCTTACTTTACTGCTCCCCACCTGTATGCCCCTTTCCAATAAAGTCTCTTGCTTTGTCAGCATGTATGTCTCCTTGGACAATTCATTTCCAGAGTGTTAGACAAGAGCTCACTCTCAGTACTACTTCTCATTTCTTCTGGCTAGGATTATTCCAGGGCTTGAAGCAGCTCTTGGCGTTTTCCCTGCTAAGAATGTCCCTGGAATCAATGTCCTATTCCCTCTTTTCTACCCTCATTAAGCTTTCCTGGCTCTAAAAGTCCTCTTCCTCTCAATTCAGTAAAAATGTTTCCTTTTCTTCTTAGTGTGAGAGATCACAATTATGCAGTAAGAGGTAATAAGCAAATTCCCTCCAATGTGTGAATAGAAGCTTCATTTTCCCAGGGGGATTTGCATTTGAAAAGGAGATTTTAAAACAAAACAAAAATCCCGCACAAATGAAGCTATACTTGGTGAAATTCCAGGAAGCATGATTAAGTGAGATTTCCCGTAGTAAGGGAGACATTTGGGAACAAGAGGACTTTTTCACAGGTGCTCTGCAGAAGGTACCAATTTTGTTGGATTTTATTTTCTGGAATTTCTGGGTGCTTCTGAGTACTGGAGAACAAAAATTCCTCAGGGATGCTTCAGAGCAACTTCCTGTACTGTCCAATAATCCCCATTTCTCCTTCCAAACGCTTCCCAATGACCAGCCACAGCGAGACCTAACAGGCTCACAGCCTCTCCTGGCATCCTTAGGTCAAGCTGCCAGCCCCTTTGTTTTCCACAGGGAGCAGCTTCCTGAGAGACGTGACCTTTACCCAAAGATGGCTGGATAGCATCACTGACTCGATGGACATGAGTCTGAGTGAACTCTGGGAGTTGGTGATGGACAGGGAGGCCTGGCGTGCTGCGATTCATGGGGTCGCAAAGAGTCGGACACGACTGAGCGACTGAACTGAAGGTCCCTGAAATCCAATACACAAATATCCCTAGGTGTCACATGTCCCCCTCTTATATCACTCCAGGATGCCTACCTCTCATCTCAAAAGTAATGTACATTCACAAGAAATCAACTAGGCAACTTGTTTAAAAACATAGATTCAGAGATTTAGCTTCTGATTCAATAGGTTGGGATGCAGTCCAGAAAGCCACATTTCACAAGCCCCCATGTGGTTCAGATGAACGCGGTAGGCTGACTACACTCCGTGAAATGGAGCCCCAGGGAGATGGGGTGAGCTGTGCGCACCGCCCGCTCTCCTGAATTCCCGGTGAAGTCGTTTCTAATCAGCTCCGAGTTTGTGTCTATTTGATGGAGCCAGGCCATCTGCTCACAACCTTAAAACAAAACAAACAAAACAAACAAAAGATGGAGTGTTGCTTCCAGGAATTTCTGTGCCATTTTTCTTTTTTTCTTTTTTTTTTTCCGTTTACAAGAGGATACGTCTTTTTGTGTGTGATTTAATTTTTCACGACAAAAATGAGGACAAATGGTGGTCTCCTCCCTCACTCTTTTTTTGCCATATTCGCAGAGGACTTAAAAGTTAACACGTGAGAAAGAAGCAACCACCTCCAAGAGCTCTCAGTTGAAAGTTGGGATTATCAAGAGTCAAATGGAAAAAAAAAAAAAAAAATTTAAATAACATTTGTTAATACACTGTTTTTAGAAACCTGTTTTAGAGCCACTAGCCATAGGGCAGAAACCAATTTTCAAAAATATAACCCAACTGGCCAATTGAAGAGTTAATTTCTTTGGCCTCGGGGAAGAGGCCTCTGAGTCCCCCGCACTTGGAAGTAATTAGTCCTCCCCATCCCCCAACACCACCCGGCTCCCGCCCAGACCCAAGCTGGGTCTCTGCCCTAAATGCGTGTGCCCCCTGGTGGTTTGAAGGTAAACTACAACGTACCTCAAAGGGAAGGAGAAAATCCGGAGTTTGAATATCCTTGCATTTCCGCACTCCATACCCATACAGAGATTTTTCAGGGACAGGTCTGCAGGTGAATCAGATGCTGTCATAGTTCTGGTGGCATCCTCACACTTCATTCTACACACCTCATTGTGGGTACGTCGCAAACGCAGACGTGCCGCAACCCCTTAAAAGCACAGTTTCTGCCTGGCCCAACGCTGTACACTGAACCAGGCCAAGCCACCAGTGCCTGTCACAGAAAGTACTCCGTAAAAATCAAGTCCACCGACTTTTCCGGCAGTCCAGGGGTTAAGACTCTACACTTTAACTGCAGAGTGCCAGGGTTCAACTCCTAAGCAAGAAATAATAAAAATAGGCCTCTGGACCTTCAAAAAGGGCTTCAGGCTTTCAGCCAGACACTTGACTCACCTGTGAGACTCATTTTACATTATATGGATTTATTCTATTTTTTTAAAAAATCCAATACAACATACAAAAGTCACTGTTGTTAATTTGGAGCATGTCCTTCCAGAACTTTCTACAATGTACTTACATATATAGCTGTACATGGACAAATATAGAGAATTATAAGCTTATGGAGCTTTTCCTAAAAAACAGGATCATATAGTACCTGATTTCTTTTATAGCATGATTTTTTAAACTAATAATAGGATTTCTTCAATCAAATCTTTCTATATGAAGCCATTTAGTTATTTTTAACTCTGTATACTATTCTATGCAGAGGCTCCCCCAGGGCTTCCCCAGTGACTCAGTGGTAAAGAATCAGCCTGCAATTCAGGAGACACAAACTCAATCCCTGGGTTAGGAAGATCCCCTGGAGAAGGACATGGCAACCCACTCCATTATTTTTGCCTGGGAAATGCCATTTACAGAGGAGCCTGGTGGGATACAGTCCACAAGGTTGCAAAAGAGTTGGACACGACTGAGAGACTAAACAAGAGCAACAAACTACTATTCTATAGTATTGGGAGTTCAGAAAGCCAAAATAATATTCCTTTCTTTTTGTCCTAAGTCTGGGCTCAGTGGAGAAAGAAGGTAATAAAGGAGCCAAGAATATACAGTGAGGAAAGGATGGCCTCTTCAATAAATGGTGTCAGTCAGTCTTGTCCAGCTCTTTGCGACCCCATGGACTGTAGCCCATCAGACTCTTCTGTTCATGGGGATTCTCCAGGCAAGAATACTGGAGTGGGTTGCCATGTTCTCCTCCAGGGGGTCTTCCCAACCCAGGGATCTAACCCAGGTCTCCCACATTGCAGGCAGATTCTTTCCCATTTGAGTCACCAGGGAAGTCCTTTTTTTTTTTTTTTTTTTTTAAAGAAAACACATATAAGTGACATCATGCAGCATTTGTCTTTCTCTGTTTGGCTTATTTTACGTAGCATAATGCCCTCAAGTCCCATCCATATTGTCACAAACGGCAGAATTTCCTTCTATCTCATGACTGAGTAATATTCCTGTGTGTGTGTCTATATATACATCTATTCATATAAATATATATCTCCATTCATCTATTGATGGATAGATACTTCACTTGTTTCCATATACTGGCTGGGGAGTCAAATTTATAGAAACAGAGGGCAGAAACATGGTTACCCGGTAATAGAGAGAGGTTGGTAAAAGGGTAGAAACTTTCAGCTATAAGATGAATAAGGTCTGAGGACCTAATGTAAAACAGGTGACTATAGTTGGTATACGGACTTCCCAGATGGCATAGTGGTAAAGAATCTACCTGTTAATGCAAGAGACACAGGAGACATGTGTTCAATCCCTGAGTCAGGAAGATCCCCTGAAGAGGAAATGGCAACCAACTCCAGTATTCTTGCCTGGAAAATCCCATGGACAGAGGATCCTGAAGGGCTACAGTCCATGGGGTCGCAAAGAGTCAGACACGACTGAGTGACTGAGCACAGCACATAATTGGAATTTTATATAACTGATATATATATATAATTGGTATATATAATTATATAACTGGTATATATAATTGGTATACTAACATGATTGGTATATAGTATTATATAATTGAAATTTGCCAAGAGTAGAACATAAATGCTCTCAGCAATAAAAGAAAAAGATGAACATGTGAGGTTATGAGTGTGTTAATTAACTAGGAGAGACTCCTTTCACAATGTATATGTACATCAAATCACCACAATGTACACTTTAAATATCTTACAATTTTATGTGTGAATTATACCTCAATAAAACTGAAATAAAAAAAAACTTACTACAAAGCTACAGTAATCACAAGCAGGGTGGCACTGGTATAAAGACAGACATATAGGTCAATAGACTAGAATAGAAAGCCCACAAATCAGGTGATTTTCAACAAGGATACCAAGACCATTAAATGGGAAAATAACATTTTTTTTAACAGTTCTGGAAAAAAAAATTGGATACCCACATTCAAAGGAATAAAATTGCACCCTTACCTGATACCATATACAAAAATACCAGAAAATGAAGTAAAAGCACATGTGTAAAAACTAAACTGTAACACTCCTAGTAGAAAATATAAGGAAAAGGTTTATAATGTTGGATTTGGCAATAATGTCTTTGATATAACACCAAAAACACAGACAACAGCAAAAATAAAAATAGGCAAAATTAGACTTTATCAGAATTAAAACTGTGTATCAAAGGATAATATTAACAAAATGAAAAGGCAACCTATGGGACTGCAAATCATATATCTGACAAGAGATTCATATTCAGAATGTGCAAAGAATTCCTGCTACTCAACAACAAAAGCAAACAACCTAATTAAAAATGGGCAAAGCATCAAAATAAATAATAATAGTGTATTTTAACGTAATTATTTTTTAAAAAATTGGTCAAAGGATTTTGTGATGGTTGAAGTTGTGTGTCATCTTGACTGAGTTAAAGGGCACCCAGATATCTGAAAACAGTATTTCAGGGTATGTCTTTGAGGATTTCTTCAGAAGAAATTAGCATCCCAATCAGTAGACTGAGTCAAGAAGATGAGCTCTTACCAATGTAGGCTGGCATCATCCAATCCTCTGAGGGCTGGGAAGCTTACCTTCCTTTGCAATTGGATATGAGAGCTCCTAGTTCTCAGGTCCTGAGACCCAGACTGAATTGGATTTCCTGGTTCTCCAGCTTGAATACAGCAGTTCATGGGACTTCTTGGCCTCCATAGAACATGAGCCAATTCTAATAATAAATCTCCTCTTACATCTATCTATCTCTCATATCCTATTGATTATTTCTTTAGAGAACTCTAACAGACTTTAATATACCTTTCTACAAAGAAGATATATAGAAGATCAATAAGTACATGAAAAGATGCTCAACATCACGAATCATTAGGGAAATACAAATCAAACTATAGAATTATCACCTCACCCTCATTAGGATGATTGTTACTAAGAAACTAAAATAAAAACAGAAAATAAATGTTGGGGAGGATATGGAAAAATTGGAACTCTTGGCATTGCTGTTGAATACATAAAATGGTAAACCTGCTACAGAAAATAGCATGGGTTTGCTCAAAAAACTAAAAATAAAGTTACCATGTAAATGTGTTAATCACTCAGTCATGTCCGACTCTTTGTGACCCCATGGACTGTAGCCCACCAGGCTTCTATGTCCATGGGATTCTCCAAACAAGAATACTGGAGTGGGTTGCCATTTCCTTCTCCAGGGGCTCTTCCTGACCCAGGGATTGAACCTGAGTCTCCTGTATTGCAGGCAGATTGTTTACTTCCCACCAGGGAAGCCCAAGAGTTACCATGTGATCCAGCAATTTCACTTCTGAGTATATAGCCAAAAGGAAGAAAAGCAGGGACTCAATACCCTAAAGAAAGGAAAGCAGGGACTCAAACAGGTAATCTGTACACTCAAGTTCACAGCAGCATAATACATAATAGCCAAAATGTTACTGCTGCTAAGTCACTTCAGTTGTGTCTGACTCTTTACAACTCCCATGGATCTTCGTGAACCAGGGATCCAACCCGCCTCTCTCACATCTCCTGCATTGGCAGGCAGAGTCTATCACTAATACCTCCTGGGAAGAGATATGGGAGCTAATCAGAGGGAAATGAGTAACTCTCCAAGCTGGCTTTAGAATTCAGGATTAAATACCATCTTAACAGGGAAAGGGGAACTAAGAGGTATAAACATACAGTTTTATAGCAAATAAGCCATGGGGATGTATTACAGAACAAGGAATGTGATCAGTAACACTGCATGGGAACAGATGGTTATTAGACTTATTGTGATGACCATTCCATAATGTATGCAAATGTCAAATCACTATGTAGTACACCTGAAACTATTATAAAATTGTCAGCTACATTTCAATTTAAAAAAAATAAAAATAGGGAAAGAGGAGAGGAGATGCAGACCTCTTAGAATTAAAGAATTTTAAGAAAGATGACTGGGCCCTTAGAAGAGTAAATGGAAGTATAATATTTTGTGGAGAAGTTTGTCTTCATTTTTTCTTCCAATTCCACCTAGCCTATGCTCTTAGATGGGCTTCCCCTGGTGGCTCAATAGTAAAGAATCCTCCTGCCCATGCAGGAGACATGGATTCAATCCCTGGCTTGGGAAGATCCCCTGGAGAAGGGAATGGCAACTCACTCCACTTTCTTGTCTGGAGAATTCCAGGGACAGAGGAGCCTGGTGGGCTATACAGTCCATGGGGTTGCACAGAGTCGGACATGACTCAGCGACTAAAGAACAACTATGCTCTCAGATAGCTCTCAAACTTCTGGAAGGCATCGGAATCACTGACGGGCTTGTTAACACAGTGATTGCTGGGCCCTACCTGTGGAGCTTCGATGAAATAGGCCTGGGGTAGAGCCCGACACCACTGAAATGACTTAGCAGCAGCAGCAGGGCCGGAGTATTCACATTTCTAACAAGTTCCCAGGGATGCTCCTGCTGGTCTGGGGACCATACTTTGAGGCTGCATCCCATAGACCTCAACATTCTTTGAAGGGAATCTCTCTCCTTATTTTATTATTCCACTATTCCATCCTAAGGCATATTTTTCAAACCTACACTAATGCTTCCTTGAGTCTCTGACTTCTAAGTAGAACTTTTAGGCACCTCCTTTTGCCTTTGAGATTTATAGTAATTTTATTGAGTTATTTCTCCACTTCAACCCAAGAAATTGGCATTATTGTTTATTCATAATACACGTCTCTGTTTCTGAATCCGGTGGCAGATGTGGGTAGTATTTACTTTGCAGTCATTCACTGAGCAGGTACTCTCAGGATTTGAGCACTTTTTTTTGCACCCATGTTACACTTTAATTTTAAAATGTTTATTAGACACACACACAGTCTGATAAGGAAGCTGTAATTTTTGAGTCTCTAAAATCCAAAACTAAGGCCAGACCAATTGTATAATTGGTCTACATGGTGCTTTGTGACTCAACCTACTCACAAGCCAAATGAATCAGAGAGGTTAGTTTCCTGCTTGGCCCTAAAAGCAGATGTAAAAAGTGGCCATATTTCAAACAGCCAAGGACAGTACCCCCCTCAACCCCCAGCCCTGCCCTTGCTATAACAATAACAAGACCGGCCACTAGGAACCCTGGCCCTGCCAGGAGCACACCCTCTGCTGTCAGGGCCAGTCCTGCTCTATTGCCCAAGGTTCCAAGTAGCTGGGTTTTTAGAAGGCTACAGTATATACATGAATTTTTTGACTAGGAGATACGTACATTCAAGCATACAGCTTGGTAGAGGATTACTGCTAATCACAAAGGAAAGATATCTCAAGTTAATTATTTTAGTGCCTTCCGATGTATAGGAAGAGGCAAGAGTCTGGGGTCACTGAAATTTTTCCTGCGGTATGCTCTAACTATATAGGGGCCCATCTATCTAAAGTGCAGATTGCCTCACCCTGTTTTTTCAGCCTGAATACCCCTCAGGATGCGCTGCCTGAGGACAACTAAAGTGGGTTACAACTTAACCACTATATAACTAATGGGTGAGTGACACTATTTTGTTCCTTTTTGTTGGTGGTGTTCAGAGTCAAGGAGGTCATTTTTTATTTTTCTTTATTCTCACCCCTAAAACAGGACCAACTAAACAATAGGCAGCAGACCACAGTGTATGAGTTTTTACTGATAAGCATCGGACTACATGGGTGGCCCAGACAGTAAACAATCTACCTGCAATGCGGGAGACCCAAGTCAATCCCTGGGTGGGGAAGATCCCCTGGAGAAGGGAATGGCTACCCACTCTGGTATTCTTATCTGGAGAATTCCATGGACAGAGGAGCCTGGCGGGCTGCAGTTCATGGGGTCGCAAAGAGTTGGACACAATGAGTGACTAACATATTTACACTTTTTTATCAGACTGAATATGGATTCAACCTTTGGCTAAAAGCATTTCATCCTAAAATTAGATAGTGTCAGATTGGATATGCCCCCTCACTCAGTCACAACTCGTCCTAGAGGACTAGAGCCTGCCACACCATGGATAAAAGGTCAAAATGCAGCGCCCCTGAAAGTTATCCAAAAAAAGAAAGAAGAAAGGACTTAGCCCAGTTCATTGTCCCAAATTCATCAATCCTAGACATCGCCGTTTCCCATAGAAAGGCATGAGGAACGGGACAGGGGTCTTCCTTGAATTCAATACTCTTCCATTAGAAGTATGAAACTAGAAAAAAAACTGGAGGTTTTCCCAACACATAGCACAGGTTTACCAGAGTTTAATGATTCCCCTGTTGATGGATATTTAACTTGTTTCTAATTTCTCCACAACGAAAACCCTCAGGGAAGACCTCCTATATATTTTATGGTGCATATTTGCAAGTTTTCCTTTAGCCTAGCTACCTGGAAGTGAATATCTAAGTGGACTGTGTAAACATTAAAATTTTTAATGAATACTGACAGTTTGCTTTCCAAAAGGGCTTATATGATTGGCACTTCATCTGGAATGTGGACAAATACCTGTTTTTCCACATCTTCATCAATATTGGTTACATTCGATCTTTTAGATTTTTGCCGATATGATAGGTGAAAATGATATCTCTGTTGTTTTGCTACATATGATTCTACTATTGGGTAGAATGAACATCTCTTTATACATTTGCCAGCAATTTTTATATTCTCTTTACAGAGTTTCCTGTTCATTTCTTGTAACCAAATTTCTATTAGGTTATCTTTTCATTATTAATTTGTAGACATTCTTTATTTATTTTTGATGCTATTATTTTACCTTTTATATTTGTGGCAATTATTCTTTCCAATCTTTTGCTTGCCTTTTAAATTGGGTGTATATCTATGGTAGTACAGAAAAGTTTCTTTTTATGCAGGCTCAGTCGCTTCAGTAATGTCCGACTCTTTGCAAACCCATGGACTGTAGCACACCAGGCTCCTCATTCCATGGGATTCTCCAGGGAAGAATGCTGGAGTGGCTGCCATTTCCTCCTCCAGGGGATCTTCACGACCCAGGGATCAAATCTGCGTCTTCTATGTCTCCTGCACTGGCAGACAGGTTCTTTACCACTAATGCTACCTGGGAAGCCTGTCGAAATGTACTATTTTAAAAAATTTTCTTTGCTTCTTCATTTTATATCTTGGTTGATAAAGTATTTACTGTTTCAAGATCTTCCATATTTTACTCTTTCGCTGTTTATTCAAATACTTTTGTTGTTTTGGTTTTGAAATAAACGTAAAAATCCATCTAGAACTTACATAGAGTTGTCTACTTAGAGAAAAAGGCACAACATGAGAGTTCTCAGCTTAAGTTTATTCACGGTCTTACTGAAGACTGTAGCCTGGCAGACAGTTCTGAGGAACTGCTCCAAAGAGGTTGGGAGGAGCCAGTATGTACAGGAATTTTTTGGCTAGAAAATACATGCATTCAAGCATATAACATGGTAAAAGATTACTGCTAATCACAAAGAAGAGATGCATGGGTGCTCAGTCATTCAGTCATATCCGACTCTTTGCAACTCTATGGACCGTAGCCCACCTGGCTGCTCTGTTTGTGGGATTCTCAAGACAAAAATACTGGAGTGGGTTACCATTTCCTCCTCCAGGGGATCTTCCCAACACAGGGATCAAACCCAGGTTTCCCGTA
>NW_011494903.1:9566699-9567130 GCF_000754665.1 Bison bison bison
TTTCCCAATTTGGAAATAGTCTGTTTTTCCATGTCCAGTTCTAACTGTTGCTTCTTGACCTGCATACAGATTTCTCAGGAGGCAGGTCAGATGGTCTGGTATTCCCATCTCTTTCAGAATTTTCCACAGTTTATTGTGATCCACATAGTCAAAATCTTTGGCATAGCCAATAAAGCAGAAGTAAATATTTTTCTGGCACTCTCTTGCTTTTTCGATGATCCAACGGAGGCTGGCAATTTGATCTCTGGTTCTTCTGCCTTTTGTAAATCCAGCTTGAACATCTGGAAGTTCACAGTTCACATACTGTTAAAGCCTGACTTGGGGAATTTTGAGCATTACTTTGCTAGCATGTGAGGTGAGTGCATTTGTGCGGTAGTTTGAGCATTCTTTGGCATTGCCTTTCTTTGGGATTGGAATGAAAACTGACCTTT
>NW_011494903.1:9567230-9568084 GCF_000754665.1 Bison bison bison
GGGTGCTCAGTCATTCAGTCATATCCGACTCTTTGCAACTCTATGGACTGTAGCCCACCTGGCTGCTCGTTTGTGGGATTCTCAAGACAAAAATACTGGAGTGGGTTACCATTTCCTCCTCCAGGGGATCTTCCCAACACAGGGATCAAACCCAGGTTTCCCGTATTGCAGGCAGATTCTTTACCGTCTGAGCCACCAGGGAAGCCCACTGAGTCACCTGGGGAGCCCCAAAGAAAAGATCAGTTCAGTCGCTCAGTCGTGTCCAACTCTTTGTGACCCCACAGACTGCAGCACGCCAGGCCTCCCTGTCCATCACGAACTCCAGGAGTTTACTCAAACTCATGTCCATTGAGTCGGTGATGCCATCCAACCATCTCATCCTCTGTCATCCCCTTCTCTTCCTGCCTTCAATCTTTCCCAGCATTAGGGTCTTTTCAAAAGAGTCAGTTCTACGCATCAGGGGACCAAAGTATTGGAGTTTCAGCTTCAGCATTCCAATGAATATTCAGGACTGATTTCCTTCAGGATGGACTGATTGGATCTCCTTGCTGTCCAAGGGACTCTCAAAAGTCTTCTCCAACACTATAGTTCAAAAGGATCAATTGGATCCTCAGCTTTGGTGCTCAGCTTTCTCTATAATCCAACTCTCACATCCATACGTGACTACTGAAAAAACCATAGCTTTGACTAGACAGACCTTTGTTGGCAAAGTAATGTCTCTGCTTTTTAATATGATGTCTAGCTTGGTCATAGATTTTCTTCCAAGGAGCAAGCGTCTTTTAATCTCATGGCTGCAGTCACCATCTGCAGTGATTTTGGGGCCCAAGAAAATAAAGTCTGTCACTGTTTCCATT
>NW_011494903.1:9568184-9580516 GCF_000754665.1 Bison bison bison
GGTAGTTTGAGCATTCTTTGGCATTGCCTTTCTTTGGGATTGGAATGAAAACTGACCTTTTCCAGTCCTGTGGCCACTGCTGAGTTTTCCAAATTTGCTGGCATATTGAGGGCAGCACTTTCACAGCATCATCTTTCAGGATTTGAAATAGCTCAACTGGAATTCCATCACCTCCACTAGCTTTGTTCGTGGTGATGCTTTCTAAGGCCCACTTGACTTTGCACTCTGGGATGTCTGGCTGTAGGTAAGTGATCATGCCATTGTGGTTATCTGGGTCATGAAGATCTTTTCTGTATAGTACTTCTGTGTATTCTTGCCACTTCTTCTTAATATCTTCTGCTTCTGTTAGGTCCATATCATTTCTGTCCTTTATTGTTCCTATCTTTGCATGAAACATTACCTTGGTATCTCTAATTTTCTTGAAAAGATCACTAGTCTTTCCCATTCTATTTTTTCCTCTATTTCTTTGCATTGATTACTGAGGAAGACTTTCTTATCCTTGCTATTCTTTGGAACTCTGCATTCAAATGGGTATATCTTTCCTTTTCTCCTTTGACTTTCGCTTCTCTTCTTTTTGCAGCTATTTGTAAGGCCTCCTCAGACAACCGTTTTGCCTTTTTGCATTTCTTTTCCTTGGGGATGGTCTTGATCACTGCCTCTTGTACAGTATCATGAACATCCATCCATAGTTCTTCAGGCACTCTGTCTAATCCTTTGAATTATTTGTCATTTCTGCTGTATAATCATGAGGGATTTGATTTAGGTCATACCTGAATGGTCTAGTGGTTTCCCCCACTTTCTTCAATTTAAGTCTGAATTTGGCAATAAGGAGTTCATGGTCTGAGCCACAGTCAGCTCCTGGTCTTGTTTTTGCTGACTGTATAGAGCTTCTCCATCCTTGGCTGCAAAGAATATAATCAATCTGATTTCGATGTTTACCATCTAGTGATGTCCATGTGTAGAGTCTTCTCTTGTGTTGTTGGAAGAGGATGTTCATTATGACCAGTATGTTCTCTTGGCAAAACTCTATTAGTCTTTGCCCTGCTCCATTCTATATTCCAAGCCAAATTTGCCTGTTACTCCAGGTATTTCTTGACTTCATACTTTTGCGTTCCAGTTCCCTATAATGAAAAGGACATCTTTTTTGGGTGTTAGTTCTTAAAGGTCTTGTAGGTCTTCATAGAACCATTCAGCTTCAGCTTCTACAGCATTACTGGTCAGGACACAGACTTGGATTACTGTGATATTGAATGGTTTGCCTTGAAAATGAACAGAGATCATTCTGTTGTTTTTGAGATTGCATCCAAGTACTGCATTTTGTACTATTGTTGACTATCATGGTGCTGGAGCAACTGTGAGGAGATACCCCATGTCTAAGGGCAGAGAAGCCCCAGCAAAATGGTAGGAGGGGCGAAATTGCATTTAGAATCAAACTCCATGCCTGCTAGAGATGCTCAGAGGGCTCAAACATACCTTGTGTGCACCAGGGCCCAGAGACCACCCAGAGACTGAGACAGAACTGTGTTTGAGGGTCCCTGAGGAGGTACGGGTAGTAGTGGACTGCTGCAGGGGCAGGGGCTCTGGGTGCAGTAGACCTGCGTAGGGCATAAGCCATTAACCCCACCATCGAGCTGCCAGAACTTACACAGGACTGGGGAAACAGGCTCTTGGTGGGCACAAACAGAACCTTGTGTGCACCAGGACCCAGGAGAAAGGATCAGTGACCCTGTAAGAGACTGACTCAGACTTGCCCATAAGTGTGTTGGAGTCTCCAGCAGAAGCATGGGTCAGCGGTGGCCTGCTGTAGGGTTGGGGGCACTGAGTGTAGCAGTGCGTGCATGGGACCTTTTGAAGGAGGTCACCATTATCTTCATTACCTTCACCATAGTTTGGCCTCAGGACAAATAACAAGGAAGGAACACATCCCTGCCCATCAACAGAAAAGTGGATTAAAGATTTACTGAGCATGACCACGCCCAGCAGAGCAAGACCCAGTCTCCCCCTCAGTCAGTCTCTCCCATCAAGAAGCTTCCATAAGCCTCTTATCCTTTTCCATCAGAGGGTAGACTGAAAACCATAATCACCAAAGACTATCCAATCTGATCACATGGACGGCAGCCTTGTCTAACTCTAATTCAAAGAAGAGATATCTCAAGTTAATTATTTTAGTGCTTTCCGATGTATAGGAAGAGTCTGGGGTCACTGAAATTCTTCCTGAGGTATGTGTCTAACTGTATCAGGGCCCATTTATCTAAAGCACAGATTGCCTCATCCTATTTTTACACCCTGAATACCCCTCAGGATGTACTGCCAGAGGACTGCTAAAGTGGGTAACAATTTAACCGTATATAACTGTTGGATGAGTGACATTCCTTTGTTCTTTTTTTTGTTCACAGAGTTAGGGAGGTCATTTTATTTTTTTTCCCAAATGCATGGCTAACTTTCCATTTATTCCCTATGGATTTAAAATGCCATCTTAGGGCTTCCCTGATGGTCCAGTGGCTAAGACTCTGTGCTCCCACTGCAGGGGTCCTGGGTTCAATCCCTGGTCAGGGAATTAAATCCCACATGCCCACAACTAAGGGTTTGCATGCCACAACTAAAGACACCACATGCTGCAAATAAGACCCGGAGCAGCCAAATAAATAAATTTTTTAAAATGCCATCTTTTTTCAAATACTGTTTTTCCTTGCATATATGGGTCTTAACATGTTTCTAATAGAGCTGGATAACTGAGTTCCTTATCTACCATAGATTGAAAGCAAGGAAATAAATTGAGGACTCAAATGAATCGAATGATCCAAAAGGAAGTGAAAGCTGAATACAAAGAAGAATATAGATAAACAGAGAAGGAGAAACTGTGCTGTGTTGCACAATAATAAAGATAAATACTCTGAATCTTTAAGGAAGGATCAAATTAAGTTTAGACTCCTTTGATTTTTTAAGATAGGTAACAAACTATATGTTTTAGAATAATTTCTATTCTTTAAAGTGGTAAAAAATAAACACTGTTTTGGCACTTGAAAGGGCAAGTCTCCATTCCATGGAAACATCAGTTATGCAGGACCTTGATTCCCATGCAATGTCAGCTACACTGAGTGTTACTGTAACTCTTAGAACAAGGAGACACTGCAGAACCAAACTCACAAACGCAGAACAAGGAAGGTCTCACCTATAATTTTAAGCAAGCCTGAAGAAGGTCCAAGTGCTTCTTTTCCCACACCAGGCTTGGCTCCCACATTGGACTGCACAGGTGTATAGCCCTTTATCTCACAAGTTGCCAGCTCTGTGTGTTCAAGTCCTCAGCCCTGTTGCTTCCTGCAAGAGATAGAAGTTCATGGTCCCATAACAAATTACGGGTTCAAAAGCTTCTGCAGTCTCATATTTAGCCCAGGGGTAAAAATCAAGGAATATGAATCAAAGGAACAGTAACAAAGAAGCAGTCTTCCGCTGTGTGCCCTTACCACTGAGATATCACTCTGCTCCCTCAAGGTGTCTCCATGGTAACTCACTTGTTCCTCCAAACAGCCTTGATGGGCCCTGTGGGAGACTAGATTCCTGCTCCTCCAATCCCTCCCCGCAGTAGAATGAAACATTCACAGCCTTTGCCTTGTGACTTCATAGTATTGCAGCACGTTTTCAGGCCCGGTGGATCTGGGCTTCGACTATGTCATTTGTCAATTGAACAGTAATGAATATCACCTAAGCAAAGGTTATAAAAGTGCTTGCATGGTTTCTTCTTCATTTTTTTTTCCCCTTCCAGTTTCCCTGAGCTATAATTAATATACAGCACTGTATATGTTTAAGGTGTACAGTATAATGACTTGACTTATGATTTGACCTCTTGAACCTGTGTCATCTACAGGAGAGTCATGAAGCCACAGTGTGAAGCAGTACCACCCCAGCCGAGCTGAAGACCCTAGAGTGAGAAACACGGACATGGCGCTGATATTGCTGTAAGCCACTGAAACCTGGATTCGTTTCTTTGTTTAAACAGAATCATTGCGGTGAAGCTTGACTAATCCAGCTCCTTCATTGGCGCCCCCCCAGCCCCAGTGTTGGCCATGCAGCTGCCCTGTCATTCCAACAGTTACTCCTCACCAGATAGGTGCTGTGATTCTCGTGCCCAGGTCTCTACTCTCCCCACTGTGCCAGGGACTCCCACCATCCCCTCTAAGAGCTCCCACACCTCTGGGGAAGCAAGGTATAGCTCCTATCAGTTGCTGATGACTTGAAACACTTTCTTCCCACCTGGGTAAAACTCTATGAGACCGTAAAGCAGAACCACCCTATGCTGTTACCTACAGCTCTTGCTGCTGCTGCTGCTGCTAAGTCGCTTCAGTCGTATCCGACTCTGTGTGACCCCATAGACGGCAGTCCACCAGGCTCCCCGCTCCCCTGGGATTCTCCAGGCAAGAACACTGGAGTGGGTTGCCATTTCCTTCTCCAGTGCATGAAAGTGAAAAGTGAAAGTGAAGTCACTCAGTCGTGTCTGACTCTGTGCGACCCCATGGACTGCAGCCTACCAGGCTCCTCTGTCTATGGATTTTCCAGGCAAGAGTACTGGAGTGGGGTGCCATTGCTAACTCCACTACAGCTCTTATGCTTGACTAATTCTTTCTTTTAGTACAAGCCTCCTGTCCTCAGGAAACAGATACAAGACACCTGGACCTAAAGATCGTTTGAAAAACACTTTTTTTTTTGGCTTCATACAGCACGTGGGAATCTTAGTTCCCTGACCCAGGCCCACAGCAGTGAAAGCACAGACTCTTAACCACTGGATCATCAGGGAATTCCCTAAAGATCCTTTCCTTTGAGACTCCCCTTAGAGATGCACTGGCTCTTGTTAGGTGAGCTGCTTTCCTTTTAGAACACCAGCAAGCAGGTTCTAAGATAAAATCATGCTAAGTCACTTCAGTCGTGTCTGACTCTGTGATTCCCCCAGACTGTAGCCCACCAGGCTCCTCTGTCCATGAGATTCTCTAGGCAAGAATACTGGAGTGGGTTGCCATGCCCTCCTCCAGATCTTCCCAACTCAGGGATCAAAACCACATCTCCTGCATTGGCAGGCAGATTCTTTGCCATTAGCGCCACCAGGAAAGCCCAAGGTAAAGTCAGTGCTCTCTAATTAAGTGTGGGTTGTAATCCTAGAGGCCAGCTGTCAGACCCAGGGCACCAGGCACCAGGTTCCCAAGAGAAAGGAATCCATGGGGGCCCACATGGAAATTCACATGAGCTCCAGAGCTTGTGCCTGTGTTCTGGGATGCTCAGTATGATAAGTGGTATGATAATAAACAGTATTTTCATTTTCATACTCTCTAGAGAAGATTGGAGAAGGAAATGGCAACCCACTCCAGTGCTCTTGTCTGGAGAATCCCAGGGACGGGGGAGCCTGGTGGGCTGCCATCTATGGGGTCACACAGAGTCAGACACGACTAAAGCGACTTAGCAGCAGCAGCAGCTAGAGGAGATAGGCATATATCAGATTGGAAGATTCATTCCTTTAGCAAATACTACAGTGCTAAGCACTAGTGATATGAAGGTAAAAGAGACAAAATGCTCATCCTCATGAAGCTTACATTCCTAGGAGGAGGAGAGGGAGGAAACAGAAAATAAAAACACATAAGTGTATAATTGTAAGTAGTGATAATGCTATGAGAAGTGCTAAAAAGCAGGGTGAGTGGTGAGAAGACATAGGCCTCTTTACACAAGGCGGAGAGAAGGCATCCCCGAGAACCTAAAATTTAAGTAGACACCTAAATCAAGGGAGGAAAAAAGCCCTTAGACGTTTTAAGGAAGGTCAATCTAGAATAGGAAGAACAAATATAAAGATCCTGAGACAGGAGCAAACATTCAAAGGCTATCCTGAAGGCTGATGACTAGAGGACAATGAGTCCAGAAGGGTGAGAAACTGGGGGTGGGTGGGGCTAGGTCTTAAGAGTGGCCAGTCATCCGTGCAAGGAATTTGAATTTTATGTATGTGGAAAAGGATGCCCCTAGAGAGAGTTGAACAGGGGATTGACTTGGGAATGGATTGATATCTTTAAAACTTAATCCTTCCTGATACAAAGGACAAGGTAGGGGCAGCAAGACCAGGCAGAAGGTTACTATAGTAGCTCGAGGAGAGAGTGGTTAGGACTGAGTGGTAGTGGTAGGAGTGGTGAGAAGTAGTCATATTTAGGGAATAGTTTGAAGGTAGAGTCAACAAGGGGCTTCCCTGGTGACTCAGTGTTAAAGATTCCACCGACCAATGCAGTAGACATGGGTTCAATCCCTGGATCTCAAAGATTCCCTGAAGGAAATGGCAATCCACTCCAGTAGTCTTGCCTGTCAAATCCGATGGACAGAGGAGCCTGGCAAGCTACAGTCCATGAGATTTCAGAGTCAGACATAACTTAGCAACTAAACAGCAACAACAAATAGTCAACAGGACTCAGTTAAGCATTTGAATGTGGAGATTGAAGAAAGAAGAATCAAGGACAACCCCCTGAGCTGGGCAGAGTGAAGTGGTTATAAGTCTTGAGGAAACATCCTGAGGTCTATTTTATACATGGTAATTCAAGATTCACCCTATTCCTCATCATTTATATGAGAATGTCCTGAACATTGGCTGTGTAAGTCAGGAGAGGGGCCAGAGCTGCAGGTATGAACTGGATGAGCTTGAAGTTATCAAGTATAACTTCAAGACAGTGTAGTGAGAGAAAGGATCTGAGGATGGAGTCCAGTATGTCTGGAATCCACAATTTGAAAGATACCTTGAGGAATATGGAGAAGGGAATGACTACCTATTCTGCTATTCTTGCTTGGAGCATTCCATGAACTGAGGAGCCTGGTGGGCTACAGTCCATGGGGTCTCAAAGAGTCGAACACAACTGAATGACTAACATTTTCACTTATCTTTGAAAAATGGTTGGACTATAAAGAAAGTTGAGCACCAAAGAATTGATGCTTTTGAATTGTGGTATTGGAGAAGATTCTTGAGAATCCCTGGGACAGCAAGATCAAATCAGTCAATCCTAAAGGAAATGAGTCCTGAATATTCATTGGAAGGACTGGTGATGAAGCTGAAACTCCAATGCTTTGGCCACCTGATGTGAAGAACTGACTCTTTGGAAGAGACCCTGATGCTGGGAGAGATTGAAGGCAGGAGGAGAAAGGGATGACAGAGGATGAGATGGTTGGATGGCATCACTGACTCAATGGACATGAGTTTGAGTAAACTCCAGGAATTGGTGGACAGGGAAGAGGGACAGGGAAGCTTGGCATGCTGCTTCCTGGGAAGTGGGTAGTATACTCACTTCCATATTTTGCTTAAGCTTGATGTCTGGCCCCTAAGTAGGAGTGAATCTCAGTTGAGGCTTCAACTCTGAACCTGAAGGAATAAGGCCAAATCAGGCGTGAGTTACAGCCAGAAACCAGGAGTAAGCTGACAATTTACTTTGAATTGTGTGTGGGTTTGCAAAAGTTCTGTGGCCAGGATATCAATTATGTTGTGTAGGAGGAGGAAAATGGTGATGAAAATTTCTTAGCATTTGAAATTTTTAACTATCTTTTGAGTGAACCTCTAAGTTCTTAAAATAAATCTTTCACAGTTGCTGGGGTAGAAATAATCACTATAATTAAATTGTGCTGGTCACATCATAATTTTAAAAATCTTTTTATTTATGGAGAATTTGTAACTTACACAAAAGTAGACCAAATAGTATAGCAAGCCTTCAATTTGCCTATCACCTATCCGAAATCCATCAATCCTGTCCCATCCACACTTTGGTACACTTCCTCTCCCTGTAAACTATTTTGAAGCAAATCTCAGGCTTGATATTATTTTATTCATAAACGTTTGAGAACATTTCTTTAAAAGATGGTTATTTTCTGTGTGTGGTGGAGCCATGTGGCTTGCAAAATCTTAGTTCCCCAATCAGGGATTGAACCCTGGCCCTAAGAGTGAAAGCACCAAGTACCAACTACTGGACCACTGAGGAATTCCTGAAAGACACATTTTTAAAACATAACCACAATACAATTATCACATTTGAAAAAAAAATCCTTTATAGTGTAAAATGCCCTGTCAGTGTTTAAATTTTCATTTGTCTCCTAAATGCTATGAATTTTTCTTTTTTCATTTTGTGGGGTTTTTATTTTTTAGTGGAACCTAAATAATACCCACACATTGCAAATGTTTGCTTTTTTAAAATCTCTTTTAATCATAGGTTTTCCCTCCACTTCTTTTTATTACATTTGCTATTTATCTGTTGAAGTAACAAAGTTGTTTATCCTGAATAGTTTCCAACAGTCATAGATTTTGCATCATATGGTTATAAATATCTTCCTCTGTCCTCTGTAGTCTCTATAACTGGTAGTTGGAATTAGATTTTTTTTTAATGCAGGCATCCCTCAATATCTGTCAGGGACCCAGTTCTAGGACCCCTGAAGTTACCAAAATCCTCCAACACTCAAGTCTCTTATACATGCGAAGAACATGTGTAGTACTTGCATATAACCTATGCATGTTAGTGCATGCTAAATTGCTTCAGTCATGTCCGACTCTTTGTGATCCTATGAACTGTATCCCACCGGGCTCCTCTGTCCACTTGTTTCTCTAGGCAAAAATACTGCAGTGGGTTGCAATGCCCTCCTCCAGGGGATCTTCCCGACCCAGGGATTGAGCCCTTTAAATTTTCTTTTTTTTTTTTTTGAGCCCTTTAAATTTTAAGTCATCTCTAGATTACTTATAATACCAATTAACTTATAATGATGAGGGCAGTCCTAAGATGGTTGAGGAATAGGATGGGGAGACCACTTTCTCCCCCACCAATTCACTGAAAGAAAATTTGAACTCTGAGCAAATTCCACAGAACAACTTCTGAATGCTGGCAGAGGATATCAGGCACCCAGAAAGGCAGCCCATTGTCTTTGAAAGGAGATGGAGAAGTCTTGAGGCTACTGTAAGACTGAAAACCAGAGGCAGGAGGCTTAAGTCCAAATCCTGAGAACACCAGAGAACTCCTGACTCCAGGGAACATTAATCGACAGGAGCTCATCAAACGCCTCCATACCTACACTGAAACCAAGCACCACCCAAGGGCCAACAAGTTCCAGAGCAAGACATACCACGCAAATTCTCCAGCAACACAGAAACACAGCCCTGAGCTTCAACATACAGGTTGCTCAAAGTCACTCCAAACCCACTGACATCTCATAAGTCATTACTGGACACTTCATTGCACTCCAGAGAGAAGAAATCTGGCTCCACCCACCAGAACCAGGAAACCTTGACAATCCACCGTACAACCCCACCCACAGCAAAGGAAACTCCACAATAAAGAGAACTCCACAAACTGCCAGAATACAGAAAGGACAGCCCAAACACGGCAATATAAACAAGATGAAGAGACAGAGAAATACCCAGCAGGTAAAGGAACAGGATAAATGCCCACCAAACCAAACAAAAGAGGAAGAGATAGGGAATCTACCTGATAAAGAATTCCGAATAATGATAGTGAAAATGATCCAAAATCTTGAAATCAAAATAGAATCACAGATAAATAGCCTGGAGACAAGGATTGAGAAGATACAAGAAAGGTTTAACAAGGACCTAGAAGAAATAAAAAAGAGTCAATATATAATGAGTAATGCAATAAATGAGATCAAAAACACTCTGGAGGGAACAAATAGTAGAATAACAGAGGCAGAAGATAGGATTAGTGAGGTAGAAGATAGAATGGTAGAAATAAATGAATCAGAGAGGAAAAAAGAAAAATTAATTAAAAGAAATGAGAACAATCTCAGAGACCTCCAGGAAAATGTTAAATGCCCCAACATTCAAATCATAGGAGTCCCAGAAGAAGAAGACAAAAAGAAAGACCATGAGAAAATACTTGAGGAGATAATAGTTGAAAACTTCCCTAGGAAGGAAGGAAATAGTCACCCAAATTCAAGAAACCCAGAGAGTTCCAAACAGGATAAAACCAAGGCAAAACACCCCAAGACATATATTAATCAAATTA
Source organism: Bison bison bison (assembly GCF_000754665.1). Taxonomy (NCBI): domain Eukaryota; kingdom Metazoa; phylum Chordata; class Mammalia; order Artiodactyla; family Bovidae; genus Bison; species Bison bison. The sequence continues at coordinate 9,578,192 of NW_011494903.1, forward strand.
ACAAAGATCAAACACAAAGAACAAATATTAAAAACAGCAAGGGAAAAACAACAAATAACACACAAGGGGATTCCCATAAAGATAACAGCTAATCTTTCAATAGAAACTCTTCAGGCCAGAAGGGAATGGCAAGACATACTTAAAGTGATGAAAGAAAATAACCTACAGCCCAGATTACTGTACCCAGCAAGGATCTCATTCAAATATGAAGGAGAAATCAAAAGCTTTACTGACAAGCAAAAGCTGAGAGAATTCAGCACCACCAAACCAGCTCTCCAAAAAATGCTAAAGGATCTTCTCTAGACAAGAAACACAGAAAGGGTGTATAAACTCGAACCCAAAACAATCAAGTAAATGGCAATGGGATCATACTTATCAATAATTACCTTAAATGTAAATGGGTTGAATGCCCCAACCAAAAGACAAAGACTGGCTGAATGGACACAAACACAAGACCCCTGTGTATGTTGTCTACAAGAGACCCACCTCGAAACAAGGGACACATATAGACTGTGAAGGGCTGGAAAAAGATATTCCACACAAATAGAGACCAAAAGAAAGCAGGACTAGCAATACTCATATCAGATAAAATAGACTTTAAAACAAAGGCTGTGAAAAGAGACAAAGAAGGACACTACATAATGATCAAAGGATCAATCCAAGAAGAAGATGTAACAATTATAAATATATATGCACCCAACATAGGAGCACTGCAATATGTAAGACAAATGCTAACAAGTATGAAAGGGGAAATTAACAATAACACAATAATAGTGGGAGACTTTAATACCCCACTCACACCTATGGATAGATCAACCAAACAGAAAATTAACAAGGAAATGCAAACTTTAAATGATACAAAATACCAGTTAGACCTAATTGATATCTATAGGACATTTCACCCCAAAACAATGAATTTCACCTTTTTCTCAAGTGCACATGGAACCTTCTCCAGGATAGATCACATCCTGGGCCATAAATCTAGCCTTGGTAAATTCAAAAAAATTGAAATCATTCCAAGCATCTTTTCTGACCACAATGCAGTAAGATTAGATGTCAATTACAGGACAAAAACTATTAAAAATTCCAACATATGGAGGCTGAACAACACACTGCTGAATAACCAACAAGTCACAGAAGAAATCAAAAAAGAAATCAAAATATGCATAGAAACAAATGAAAATGAAAACACAACAACCCAAAACCTATGGGACACTGTAAAAGCAGTACTAAGGGGAGGGTTCATAGCAATACAGGCTTACCTCAAGAAACAAGAAAACAGTCAAATAAATAACCTAACCCTACACCTAAAGCAACTAGAAAAGGAAGAAATGAAGAGCCCCTGGGTTAGTAGAAGGAAAGAAATCTTAAAAATTAGGGCAGAAATAAATGCAAAAGAGACCATAGCAAAAATCAACAAAGCCAAAAGCTGGTTCTTTGAGAAGTTAAATAAATTTGACAAACCATTAGCCAGACTCATCAAGAAACAAAGGGAGAAAAATCAAATCAACAAAATTAGAAATGAAAATGGAGAGATCACAACAGACAACACAGAAATACAAAGGATCATAAGAGACTACTATCAGCAACTATATGCCAATAAAATTGACAACTTGGAAGAAATGGACAAATTCTTAGAAAAGTACAGCTTTCCAAAACTGAGCCAGGAAGAAATGGAAAATCTTAACAGACTCATCACAAGCAAGGAAACTGAAACTGTAATCAGATATCTTCCAGAAAACAAAAGCCCGGGACCAGACGCTTCACAGCTGAATTCTACCCAAAATTTAGAGAAGATCCAACACCTATCCTTCTCAAACTCTTCCAGAAAATTGCAGAGGAAGGTAAACTTCCAAACTCATTCTATGAGGCCACCATCACCCTAATACCAAAACCTGACAAAGATGCCACACAAAAAGAAAACTACAGGCCAATACCACTGATGAACATAGATGCAAAAATTCTTAACAAAATTCTAGCAAACAGAATCCAACAACATATGAAAAAGATCATACATCATGACCAAGTGGGCTTCATCCCAGGGATGCAAGGATTCTTCAATATCCGCAAATCAATCAATGTAATACACCACATTAACCAATTGAAAAATAAAAACCATATGATTATCTCAATAAATGCAGAGAAAGCCTTTGACAAAATTCAACATCCATTTACAATTAAAAAAAAAAAAAACCCTCCAGAAAGCAGGAATAGAAGGAACACACCTCAACATAATAAAAGCTTTATATGACAAACCCACAACAAACATTATCCTCAATGGTGAAAAATTAAAAGCATTTCCCCTAAAGTCAGGAACAAGAAAAC
>NW_011494903.1:9580933-9581878 GCF_000754665.1 Bison bison bison
GTTTTGGCCACAGCAATCAGAGCAGGAAAAGAAATAAAAGGAATCCAGATTGGAAAAGAAGAAGTAAAACTCTCACTGTTTGCAGATGATCCTCTGCATAGAAAACTCTAAAGACTCCACCAGAAAATTACTAGAGGTAATCAAGAATATAGTAAAGTTGCAGGATACAAAATCAACACACAGAAATCCCTTGCATTCCTATACACTAACAATGAGAAAACAGAGAAATTAAGGAAACGATTCCACTCACCATTGCAACAAAAAGAATAAAATACTTAGGAATATATCTACCTAAAGAAACAGAAGACCTGTATATAGAAAACTATAAAACGCTGGTGAAAGAAATCAAAGAGGACACAAATAGATAGAGAAATATACCGTGTTCATGGATTGGAAGAATCAATATAGTGAAAATGAGTATACTACCCAAAGCAGTCTATAGATGCAATGCAATCCCTATCAAGCTACCAACGGTATTTTTCACAGAACTAGAACAAATAATTTCACAATTTGTATGGAAATACAAAAAATTTCAAATAGCCAAAGCAATCTTAAGAAAGAAGAATGGAACTGAAGGAATCAACCTGCCTGACTTCAGGCTCTACTACAAAGCCACAGTCATCAAGACAGTATGGTACTGGCACAAAGACAGAAATATAGATCAATGGAATAAAATAGAAAGCCCAGAGATTAATCCACACACCTATGAACACCTTATCTTTGACAAAGGAGGCAAGAATATACAGAAAAAAGACAATCTTTTTAACAAGTGGTGCTGGGAAAACTGGTCAATGACTTGTAAAAGAAATGAAACTAGAACACTTTCTAACACCATTCACAAAAATAAACTCAAAATGGATTAAAGATCTAAACGTAAGACCAGAAACTATTAAACTCTTAGAGGGAAACATAAGCAAAACACTCTCCGACATAAATCACAGCAGA
>NW_011494903.1:9582681-9583541 GCF_000754665.1 Bison bison bison
TCGCCAGTCCAGGTTCAATGCATGATACAGGATGCTCGGGCTGGTGCACTGGGATGACCCAGAGGGATGGGATGGGGAGGGATGTGGAAGGGGGATTCAGGATGGGGGACACACGTACACCCATGGTGGATTCATGTCAATGTATGACTAATAGAATATGACTAATACAATAAAGTAATTAACCTCCAAAAAAAATAAATAAAGTGGGGGAAAAAAAACTTATAATGATGAATACAATTTAAATCCTATGTAAATAGCTGTGTGTGTGCAGCAAATTGAAGTTTTGCTTTGGGAATCTTTTTTCTCATATTAGATCAAATGTTTAATAAAATGGTTCTGTTGATCAGTTTTTAATCAGATTGTTTTCTGATATGGAACTATCTGAATATCTTCTACCCATAGTTAATTGAATCTGTGGACTTGAAACTGGCAGCTACCGAGGGCTGGCTGTATACAAACAAAAGGTAATAATAGAAAAGAACCAAAAAGAAAGTACAATTTACTCAAAGTTTACCACTTTTAAGCCTCTTTTTTTTTGGCCACACCCCTCAGTGTGTGGGGTCTTAGTTCCCAACCAGGGATTGAACTTATGCCCTCTACATTGGAAGGCAGAGTCTTAACTACTGGATCATCGGGGAAGTCCCTAAACTTCTTTTTCAATAGTAAAGAGTAAAAATGAAAGTTCTCCCTTCCCATCCTAGAATCCCATCCCTCAAGAGTAATCCCAGGTAACAATGTGGGGCTTGAAGGGCATCAGATCAGATCAGATCAGATCAGATCAGTCGCTCAGTCGTGTCCGACTCTTTGCGACCCCATGAATCGCAGCGCACCAGGCCTCCCTGTCCATCACCAACTCCCGG
>NW_011494903.1:9584411-9585123 GCF_000754665.1 Bison bison bison
TTGCTGAAGCCTGGCTTGGAGAATTTTCAGCATTACTTTACTAGGGTGTGAGATGAGTGCAATTGTGCGGTAGTTTGAGCATTCTTTGGCATTGCCTTTCTTTGGGATTGGAATGAAAACTGACCTTTTCCAGTCCTGTGGCCACTGCTGAGTTTTCCAAATGTGCTGGCATATTGAGGGCAGCACTTTCACAGCATCATCTTTCAGGATTTGGAATAGCTCAGCTGGAATTCTATCACCTCCACTAGCTTTGTTCGTAGTAATGTTTTCTAAGGCCCACTTGACTTTACATTCCAGGATGTCTGGCTCTAGGTCAGTGATCACACCATCGTGATTATCTGGGTCGTGAAGATCTTTTTTGTACAGTTCTTCTGTGTATTCTTGCCATCTCTTCTTAATATCTTCTGCTTCTGTTAGGTCCATACCATTTCTGTCCTTTATTGAGCCCATCTTTGCATGAAATGTTCCTTTGGTATCTCTGATTTTCTTGAAGAGATCTCTAGTCTTTCCCATTCTGTTGTTTTCCTCTATTTCATTGCATTGATCACTGAAGAAGGCTTTCTTATCTCTTGCTGTTCTTTGGAACTCTGCATTCAGATGTTTATATCTTTCCTTTTCTCCTTTGCTTTTCGCTTCTCTTCTTTTCACAGCTATTTGTAAGGCCTCCCCAGACAGCCATTTTGCTTTCTTGCATTTCTTTTCCATGGAGATG
>NW_011494903.1:9585777-9594252 GCF_000754665.1 Bison bison bison
AGGTCTTCATAGAACCATTCAACTTCAGCTTCTTCAGCGTTACTGGTTGGGGCATAGACTTGGATTACTGTGATATTGAATGGTTTGCCTTGGAAACGAACAGAGATCATTCTGTCATTTTTGAGATTGCATCCAAGTACTGCATTTCGGACTCTTTTGTTGACCATGATGGCTACTCCATTTCTTCTGAGGGATTCCTGCCCGCAGTAGTAGATATAATGGTCATCTGAGTTAAATTTACCCATTCCAGTCCATTTCAGTTCGCTGATTCCTAGAATGTCGACATTCACTCTTGCCATCTCTTGTTTGACCACTTCCAATTTGCCTTGATTCGTGGACTTGACATTCCAGGTTCCTATGTAATATTGCTCTTTACAGCATTGGACCTTTCAAATTAAAAAATGAAAAATTTTAAAATGTGTTGGTTAATGTATGGGTCAACTTGACTGGGCCATTGGGTGCCCAGATATTTGGTCAAAAGTTTTTCTGTGGACTTCCCTGGTGGTCCAATGGCCAAGACTCCACAATCCCAATGAAAGGGGCCTAGATTTCATTCCTAGTCAGGGAACTAGATCCCACTTGCCACAGCTAAGAATTCGCATGCCACAACTAAAAATCTTGCATGCCGCAATAAAAAAGGAAGATCCTGAATACTGTAACTAAAACCCGGAGCAGCCAAATAAATTTTTAAAAATAAAAATAAAAAAATTTTTTAATTGTTCTGGGTCTGTCTGCAATGGTGTTTTTGGATGAGATTAACAATTCAGTCTATGGACTGAGTGAAGTAGCTTGCCTTCCATAATGTGGGTGGGGCTCATCCTATCAGTCTTGAATAGAACAAAAAGATTGGCCCACTCTGGAGTGAAAGGTTACTCCTCTTGCCTGATGGCTTGCTGGGTCATTAGTCTTTCCAACCTTTGGACCCAAATGAAACATTGGCCCCCTCCTGGGTCCTAAACTTGCCAACTTTTGGACTAGAACTTACACCATCAGCTCTCCTGGTTCCCAAGCTTTTGGACCTGGCCAGGAGCTACATGTCAGCTCTTCTAGGCCCCTAGCTTGTTGACTACAGGTCTTGGGACTTCTTACCTTCCCAACTGCATAAGTCAATTCCTCATACATATATAATATATAGAATATTAATATATAATGTATACCTATTATATGAGCTTCCCTGGTAGCTCAGCTGATAAAGAATCTGCCTGCAATGCAGGAGACCCTGGTTCAATTCCTGGGTCAGGAAGATCTGCTGGATAAGGGATAGGCTACCCACTCCAGTATTCTTGGGCTTCCCTTGTGGCTCAGACAGTGAAGAATCAGCCTGAAATGAAGGAGACCTGGGTTCAATCCCTGGGTTGGGAAGATTCCCTGGAGGAGGAAACAGCTACCCACTCCAGTATTCTGGCATGGAGAATTTCATGGACAGAGAAGCATGGCAGGCTACAGTCCATGGGGTCACAAAGAGTCAGACATGACTGAGCGACTTTCACTCACATATTATATACATGTATTCTGTTTTTATATTCTAGTTCTGGCTCTCTGGAGCCCTAACACAGAAGGCTAAGTGGAGGTGATAGAATGTGAGTTAGGCCATGAAGGGTAGCTGACATTTAAATGCTTAAAGACAAGGGGAAGGGATAACAAAGTGGAAACATCTAGAATGTGTATCTGTTAAATGGGTCTTGGTGCGGAGATAGGACAGACTGCAGCTGAGACTTGGGGTTGTTGAGTTATGCAGAGTTTTGGAGGCCAGGGTAAGAAATAAGTACACAGTCCTACAGGCAAGCAAGAACTGTACTCCAAGATATGAGGCAAGTGTTGAAGAAATTTGATGTGTACAAAAAACAGTTGAAAGCAGCAGGAGTTGCTGGACAAGCTCCATTGTGGAATTCTGAAAGAACTCAAGATTCTCTTTATCAACCTCGTGTCAAAACTTGGTGCTGAAACCATTTACCTCAGATTGGGACTCAAACCCATGTGTTGGGACTCGAACCCAGCCAAAACCCTGCTTGGGACTTGAACCCACATGGCTGGGACTCAAACCCAGCCAAAACCCACAGTACCTGGCTTCAGGATCTAATGAAGCTCAGGTTCTTGATGTCTTATCGCAGAAAGAATTCAGTAAGAGACAAAGTGAGAGGTAAGAAGTGCATTTATTCAGATACAGAGAGAAGCACACACCACAGAAAGAGTGTGGGCCACTGCAGAGGGTGAATGCACAGTGAAATTTGTGGTTATAGGCTGGGTAATGTCATATGTTAATGAGAGGGAGGATTATTCCAACTATTTTGAGGAAGGGGCAGAGATTTCCAGGATTCGGCCACTGCCCACTCCTTGGTCTTTTAACAGGCCTTGGAACCTTCATGGTACCTCTGTGTGTCATTTCACTTGCTGATTGAGGATCAAGGTCTAGTCTTGTCTCCTCTCTTGGTCCCATTAGATTTCAATCAATTCATGTTGCGTCCTTGGGCTATGTCATTCTTTCAAATGTTGTGCCCTGCCCCTTTCCCTCCTGTTACAATACCTTTGAAAACCCAACTGGGGAGCCCTCCAAAAGAGAGGTGCAGAGTGTACAACGTTTACCTCAACACAGTCACACCCTGACTTTCTCACACTCTCCTGCTCACCATCCCGTTTGGCTCTCTGGTTCTCATCCTTGAAATGTACCTGTGTGCATGTCTCCTTGACTACTAATGCATTTTCATTGCTGCCCTTGCTCAAAGAGTTGGCTTCAGGTCTATATTTATCTGCCTGGCTTATGTAAGAGGCAATATGAGGTGTAGAATGTATTTCTGTGTCCAATTCTTTGTGACCCCGTGACTGTCCTTCACTGCCTCCCAAAATTTGCTCAAATTCATGTCCACTGAGTTGGTGATGGTACCCAATCATCTCATCTTCTGCTGCCCTTCTTCTACCCTCAATCTTTCCCAGCATTAGGGTCTTTCCCAATGAGTTGGCTCTTCGCATCAGGTAGCCAAAGTACTGGAACTTCAGCTTCAGCATCAGTCCTTCCAATGAATATTCAGGATTGATTTTCTTTAGGACTGACTGGAGCCATATTGGCAACATTTAAAACCCAGATTTGCCTCTTTAAATAGCTGGGTGACCTGGGTCAAGGGCCTTAAATTTCCTGAGCCTGGTTTCTTATCTGTAAAATGAATGATAGCAATTGAGGATTGAATACGATTGCACACATAAAGTGCTTAGATCTGACACAATAGTCATAGTTGGGGTTTTTTAAATTAAATTTTATTGGAGTATAGTTGATTTACAATGCTGTGTTAGTCTCTGCTGTATAGCAATGTGAGTCAGTTACACATATACATACAATATCTTTTTTAAGATTCTAGCCCCATATATGTCATTACAGAGTATCGAGTAGAGTTCCCTATGCTAAGCAGTTGTTTTTCATTAAAACATAAAACACAAGGTCTCTGTTTACATTGCTCTATCCCCCGTTGAGGTCACCAGTAGTGCCAAATTTCAGCCTCTGTACTTCAGAGCTGTGTACTGCACTCTCTTTCTGAGAATTCCCCAGGAACACTGTATTTCCATACTGCTAAACCTCTAAACTGGCTCCTCAGACTTTGTGCCCGCTAGTTAAGCTGGTTTACAGGGATAAGAGATGCATAAGCCCATACCTGTTCATGCTGCACTGTGGCCCAGGAGGGTTTCCCAGCAAACTGAGCTGGCCCTGGTCAAGAAAGGAGATGCAGTGAAAAACCTGAGCCATAAGAGAAGGGATGTGGAATCCCGCCATGGCTGCCACAGGCCTATATTTGCTCTGCTTCTCAAACCCACTGCCCACAGGGAGGCCCCATCCTCCAAGCCTCTGGGCTCTGCCTCCATTTCCCACTCCTTGTCTAGACCAAGGAATGGTCTAGAAAAGGCAAAAAGATAGGACACTGAAAGATGAACTCCCCAGGTTGATAGGTGTCCAATATGCTACTGGAGATCAGTGGAGAAATAACTCCAGAAAGAATGAAGAGATGGAGCCAAAGCAAAAGCAACACCCAGTTGTGGATATGACTGTTGATAGGAGCAAGTTCCAATGCTATAAAGAGCAATATTGCATAGGAACCTGGAATGTTAGGTCCATGAATCCAGGCAAATTGAAAGTGGTCAAACAGGAGATGGCAAAAGTGAACACTGACATTTTCAGAATTAGAACTAAAATGGACTGGATGGGTGAATTAACCTCAGATGATGATTACATCTACTACCGTCAGCAAGAAGCCTTAGGAGAAATGGAGTAGCCATTATAGTCAAAAAATGAGTCCAAAATGCAATACTTGGAAGCAATCTCAAAAACAACAGAATGATCTCTGTTCGTTTCTGAGGCAAACCTTTCAATCCCAGTTTATGTCCCAACCAGTAACGCTGAAGAAGTTGAAGTTGAATGGTTCTATGAAGACCTACAAGACCTTTTAGAACTAACACTCAAAAAAGATGTCCTTTTCATTATGGGACTGGAGTGCAAAAGTAGGAAGTCAAGAAACACCTGGAGTAACAGGCAAACTTGGCCTTGGACTATGGAATGAAGCGGGACAAAGGCTAATAGAGTTTTGCCAAGAAAATGCACAGGTCATAGCAAACAGCCTCTCCCAACAACACAAGAGAAGACTCTACACATGGACATCACCAGATGGCCAACACTGAAATCAGATTGATTATATTCTTTGCAGCCAACAATGGAGTAGCCCTATACAGTCAGCAAAAACAAGAGCAGGAGCTGACTGTGGCTCAGACCATGAACTCCTTATTGCCAAATTCAGACTGAAATTGAAGAAAGAAGGGAAAACCACAAGACCATTCAGGTATGACCTCAATCAAATCCCTTATGAGTATACAGTGGAAGTGACAAATAGATTCAAGGGACTAGACAGAGTGCCTGAAAAACTATGGATGGATGTTCATGACACTGTACAAGAGGCAGTGATCAAGACCATCCCCAAGAAAAAGAAATGCAAAAAGGCAAAACGGTTGTCTGAAGAGGCCTTACAAATAGCTGTGAAAAGAAGAGAAGCAAAAGGCAAAGGAGAAAAGAAAATATATACCCATTTGAATGCAGAGTTCGGAAGAATAGCAAGGAGAGATAAGAAAGCCTTCCTCAGTGATCAATGCAAAGAAACAGAGGAAAACAATAGAATGGGAAAGACTAGTGATCTTTTCAAGAAAATTAGAGACACCAAGGGAACGTTTCATGCAAAGACGGGCACAATAAAGGACAGAAATGGTATGGACCTAACAGAAGCAGAAGATATTAAGAAGAGGTAGACAGAATACACAGAAGAACTGTACAAAAAAAGATCTTCATGACCCACATAATCACAATAGTGTGATCACTCACCCAAAGCCAGACTCCTGGAATGTGAAGTCAACTGGGCCTTAGGAAGCATCACTATGAACAAAGCTAGTGGAGGTGATGGAATTCCAGCTGAGCTATTTCAAATCCTGAAAGATGATGCTGTGAAAGTGCTGCCCTCAATATGCCAGCAAATTTGGAAAACTCAGCAGTGGCCACAGGACTGGAAAAGGTCAGTTTTCATTCCAATCCCAAAGAAAGGCAATGCCAAAGAATGCTCAAACTATCACACAATTGCACTCATCTCACACCCTAGTAAAGTAATGCTCAAAATTCTCTAAGCCAGGAGTCAGTAATATGTGAACCGTGAACTTCCTGATGTTCAAGCTGGTTTTAGAAAAGGCAGAGGAACCAGAGATCAAATTGCCAACATCCGCTGGATCATGGAAAAAGCAAGAGTTCCAGAAAAACATGTATTTCTGCTTTACTGACTATGCCAAAGCCTTTGACTGTGTGGATCACAATAAACTGTGGAAAATTCTTCAAGAGATGGGAATACCAAATCACCTAACCTGCCTCTTGAGAAACCTGTATGCAGGTCAGGAAGTAAGTTAGAACTGGACATGGAACAACAGACTGGTTCCATAAGAAAAGGAGTACGTCAGGGCTGTATATTGTCACCCTGCTTATTTAACATACATGCAGAGTACATCATGAGAAATGCTGGGCTGGAAGAAGCACAAGCTGCAATCAAGATTGCCGGAAGAAATATCAATAACCTCAGATATGCAGATGACACCACCTTTATTGCAGAAAGAGAAGAAGAACTAAAGAGCCTCTCGATGAAAGTGAAAGTGGAGAGTGAAAAAGTTGGCTTAAAGCTCAACATTCAGAAAACGAAGATCATGGCATCCGGTCCCATCACTTCATGGGAAATAGATGGGGAAACAGTGGAAACAGTGGCTGACTTTATTTTGGGGGGCTCCAAAATCACTGCAGATGGTGATTGCAGCCATGAAATTAAAAGATGCTTACTCGTTGGAAGGAAAGTTATGATCAACCTAGACAGCATATTAAAAAGGAGAGACATTACTTTGCCAACCAAGGTCCGTCTCCTCAAAGCTATGGTTTTTCCAGGAGTCATGTATGGATGTAAGAGTTGGACTATAAAGAAAGCTGAGGGCTGAAGAATTGATGATTTTGAACTGTGGTGTTGGATAAGACTCTTGAGAGTCCCTTGGACTGCAAGGAGATCTAACCATTCCATCCTAAAGGAGATCAGTCCTGACTGTTCATTGGAAGGACTGATGTTGAAGCTCTGGTCCAAAAGTCTTGGCTCTGTTTTCTTCTAAAGCTTTTATTGATTTTTTTTCCCCTTCACATTTAAATTTGAGATCCTTCTGAAACTGATCCTGCCTCCAGTTTGAATCTTCTGCAGAGAATTAAATGGAGAACCGTCGGTTTTCGTTCTTTAAGTAGTGGTACCTGCCCAGGCTGTTTCTGTGTATCCTGCTTCTTTACCCTCCAAAGCTGACTTTTTTCCTGCCCAATTCCAAGCCTGACTTTCCCAATACCAAGCCATATGCTTTCATTTTAAGTATGTGAGCTTTCTAAAATCTCTTCTAAAAAGTCCCCTATTAATTGAAAGAGCAAGTACTGGTTTCTACTGCTTACAATTAAAGATCCCTAATTTTTACACTCCAGAGAAATGGATAGCTCAGGTATAGCTATCTGGGGTGAATGTGGTAGAAATGAAGACTTTTGAGAGTATCAAAGAATTACTATTGGTGAAGTAGTTCAGTTCAGTTCAGTCGCTCAGTCATGTCCGACTCTTTGTGACCCCATGAACCGCAGCACTCCAGGCCTCCCTGTCCATCACCAACTCCCAGAGTCCACCCAAACCCATGGTCCATTGTGTCGGTGATGCAATTCAACCATTTCAGCCTCTGTCATCCCCTTCTCCTCCTGCCCTCAATCTTTCCCATCATCAGGGTCTTTTCAAATGAGTCAGCTCTCCGAATCAGGTGGTCAAAGTATTGGAGTTTCAGCTTCAACATCAGTCCCTCCAATGAACACCCAGGACTGATATCCTTTAGGATGGACTAGTTGGATCTCCTTGCAGTCCAAGGGACTCCCAAGAGTCTTCTCTAACACCACAGTTCAAAAGCATCAATTCTTCGGCGCTCAGCTTTCTTCACAGGCCAACTCTCCCACCCATACATAACCACTGGAAAAACCATAGCCTTGACTAGACAGACCTTTGTTGGCAAAGTAATGTCTCTGCTTTTTAATATGCTCTCTAGGTTGGTCATAACTTTCCTTCCAAGGAGCAAGCGTCTTTTAATTTCATGGCTGCAATCACCATCTGCAGTGATTTTGGAGCCCCCAAAAATAAAGTCAGCCACTGTTTCCACTGTTTCCCCATCTATTTCCCATGAAGTGATGGGACCAGATGCCATGATCTTCGTTTTCTGAATGTTGAGCTTTAAGCCAACTTTTTCACTCTCCGCTTTCACTTTCATCAAGAGGCTCTTTAGTTCTTCTTCACTTTCTGCCATAAAGGTGGTGTCATCTGCATATCTGAAGTTTGATATTTCTTCCGGGAATCTTGATTGCAGCTTGTGCTTCTTCCAGCCCAGCATTTCTCATGATGTACTCTGCATATAAGTTAAATAAACAGGGTGACAATATACCTTGATGTACTCCTTTTCCTATTTGGAACCGGTCTGTTGTTCCATGTACAGTTCTAACTGTTGCTTCCTGACCTGCATACAAGTTTCTCAAGAGGCAGGTTAGGTGATCTGGTATTCCCATCACTTGAAGAATTTTCCACAGTTTATTGTGATCCACACAGTCAAAGGCTTTGGCATAGTCAATAAAGAAGAAATACATGTTTTTCTGGAACTCTCTTACTTTTTCCATGATCCAGCAGATGTTGGCAATTTGATCTCTGGTTCCTCTGCCTGTTCTAAAACCAGCTTGAACATCAGGAAGTTCATGGTTCACGTATTGTTGAATCCTGGCTTAGAGAATTTTGAGCATTACTTTACTAGGGTGTGAGATGAGTGCAATTGTGTGATAGTTTGAGCATTCTTTGGCATTGCCTTTCTTTGGGATTGGAATGAAAACTGACCTTTTCCAGTCCTGTGGCCACTGCTGAGTTTTCCAAA
>NW_011494903.1:9594352-9601254 GCF_000754665.1 Bison bison bison
TGAGTTTTCCAAATTTGCTGGCATATTGAGGGCAGCACTTTCACAGCATCATCTTTCAGGATTTGAAATAGCTCAGCTGGAATTCCATCACCTCCACTAGCTTTGTTCATAGTGATGCTTCCTAAGGCCCAGTTGACTTCACATTCCAGGAGTCTGGCTTTGGGTGAGTGATCACACTATTGTGATTATCTGGGTCATGAAGATCTTTTTTTGTACAGTTCTTCTGTGTATTCTGTCCACCTCTTCTTAATATCTTCTGCTTCTGTTAGGTCCATACCATTTCTGTCCTTTATTGATCCCATCTTTGCATGAAATGTTCCCTTGGTATCTATAATTTGTGCCCCGACCAGTAACACTGAAGAAGCTGAAGCTAAATGGTTTTATGAAGACCTACAAGACCTTTTAGAACTAACACCCAAAAACGATGTCCTTTTCATTATAGGGGGCTGGAATGCAAAAGTAGGACATCAAGAGACACCTGGAGTAAAAGGCAAATTTTGCTTTGGACTACAGAATGAAGCAGGGCAAAGGCTAACAGTGTTTTGCCAAGAGAATGCACAGGTCATAGCAAACCCTCTTCCAACAACACAGGAGAAGACTCTACACATGGACATCACTAGATAGCCAACACGAAAATCAGATTGATTATATTTGCAGCCAAGGATGGAGAAGCTCCATACAGTCAGCAAAAACAAGAGCAGGAGCTGACTGTGGCTCAGATCATGAACTCCTTATTGCCAAAGTCAGACTGAAATTGAACAAAGTAGGAAAAACCACTAGACCATTCAGGTATGACCTAAATCAAATCCCTCATGATTATACAGTGGAAGTAACAAATAGATTTAAGGGACTAGATCTGATAGAGTGCCTAATGAACTATGCAGGGAAATTCATGACATTGTACAGGAGACAGGGATGAAGACCATCCTCAAGAAAAAGAAATGGAAAAAAGCAAAATGGTTGTCTGAGGAGACCTTACAAATAGCTATGAAAAGTAGAGAAGTGAAAAGCAAAGGAGAAAAGGAAAGATATACCCATTTGAATGCCGAGTTCCAAAGAATAGCAGGGAGAGATAAGAAAGGCTTCCTCAGTGACCAGCACAAAGAATTAGAAGAAAACAATAGAATGGGAAAGATTAGAGATCTCTTCAAGAAACTTAGAGATACAAGGGAACATTATGCCATTACCCTTACCGTAGTTTGGCCTCAAGCCAAACTACAGGGAGAGAACACAGCCCCACCCATCAGCAGAAAATTGGATTAAAGATTTACTGTGTATGGTCCCACCCACTAGAGCAAGACCCAGTTTATTGCACAGCAAGTCATCCCTCCCATCAGGAACCTTCTGCTGCTGCTGCTGCTAAGTTGCTTCAGTTGTCCGACTCTGTGTGACCCCACAGACGGCAGCCCACCAGGCTCCCCCGTCCCTGGGATTCTCCAGGCAAGAACACTGGAGTGGGTTGCCATTTCCTTCTCCAATGCATGAAAGTGAAAAGTGAAAGTGAAGTCGCTCAGTCGTGTCCAACTCTTCACGACCCCATGGACTGCAGCCCACCAGGCTCCTCCGTCCATGGGATTTTCCAGGCAAGACTACTGGAGTAGGGTGTCATTGCCTTCCAGTCCCTCCCATCAGGAACCTTCTGCAAGCCTCTTATCCTCATCCATCAGAGGGCAGATAGAATGAAAACCACAATCACAGCAGACTATGTACATCTCTATACATTCTGAACTCTTTGCAATAAACAGATCTTATCCTCACAGAAGTGATGCCCCACTCACACTCAACCCACACCTTGATGGCTAAGATGACACCTTCTGTGCATAGAGTTGTTTGACGCTCTAGATGTCTGTGAGGGAGAATATATGAGAATGTGTCAGTGCTAAATACACATGATTTCACTTCCCTGGTGGTTCAGACGGTTAAGTGTCTGTCTACAATGCAGGAGACCTGGGTTTGATCCCTGGGTCAGGAAGATCCCCTGGAGAAGGAAATGGCAATCCACTCCAGTACTATTGCCTGGAAAATCCCATGGACAGAGGAGCCTGGTAGGCTACAGTCCATGGGGTTGCAAAGAGTCAGACACGACTGAGTGACTTCACTTCACTTCTCTTTTACTGAGAATACCCTAATCACTGAAAGTGAAAGTGAAAGTTGTTCAGTCGTGTCCAGCTCTTTGCGACCCCATGGACTATACAGCCCATAGAATTCTCCAGGCCAGAATACTGGAATGGGTAGCCTTTCCCTTCTCCATGGAATCTTTCCAACCCAGGGATTGAACCCAGGCCTCCTGCATTGCAGGCAGATTCTTTACCAGCTGAGCCACAAGGGAAGAGGGCTTTCCTAGTGTCTCAGATGGTAAACAGTCTGCCAACAATGTGGAAGTCCTGGGTTTGATTCCTGGGTTGGGAAGATCCCCTGGAGCAGGGAGTGGCACCCCACCCTAATATTCTTGCCTGGAAAATCCAAATAACTGAGGAGCTGCAGTCCATGGAGTCACAAAGAGTCAGATATAGCTGAGCGACTATCAGTCACACACTCACCATAATCACAACTTTGGTGTCCCCTGCAACCAGTGTTATCCCCAGTCTGCTACACAAGCTCAGTTCAGTTCAGTTCAGTTCAGTCGCTCAGTCGTGTCCGACTCTTTGCGACCCCATGAATCGCAGTGCGCCAGGCCTCCCTGTCCATCACCAACTCCCGGAGTTGACTCACATCCATTGAGTCAGTGATGCCATCCAGCCATCTCATCCTCTGTCATCCCCTTCTCCTCCTGCCCCCAATCCCTCCCAACATCAGAGTCTTTTCCAATGAGTCAACTCTTCGCATGAGGTGGCCAAAGGACTGGAGTTTCAGCTTTCCCATCAGTCCTTCAAAAGAAATCCCAGGGTTGATCTCCTTCAGAATGGACTGGTTGGATCTCCTTGCAGGCCAAGGGACTCTCAAGAGTCTTCTCCAACACCACAGTTCAAAAGCATCAATTCTTTGGCGCTCAGCTTTCTTGACAGTCCAACTCTCACATCCATACATGACCACAGGAAAAACCATAGCCTTGACTAGACGAACCTTTGTTGGCAAAGTAATGTTTCTGCTTTTCAATATGCAACACAAGCTGGGACCACCTAATTATCTCACAGAGAAGGAATGGCAGATGTTGTTTACTACCTACTTGGCAGCTGTTATGGGCTGAATATATGTTTCCCTTGAAAATTCCTATGTCAGAGCTCTAATCCCCAAATGTGATGGTATTTGGAGCTGAGGTCTTTTAGTAATTAGGGTTAGGTGAGTTCAGAAGGGTGGGACCCTCATGATGGAATTAGTGCCCTTATGAGAAGAGTCTCTCTCTTTCTACCAGCACACACCTCAGGAAAGGCGGCATGAACACACAGAAAGATGGTAGCCATGTCCAAACAGAAAGCAGATTGAACCCTGCTGGGCTGTGATATTGGCCTTATCAGCCTCCAATTTTGTGTTGTTTAAGTCACCCAGACTGTGGAATTTTCTTATGGTAGCCCTAGATGACTACAGCAATTCCCTTTCTTTCCTAACAGAAGCCTTATTTTAATGAGTGGAAACCTCTGGTAACAGAATTCTAGTGGATAAATAATGATTTGTCTAAGGTAATTATTATAATACCATCCCCCTTTTCCAATAATGGGTTTAAGAGTGGGCATGTCAATCAGCCAATGAGAATCAAAAGAAAATTGGGATTAAAAGTCATAAAAAATTGTTTTTATTAGGACATTAGCCATGCAAGTCAGAATCTGCTAAGGGGTGTGTAACAATTCACCTGTCAAATCAACTAGCCCTGAAAATAGATGGTGCTAAAGCATCAGGGCCATACCTGGTCATCGCTGCTAACAAGCACATGAAAAGATGCTCAACATCGCTCATTATTAGAGAAATGCAAATCAAAACTACACACTGAGATATCACCTCACATCGGTCAGAATGGTCATCATCAAAAAAAAAACCAAAACAAAACAATAAAGGCTGGAGAGGGTGTGGAGAAAAGGGAACCGTCTTGCACTGTTGGTGGGATGTAAATTGATACAGCCACTATGGAAGACAGGATGGTGAGTCCTTAAAAAAAAAAACTAGGAATAAAACCACCATATGACCCAGGAATCTCACTACTAGACATATACCCTGAGGAAACCAAAACTGAAAAAGACTCATGTACCCCAATGTTCATTGCAGCACTGTTTACAGTATCTAGAACATGGAAGAAACCTAGATGGTAATTGACAGATGAGTGGTTAAAGAAGCTGTGGTTCATATATACAATGAAATATTACTCGGCCATTGAAAGGAACACATTTGAGTCAGTTCTAATAAGGTGGATGAACCTAGAGCCTATTATACAGATCGAAGTAAGTCAAAAAGAGAAAAAGAAGTATCATATACTAATACATCTAGGAAAATGGTACTGATGCAATTATCTGCAGGACAACAATGGAGACACAGAGAACAGACTTATGAACACAGTGGGAGTGGAGGACGGAGACGGCTGGATGTACGGAGAGAGTAATATGGAAACTTACATTACCATATGTAAAATAGATAGCCAATGGGAATTTGCTGTGTGACTCAGGGAACTCAAACTGGGGCTCTGTAACAACCTAGAGGGGTGGGATGAGAAGGAAGATGGGAAGGAAGTTCAGGAGAGAGGGGACATATGTATACCTATGGCTGATTCATGTTGATGTTTGGCAGAAACCAACACAATTTTGTAAGGCAATTATCCTTCAATTAAAAAATAAATAAATTTTAAAAAATAATAAAAAATAAACAGGAAAAAAATAAATTTAATTTAAAAAATATCCTTTTCATTCTGCCCCTTCCTTTCTCTAGTGTGGTTGGAGCAGAAGGATCCATCTTGTAACCAGGAGATAAGATACATGAGGAAGAAAAGCTAATACCCTGATGATGGTGAGGCCAAGGGTGCTTCAAGATTTTACTGAGCCATTTAATCAGCCCTGGGACTTCATGTTCAGTAAGGAATAAATGTCCTTATCATTCACACTCATCTGTCAGCTTTCTGTTATTTGAAGCTGAATGGAATAATCTCGTTGATAAAGGAGGAAGTCACCGGACTCCTCCCCAGGCAAGCTGAATTCCAAAAGGCATTTAGCCAATGGAAGCCTGTACCATTTCTAGATACCCAGGGTATGCTTGGCAAAAGTGTATTCTCCCCCTTTGAGGGGAGAATACCAGTAAAGTTAAGAGCTCTAGCTTTAGAATCAGATGCATGTGTTCAAACCCTAGCTTTTAAGCTGATTAACTATGTGACCCTAAGAATGTTCCTCAACTGCTCTATGCCTCAGTTTTATTCCCATCAAAACCTAGGAATAATAATAGTGATTACCTCATAGGGTTGTTGTGAGAATATAATGAGATGATACCTGTGAAGTGCTTAGCACAAGGTATATAGCATGGCATATAATAATCACTCAAATATTTACTATGCTCCATGACAGAAGATGAAGTGTAAGGTTTCAGGATTTAGTGGACAAGAATGTCCAACACGGATTTGTGCAACTCTTGATCATGCAGGCTGACAAATCAAGAAGACCTTTTGATTTGGGATGTCTGAGGGGTTTTAAGTTATAAAGGGACTGAGGCTCTTGGGCAGAGGTAGGGATATAGCTTAAAATATTCCAGCCTAATTTTCATCTGGTTGTTTACGAACGTTAAACTATCTGTGTGCTTGCTCAGTCATGTACGACTCTTCTTGACCCCATGGACTGTAGCCAGTGTCCTCTGTCCAAGGAATTCTCCAGGCAAGAATTCTGGAGGGGGTGCCCTGCCTTCCTCCAGGGGATCTTCCCCACCTAGGGATTGAACCTGCACCTCCTGCATTGGCATGCAGATTCTTTACCACTGAGCCACCTCGGAAGTCCTTAGGAACATTACTCATTACTCATCTCCTTATTGGTGCTCAACCTCAGGCATCAACACTCAAACTGTCATTAAGCAAAGACCCTAGGGAGCCTAATTTGGGATGGATCAGCAGTGCAATGAGTAGAGAAGCTTTAAAAAGAGTTTAAATAAACTGAGAGTTTATTTAAATTATTATACCCATCAGATAACTTTGATGCTGGTAGATCTTTGAAGGCTTCATGAATAAGAACATTAATGGCTTATGGCCTACAAGTTGCCCTCTACACAGATGGTTCTCCACCAAAGTGACCCTGTCCTGGGGGGATATTAGAAGTTTGTGGTTGTTGCAATGACACCCCTGGCATTTAATGGTCAGGGGGCACGGATATTAAACATCTTGCTATACACAAGACAGTTCTATAGGGCAATGGATTATCTCAGTATCAAATTGGACATTCCTGTACATGAAAAGTGTGTTTATAAGAAGCCTAGAATCTAAGTTGCCTTTGATATTAAGAACAAAGTATTTTTGCACAGTTTTAACATGCTCTAGATTTGAAAGGAACGTCATTATTGTGGAGATGGAAGGATGGTTGGGCTGTGTTCTATTTAAAATGTTAACACAGATTGTTTACCATTTCAGAAAACTCCATCCCCAGCATCCTAGTAATTAGCTAGTATATTACCTGATGCCGTCGGCACTTGCAGATATTGCACTCATGGAGATTTCCATTCTAGGTGCGAGCACCTTTTGTACTCAGTGTCTTCCAGAGCTGTCCTGACCAAATATCAACACACTGAAATACATATTATCTTATTTAAAAGTTTCTCCCTCTTCTTTTTTCTTTATATCCCTACTAAGGTACTGCTGCTGCTGCTACTGCTGCTAAGTCACTGCATTCGTGTCCGACTCTGTGCGACCTCATAGACGGCAGCCCACCAGTCTCCCCTGTCCCTGGGATTCTCCAGGCAAGAACACTGGAGTGGGTTGCCATTTCCTTCTCCAATGCATGAAAGGGAAA
>NW_011494903.1:9601354-9606081 GCF_000754665.1 Bison bison bison
ATGTCCGACTCAGCAACCCCATGGACTGCAGCCTACCAGGCTCCTCCGTCCATGGGATTTTCCAGGCAAGAGTACTGGAGTGGGGTGACATTGCCTTCTCCACGTTAACTTATTTTTAATTATAAAATTAAAATTTTATCTTAAAAAGAAAAAAAATAATTATACAAGTAGTATATACAACTATCTACAACTTTCATTCCAGGAGAGGACAGAGGATGTCACAAAACATTTGTTATAAAGGAGGGGGATTTGGGTTTGATAAAATGGAGAACCACTACTCTATGGGAACTTTTTTTTTAAGTAACCTGTACATTGAAGTAAACATACATGCAGAAAAATGTAATTTAATTTATAAATTAAATTTTTAAAAGCTACCCATCTCCTCGGATGGATCCTAATATTACCAGTTCCATAGAACTCCACTTCATTCTCCTCCTGGTCACTTCTCACTCACTATCCTAACTTATCACACCAGAGATTAATACTGCTTATTTTTTGTCTTGGAGGGTTTTTTTTGCCACACTGCTCGGTCTGTCGGATCTGTTTCCTGATCAGGGGTTGAACCTGCACCACAGCATTGAAAGCCATGAATCCTAACCACTGTGCCACCAGGGAACTCCCAATGTTGCCAAGTTTTCATTAAAATTTCATGTAAAGGATTATAACTATGTGAGGCAATGGCTGTGTTAACTAACTTTATTATATCCATAATTTCACAATATATATAATATTCAATAAGTATATCAAGTCATATCATTGTACACCTTAAACTTGCACAGCATATTTCAATTATATCTCAATAAAACTGAAAAAAAACGTCATATAAATGACATCACAAACTTCTGTACTTATGCATGTGTGACGTTTTTTGATCAACATCATATTTGTGAGAACCATCTATGCTGCTGCACATATTGGTAATTCATTCTCATTGCTGATACTGTTCTTTTGTACAAATGTAATGGAATTTATTTTACCCATTTGACTGTTGATGAATATCCGGGTAGTTTCCAATTTTGGACTATAAGAATAGTTGCTTCTCGAAGTATTCCTGTAAATATTTTTGTTAAACATATATATATATATATATTTCCATAAGTATACCTAGAAAGTAGTACTGCTGAATCATAAATGTGTGTTTGTTGAGCTTTAATGGATTCTGCCAGTTTTCCAAAGTGGTTGAAATGATTTGCCCTCCCTGTGCAGCTATGAGAGTTCCATTTGCTCTACACTCTCAGGTTTAGACAATTAAATGCATTCTTCCACCCCCACCTGATACCGAATCTTTCCCTCTAGGCTTTTAGAAACTATCAAGGATGGAGGGTGATCCCCTCAGCACAGAATGCTCTCTGAATGTGCTCAAGGCTGAGTGTTGCTGGGGAGTGTAGCTGGTGAGTGCTGTGAGCAAGGCCTTGGCTGAGTGACAGCCACGCGCAGCCATCTCTGGGGCTCTGGAGCTCCCACTGCATCTCAGGAGGAGGATGACTCAACACCAAGGCCCTTCAAGCAGAGAAGGAATTGTTCAAATGTGCCTGGCCTCCAGCCTAGGCTCCAGCCTCCTGCACAGGTGGAGCGTGAAGTAAGCAGAGCGGGCTATCAGCCAGAGAGCAGACTCCAGGTAGGTGGGAGTGGGAAAATCAGGGTGTGTGTGTGTGTGTGTGTGTGTGTTAGTTGCTCAGTCATGTCCTACTCTTTGTGACCCCATGAACTATAGCCTGCCAGGCTCTTCTTGTCTGGAATTCTCCAGGCAAGAAAGTCAGAGAAATATAACCATTTATGTAGCCGAAGTCGGGGTATAAATGGTTATATAGTTCCAATATGTTTGCAAATCTGATATAGAACTGTTGTTTTTTTTAAATTAAGGTTATTATTTCTTTTTTTCTTTTTTTTTTTTAATAATTTTGTTTATTTACTTATTTTGGTTGTACTGGGTCTTCCTTGCTGCATGGGTTTTCTTCTAGTTGTGGAGAGCGGGGTCTACCCCTTATTGCAATGCACAGGCTTCTCATTGTGGAGGCTTCTCTTGTGGAGCACAAGCTCTAGGGCACACAGGCTTCAGAAGTTGTGGTTCCCAAGCTCTAGAGCACAGGCTGAACAGCTGTGGCACACGGGCTTATTTGCTCCCTGGCATGTGGGATCTTTCTGGACCAAGGATCGAACCTGTGTCTCCTGCATTGGCAGGCGGATTCTTTACCTGGGCCACCAGGGAAGCACTAGAACTAGGTTTTTAATCGAAAATTTAATTCATTATACAGGGAAAACTTTTCCCCAACCACCACAAATGTTTCTTCATACCATGAAAAAATAAAACCTCTTTGCCTCTTAGGTTGCCAATCCTCCAGGATCCTTTCCCCAAGAAAGGCTTCAGTTCTCTGTCAAAATTGTCTATTTTGTCATTTAACTTTTGATCAGGTAATTAAAGTTAATTTCCAGTCCATATTTGATAAACTGTATATCTTTCTTACTTATATATTCATTATTTTATTGAATTCTGATGTGATGCATGAAAATTTGTACAAATAATTTAAAATTCTTGATGTTTTCTTTCTCTAGAGATTTACTTTTGTTCCAACAGTACCTCAATCAATTTTAATTGACCTTCTGAAGCCATGCTTTAGACCTGTGAAAGCTATTTTTTTTTTAATTACTTCATGAGTATATAGCCCTTCTTACTATGTTTATCATGGCTGGTTGAAAACTTCAATTTTTGCTTTGCTAACTAAACAAAACTCTAAGACAAAAGCTATGTTCAGTGTTTGGTTCATGGTCCTTCCAGGAGCAGCCTGTGCCTACCCAAGAGCAGACATAGAGCTATGGCTCAGATGGTAAGAATCCACTGCACTGCAGGAGACCTGGGTTCAATGCGGGAGACCTGGGTTTGATCCCTGGGTTCAGAAGATCCCCTGGAGGAGGGCATGGCAACCCATTCCCGTATTATTGCCTGGAGAATCCCCAGAGGACAGCGGAGCCTGGCTGGCTACAGTCCATGGGGTTGCAAAGGGTCAGGCACAACTGAGCAACTAAGCATACATCTTCAATGAATTATTAAGCTTCTCTGGGCTTCATCACTTTATCCTTAAAATGAGGGGACTGGGCATAGTCCAACTTCCTTGTTGATAAGAAGCACCTGAGGAAACTTGTTCAAGGTATGGTTTCCCAGGCCACAGGGTCTAAGATTCCAACTTAGTGGGACTGCAATTGCAGTTAAGAATTTTTATTATTGACAGACTCCTTAGGTGATTCTTGGGTTTCCCTGGTGGCTCAAACAGTAAAGAATCTGCCTGCAATGTGGAAGACCTTGGTTCAATCCTTGGGTTGGGAAGATTTCCTGGAGAAGGGAATAGCTACCCACTCCAGTATTTTTCAGAGAAGGCAATGGCACCCTACTCCAGTACTCTTGCGTGGAGAATCCCAGGGATGGGGGAGCCCGGTAGGCTGCCGTCTATGGGGTTGCACAGAGTTGGACATGACTGAAGCGACTTAGCAGCAGCAGCAGCCAGTATTTTTGCCTGGAGAATTCCACAGACAGAGGAACCTGGCAGGCTACAGTCCATGAGCCAGTCCATGAGCTACATGACTAAATGACTAAACTAACAAGGTGGTTCTTATTATCAGAAAGTTGAAGGGAATACTGGGATTAAAATAATTTTATTATAATTTTATTTGGTTTTGCCCCAGGCAAACAGGTGGTGGGTATGAGGGGTACAGACCATAAAGTTTGTTGTTGTTTAGACCCTAAGTCGTGTCCGACTCTTCCCAACCCAGGGATCTAACCCAGGTCTGCTGCAAGTCTCCTGCATTGGCAAGTAGATTCTTTACTGCTGAGACACCAAAGAGGCTTACAGACCCTAAAGATCCAGACTCTATTTTTCCTGGTATATCTGACATAAAGCAGAATAAGGGAACTGAAAACATTTATTTTGCAAAGTTGGGTTTTTAGTTTTCATACAAATCATAAATAATAAATTTATATTTATTATTTAATATAAATAAATAATGAGGCTGGCTTTGGGCTGAAAGTCAGATGTGTCTGGCTATGGCACTGCCACTAAGGATCTGTGTGACCTTGGAAAAGTCACTTACCTCTCTAGACCTGTTTCCTTATGCATACAATGGAAGGGTGGAACAGGCAGTACCTTATTTTGATGATTCTATTTGTTTGTTTCACATTGATACATCTCTGAACTTGGAATGCATCTCATAATCAATGTAATCAATATTGTAATCAATATTACAAATATTATAGTTTTTTTCTTTGCTTTTACAATCTATAGCAGATTAGAATCAGTTAAGTACCATACTGAGAAATTTACCTCTAGCCTGGGAGGCTTCTGGGCCCTGGACAAGATGGGACACCAGTTGACTATGAGAACTGTCTATCATAAACTAGGTACTATCTTACCCTCCAAATTATAAAACTAAACCTATACAGTAGCCTTTCAAAGTAGAAGCAATACATATATATGCTGCTGCTGCTGCTGCTAAGTCACTTCAGTCATGTCCGACTCTGTGCGACCCCATAGATGGCAGGCCACCAGGCTCCCCCGTCCCTGGGATTCTCCAAGCAAGAACACTGGAGTGGGTTGCCATTTCCTTCTCCAATGCATGAAAGTGAAAAGTGAAAGTGAAATCTCTCAGTCGTGTCTGACTCTTCGTGACCCCATGGACTACAGCCTACCAGGCTCCTCCATCCATGGGATTTTCCAGGCAAGGGTACTGGAGTGGGG
>NW_011494903.1:9606218-9607320 GCF_000754665.1 Bison bison bison
TATATATATATATATATATATATATATGGGCTTCCCTGGTAGCTCAGACAGTAAACAATCTGCCTTCAATGAAGGAGACCTGGGTTCAATCCCTGGGTCAGGAAGATCCCCTGAAGAAGGAAATGGCAATCCACTCCAGTATTCTTGCCTGGGGAATCTCATGGACAGAGGAGCCTACCGGGCTATAATCCATGGGGTCACAAAGAGTAGGACACGACTGAGTGACTAACATATTTACATACATAAAATGAGGCTGGAGCAGTCTGAAGGTACAGGTAAACTATCACAAGCTGGTGGCCCAGAATCCCATGGTACCTGCTCCTATTGCCTTGCACTCTCTTCCTCTAGTCATTCTTACAGTCTCATGGGAATTCCCCACGACCAGTTACTGAAGGAGGCAAACAAGGGGAATCAAGCTCCTGAATCACTGATACATCTGCATGGTCTGCCATTCCAGTTGAAATTGGACAGCTGCTGCCCTCCCACTCAGGTGACCCTGAAGTACAGTGGAAAAAAAAAGTCCTCTGAGAGGGCAGGATTTGGGGTGTGTGCACTTTATTCTTTACTTCATATGTAAGTAAAGATAGACTGAGTACAGATCTATACTTATATTTATTTATTTATTTGACTGTGCTGGATCTTAGCTGTGGCATGCAGGAAACAATTCCCCGGCCAGGGATTGAACACAGCCCAGCCCCACCTCCCACCAGCTTTGGATTGGAAGCAGAGTCTTAACCACTGGACCACCAGGGAAGTTCCCAGATCTATGCTTATTAATAAGCCATCACAGCTGATCAGGGACTGGGAAAGAACAAACAAGGCTAGGAAATGTGACATGAACGTCTGGGGGAGAGGTACACGGATAGATCTTCCAGAATGGCCACTGAATGTGAAAATGTTCATATCTCATGAAGAGTGGGCAGAAGAATGACCCTCAAACCTAATATATGTTCTCTTACATGACTTTATTTTGGGGGACTCCAAAATCACTGCAAATGATGACTGCAGCCATGAAATTAAAAGATGCTTACTGCTTGGAAGGAAAGTTATGACCAACCTAGACAGCATATTAAAAAGCAGAGACATTAATTTGCCAACAAAG
>NW_011494903.1:9607420-9607550 GCF_000754665.1 Bison bison bison
TTTTTCAGAGAAGGCAATGGCACCCTACTCCAGTACTCTTGCGTGGAGAATCCCAGGGATGGGGGAGCCTGGTAGGCTGCCGTCTATGGGGTTGCACAGAGTTGGACATGACTGAAGCGACTTAGCAGCA
>NW_011494903.1:9607650-9613044 GCF_000754665.1 Bison bison bison
CAGTCCTGGGTGTTCATTGGAGGGACTGATGCTGAAGCTGAAACTCCAATACTTTGGCCACCTGATGCGGAGAGCTGACTCATTTGAAAAGACCCTGATGCTGGGAAAGATTGAGGGCAGGAGAAGAAGGGGACGACAGAGGATGAGATGGTTGGATGGCATTACTGACTCAATGGACATGAGTTTGAGTAAACCCCGGGAGTTGGTAATGGATGGGGAGGCCTGGTGTGCTGCAGTCCATGGGGTCACAAAGAGTCGGACACAACTGAGCGACTGAACTGAACTAAACATGGCAAAAAGAACTTTGCAGATATGATTAAGTTCAGGATCTTGAGATAGGGAGATTATCCTGGATTTTCTGGGTAGATCTAATGTAACCACAAGGGTTCTTATAAAAGGAGGACAGCAATGTCTGACAGAAGGAGATTTGAAAATGCTTTGCTGGTAGCTGTGAAGAAAGGAAAGGGCCATGACCCAAGGAAAGCAGGCAAACTCTAGAAGCTGGGAAAGGCAAGGATGGATTCTCCTCTAGAACCTGTGGAAGGAATGTGGCCCTGTTAACACTTTGATTTCAGCCCAGTGAGATTTCTGGACTACAGAAAAATAATGTGTAAATGTGTTGTTTTAAACCAGGAAGTCTGTGGCAATTTGCTGTATGATGTGAATGTTCACCACAGGGTGTTCTCAGAGGACAGGGCACTCTGTTAATCAGAGGGCAAGACGACCCATTTATGGATGTGGGTTAACCACTTTCCCCAGCCACCCTAGTACTAACTTGATGGACCCATGTACAAAGCGTATGTTTAGTCATTTTATGCTCACATCTGATTTGTCAGATTAGCACTACTATTATTCTTTCTATTTTTTAAATGAGCAGACCAAGACGTGAGTAAATCGGCCAAAGTCATATAGTCAGTGAATAGTGGAGCCAGGATTTGAACCTAGATCATGGGCTTCCCAGGCGGTGCTAGTAGTAAAGAAACTGCCTGCCAATGCAGAAGATGTAAGAGAAGTGAGTTCGATCCCTGGGTCAGGAAGATCCCCTGGAGGAGCGCATGTCAACTCACTCCCGTATTCTTGCCTGGAGAATCCCATGGACAGAGGAGCCTGGCGGGCTACAGTTCATAGGGTTGGAAAGAGTCAGACATGACTGAAACGACTTAGCATGCATGCGTCTGACTCCAGTACCTTACTATCCAATATGACAGTCACCAGCCATATACAGGTATTTAGATTTAAATTAAGTAAAAAGTTTAGTTTCTGTCACAGTAGCCACATTTCAAGTGCTCAACAGACACATGTGGCTAGTGGCTGCCATTTGGAGAGTACAGATATAGAACATTTCTATCTTTGAAGAAAATTCTGTTGGGCAGTGTTGCTCTAGAGTGTGGGCTCTAAACCAATATAACCTTCAGCATCTCTCATTAACAATTATATCAAGTTCTAAATCAGGTTGCAATATGGATCAGACTCTTCTCCAGTTCCCTAAATAGCTGTTCCCTGTGCCTTGAGTTCTGCAGGTTGCTCAGATTCCAAAGAACGTTATTGACACAAAGAAACCCTTACAGTACTGGTGTTGGGTGTTGAGACTTTGCAGCAGGTTATACATGCTAGAGTGTCAAAGTTGCACAGATGACTAAAATAAGTTGGCATTTGCTTATGTGTCTGGTACTGTGTCAGCTGGAAGTTGGAGGAGGGTGGAGGAAGATACCAAAGATATATATAATAACACCATTGTTCTCAGGAAATAAAGTATACAGGATTAAGCTCATCTATCCCACAAACACTTATTTAGTGCCTACTATGTTCCTTCCAGGATCCTAGGCATTGGAAATTTAGAGGCAAATAAAACAGACATAGGTTCCAACCCTGTGGAACTTCTGTTCTTTGCTTGGGGAAAGAAAGTCATTGAGTAAGAAATAGTAAGTCTGTTGTGTATCAGGAAATGCAAAGTGTGGCATACTTTGGGATAAAATAACTAAAGAGCTGATAATATAAGTGCTCTGGTGGTTTATAAATAAGAAATAGCCATGTAAACTAATAGGACATGTTCTTACTTTAGACCAGTGGGAATCTGTGTAAGATTTTCAGCAGGATAGAACATGTTGCATGGAGGTGTTCTAGGGAGGTGGTATGTCATAGAGGTTTGGAGAAGGCAATGGCACCCCACTCCAGTACTCTTGCCTGGAAAATCCCATGGATGGAGGAGCCTGGTAGGCTGCAGTCCATGGGGTTGCTAAGAGTCGGACACGACTGAGCGACTTCACTTTGACTTTTCACTTTCATGCATTGGAGAAGGTAATGGCAACCCACTCCAGTGTTCTTGCCTGGAGAATCCCATGGACAGAGGAGCCTGGTGGGCTGCAGTCTATGGGGTGGCACAGAGTCGGACACGACTGAAGTGACTTAGCAGCATGTCATAGAGGTTTGGCATCCTGGAGTCATGTTGGTCAAGATACAAATCCTGCCTCTACCACTGATGAACTTCATGAACTGTTTTATTATCTTCAAATGGCATGAGCATAATAGTCCCTACCTCTTAGTTGTTTTTTTTTCTCATAGGTTTTTATAAAAAATAAATGTTTGCAATGTACCTTGATGTTTTTCTTACAATTACTACTATCTTTTCTTTTTTTGCTGCTCGAGGTCTTCATTGCAGCACAAGGGCTTTCTCTCATTGCTGTGCAGGTTTCTTTAGTTGTGGCACATGGGCTTAGTTGACCTGAAGCATGTAGGATAGTAGCTCCCCAGTGTTAGTGTTAGTCGCTCAGTTGTATTGGACTTTTTGTGACCTGTCAGGCTCCTCTGTCCTTGGGGTTTCCCAGGCAAAAATACTGGAGCTGCCATTTCCTTCTCCAGAGGAAGAATCAAACTCCAATCTCCTGCATTGCAAGTGAAACCATCTGAGCCACCAGGAAAGCCCCCAACCAAGGATCAAACCCAAGTCCCCTGTATTAGAAGGCAAATTCTCAACCACTGGACCATCAGAGAAGTCCCACAATTACTACTATTTAAAAAATTTTATATCCTTTGATAATTATGGGGAAGATGAGTTTGAGAGAGTTAGATCCTTAGGAAGAGAGATCAATTAGTGAGCTGCTGAAATGGTCTTGGTCAAGAGGCTGTGGAGAGGAAGAGAATTTGAGACATTTAGAACTTTTTTTTTTAAGGCAGTTGAGGGGGTGGCTGGTACTTAGCAGCAATCCCACTTAGGAGAAATGATAATATATATCCACACAGAAACTTTTACCAATCAGGCTTCTCCAGAGAAAAGAACTAATAAGATATACAGTGATATGTATAACAGATTACTATAGGAAGTGGCTCATTCTGTCATGCAGGCTGAGAAGCCCCTTGATATGCAAGTTGGAGAACCAGGAAAACAGGTGATGAAATTCAGCCCAAGAGCAAAGGCCTAAGAATCAGAACCAAAAGTGTTAAGTCCCTGTTGGAGCCAAAAGGCTCAAGAACCAGGAACTTCAAGTCCAAGGTTAGGAGAAGATGGATGTCTCAGCTCAGGCAGAAAGTGAATTCGCCCCGCCTCTGCCTTTTTGTTCTATTCAGGGTTTCTGCGTATTGGATGTTGGCCACTCACATTGGTGAGGCCATCTTCTGATTCAAATGCTAATCTCTTCCAGAGATACCCCTCACAGACACACCCAGAAAAAAAAATGTTTAACCAGTTATCTTAGCATCTGTTAGCTCAGTCAAGTTGACACATGTGAACAAATATTCATAGTAGCATTATTCTTAATAGCCAGATAGTGCAAACAACTCAAACATCCATCAACTTATGAATGATAAACAAGATGTGGAATATCCAAACAATGGAATATTGTGTTCAGTCCCAGTTGTGTCTGACTCTTTGCGACCCCACGGACTGCAGCACACCAGGCCTCTCTGTCCCTCACCATCTCCCGAAGTTTGCCTAAGTTCATGTCCATTGCATTGGTGATGCCATCTGGCCATCTCATCCTCTGACACCTTCTTCTCCTTCTGCCCTCAATCCTTCCCTGCATCGGGGACTTTTCCAATGAGTCAGCTTTAGCATCAGACGACCAAAATACTGGAGTTTCAGCTTCAGCATCAGTCCTTTCAATGAGTATTCAGGGTTGATTTCCCTGAAGATTAACTGGTTTGATCTCCTTGCTCTCGGGAGTCTGCTCCAGGACCACAATTTGAAGGCATCAATTCTTCAGCACTCCACCTTCTTTATAGTCCAGTTCTCACAATCATATGTGACCACTGAGAAGACCATAGCCTTGACTATACAGACCTCGTCGGCAGAGTAATGTCTCTGCTTTTCAACACACTGTCCAGGAATATTATTCACTCATAAAAAGGAAAGAAGTACTGATGCCTGCTACAACATACATGAAACTTAAAAACGTAAGACTAAATGAAAGAAGCCAGATAAAAAAAAGGCACATATTGTATAATTCCTTTTATATTAAATGTCCAGTACAGACAAATCCACAAAGACAGAAAATAGATTTGTGGTTTCTAGGGACTGAGAGGAGGAGTATGGAAAGTGACTACTAATGGATACAGGATTTATTACTGGTGTGATGAAAATGTTCTGAAATCAGATAGTGTTGAGAGTTGCACAATTTTGCAAATGTGCTAAAAACTACTGAACTGAATATTTTAAAACCATGGATCTTACGGTACATGAATTAAATATCATATGTCAAAAAAATTTTTAAAATAGTATAATAGGGTGACAAATCAGAGAGTGTCTATGCCTAGAGATTCTTTAATATCTATTCTGTCTTGGTGGCAACCAAAAGGATAGCACTGAACACTTCCTGTGTGCCAAGCAATGTTCCAAGGATTTTACAGGACTTAATTCATATAATAACCACAACAATTATATAAACTAGATATCATTAGTTCCTGGAGAAACTGAGATCCAGAGAGGTTATACAACTTGCCCTAGATCTACACAACTAGTAAGTGGTGTGAGTAGGATAGGAACCCACCAAACCTGGCCCTAGAACAAACTACTATATCATAAACTCTCTTCCTGAGATAAATAACATTATCTTCTGCACTAAATTTCCTTTCACTCCAGCATCTGTCACTGTATTTATCAGATCAGATCAGATCAGATCAGTCGCTCAGTCGTGTCCAACTCTTTGCGACCCCATGAATCAAAGCACGCCAGGCCTCCCTGTCCATCACCAACTCCCGGAGTTCACTCAGACTCACATCCATCGAGTCAGTGATGCCATCCAGCCATCTCATCCTCTGTCGTCCCCTTCTCCTCTTGCCCCCAATCCCTCCCAGCATCAGTCTTTTCCAATGAGTCAACTCTTTGCATGAGGTGGCCAAAGTACTGGAGTTTCAGCTTTAGCATCATTCCTTCCAAAGAAATCCCAGGGCTGATCTCCT
>NW_011494903.1:9613144-9618123 GCF_000754665.1 Bison bison bison
AAAAGCATCAATTCTTCGGCGCTCAGCCTTCTTCACAGTCCAACTCTCACATCCATACATGACCACAGGAAAAACCATAGCCTTGACTAGACAAACCTTTGTTGGCAAAGTAATGTCTCTGCTTTTGAATATGCTATCTAGGTTGGTCATAACTTTCCTTCCAAGGAGTAAGCATCTTTTAATTTCATGGCTGCAGTCACCATCTGCAGAGATTTTGGAGCCCAGAAAAATAAAGTCTGACACTGTTTCCACTGTTGCCCTATCTATTTCCCATGGAGAGATGTACCGGATGCCATGATCTTTGTTTTCTGAATGTTGAGCTTTAAGCCAACTTTTTCACTCTCCACTTTCACTTTCATCAAGAGGCTTTTGAGTTCCTCTTCACTTTCTGCCATAAGGGTGGTGTCATCTGCATATCTGAGATTATTGATATTTCTCCTGGCAAAGGATACATTTAATCTCTGTGGGTTACCCTATTATCTGATTCTGGATTACAGTTCTCAGGTTGTTCCTTAACTATTTCAAAAGTCCTGACATATCCATCTGTTTATCCGCCATCCACCATCCATTGGCCAAAACTCAAGAAAAAATTTTAACTGGCTTCTAAAGAATATCTTTTCACTCAACATATCTTCTAGACAACAGTTATTCCTCCAAAGGAGGTGAGGAGAGCAGAGGGGAAGGGAGGGCAGAGGAGAGAAGGCGTGGGGAAGTAAGATTTTAGATGGGCCTGCTTCCTGGTCTTTTACTGTCACACTGTCTAGGTACCTCCCATTTTATGCCATGCGTGGCTTGGTCTCCCTCCCCACTTGCCATAAAAATACATTCCCATCCTTTGGCTCATTTTTTACTGTAACAAGAGAGGGTGGTGGTTGGAATAATAGCCAACACTCACAAAGTGCTTGCAGTGGCCAGGCATCTAGGACACCGTGAAACTCTACCAACAACCCCCTGCTGTAGGTAGTACTTTCATCATCTCTATTTACAGAGGAGAAAAACGAGGCACAAAGAGGTTGTGGCTAAGGTGAGTTACGGCAGTGACAGAGCTGAGATCTGAAGCCAGATGGGCCCAGCATCAGAGTCTTATTCATTATGCCATACTCCTCTTGGTATCCCTGTCAGTGTGGTCAGTTGTGTCCGACTCTCTGCAACCCTATGGACTGTAGCCTGCCAGGCTCCTCTGTCCATGGAATTTTCCAGGCAAGAATACTGGGTTGCCATTTCCTCCTCCAGGGGATCTTCCAGACCCAGGGATTGAATCCGTGCCTCTTGCATCTCCTGCATTGGCAGGCAAATTCTTTACCACTGCGCCACCTGGGAAGCCCTGTCTTGTTATAGAGTTATTTGTATATTATCTTTTCTGGCTGACATGTTTGTATTGTAAGAAACCCTTTTAGGATACAGTTCTTGACTGAAAGGTATGAGGAAAGGCAATTAGATATATTTTGGGAGAGTTTAGGGGCAGTCCTCCTAGCTCCACCTTGTCTGCCAATTGACATTTCCTTCTTTGACCTCAGATGCTATTTAAGGTTTCTCATGATGACCCTGAGGTGCTACAGGTTCCTGAACTGCCTTCTGAATCATCCAAGGAAGATTAAGCTCTGCACAGCTGGTTCATTGACTAAATAAGTTCTACCACCAGGCACCCAGTATTGGCACCCCACCTTCAACAAACTGCAGTCTGATGGGAAGAAATACCTATTAATCAAATAATTCTGTGACAAGGGCAACTAAGTGCTGAAAGCATAAGGGTCTGACCCAGCCGGGGGATCATGGAAGACTGAGGAGGGTTTGGCTGAGTGGACACCTTGAAGCATGAGGATTAACTGGGTGAAGCGAGGTGGGGAGAACATTCTAGGCAAGAACATGATAGTCCTGGGGTGGGAATGCTGCTGCTACTGTTGCTAAGTCACTTCAGCCGTGTCCGACTCTGTGCCACCCCATAGACGGCAGCCCACCAGGCTCCCCTGTCTCTGGGATTCTCCAGGCAAGAACACTGGAGTGGGTTGCCATTTCCTTCTTCAATGCAGGAAAGTGAAAAGTGAAAGTGAAAGTCGCTCAGTTGTATCCGACTCTTAGCGACCCCATGGACTGCAGCCCACCAGGCTCTTCCATCCATGGGATTTTCCAGGCAAGAGTACTGGAGTGGGGTGGGACAGAGCATGTGAAATAGCAGGCTAAGGAAGCTGGAATGGAGATAATCAGGAGTAAAATGGGGCGGGGCCCTATAGTCCTTCCAATCCACCCCTCCACCCATGTCCTCTGCCTGCCTTTTGTCTGTGGAAAACTTTAGTCAAAAAATAAGTTTAATCAGAGAAGTGAGACATACTAAAACAAAGTAAGACAGTCAAAGGAGATTAAATAATAATAATGTAGTCATTAAGCATAGCCAAGAAACTTTAACTTTTTCTCAAGGGCTAGAGATAATATTCTCAGCCATATCCTGTGAGCTGTCTTATAGATACCAAAACACCAGGTGGAGAAGTTAACTACATGATGACCAGACTGTCCCCAGGACAAGAGCTTCCACAATACCAAGAACTAGCCACAAAGAAATGGGAACAAATGGACCCTGGAACTGAAGATTAACTGTATACCTAAAACAACCAAGATGATGCTGGTCAGACCACTGATGACCAATTTGAAGAGGACTGTCAGAGAAGACTGTGCTGTTTCTGCATGTAGCACCCTCCGCCCCCGCAATGTGTCTATAAAAGTTCTCACCCCCTGCTCATCAGGGTTGGGGGAGTCAGCCTTTGGACATATGCCCTTGCTCCCCACACCACCCACCAGTTGCCAGCATCTGAAATAAAGCAAACTTTCCTTTCCACCAAGCTGACCTGTTTATTGGCTTTTGAATAACAAGCAGCCAGACCCACACACTATTTTGGTTAACAGAAAGAAGATGCTGAAGAGGTGGCAAGGTCAGACCACACAGGGCTTGTAAGCCATGTGGAACTTTTGATTTATCCTAAGAGGGAGGTGAAGCACAGAGGGCTTTGATCACATTTGCATTTTGAACCCATCAGTCTGTCTGAAGTGTGAAGGACTGTTGTTTTATAGAAATGCTACTTCATTGAAACCCCACCAGAATCCTGTGAGGGTTATTGTTATTCTAGTCATATAGGTTCAGAAAGGCTTAACAATGTGCTCAGGTCATTCCACTACTAAATGTCCCGGAAAAGGACCTGAGTCTTCTTGATTCCCAGCTGCTTCCAAAACTCCTTCCTTAAATAAACCCAAGTCGGGGACAAGTCGAGGCCTTTCCTGGTGCCACACATACCCTGATCTCTAGGAATAGTTACCAAAGAGAAAAGGCATGCCCCTCTCTTTCCAGTTACCTGCCTGCTCATTGGGGTGTGCCCACAGTCCTCTTCTATCCTCAAATGCCTGCCAAGCAACCAAGGACAAAACTGGCCAAAAAAGAACCTTCTTGGTCAGGTGATTAACACCTGTCTTTTCTCTGCCAGTTTTATTCAAGTAGCTTAGCAACTAATAGTGCAAATTTATCAAAGCAGTTACAGTCAGCACCTTGAAGGCTTGATTGCTTCCTGAAGTTCAAGGCAAATTACTTTTAAAACGCAATATCCCGAGTGAAGGAGATTTTCCCCCCCTAGCAACACACTTGGAGCACAAATAACTTTTGCCTGGGGAAACATCTGCATTCTCAAAAACAATGACATTGACTTATCTCACATATACTACATTTCTGTTTTTTGAAAAGAGTAAGAGGATAATGCAGACAGGATTTCAGAACCTGTGCCTTTGTAGGAGGTATGGGGGTGGGGGGGCAGAAGGATTGGCACAAATAAGAACTGAGGTATTATCTCTGCTCTGGCAGGAGACGGCTTCCCAGGTGGCCTAGTGGTAAAGAATCCGATTGCCAATGCAGGAGACCCAAGAGACGCAGGTACGATCCCTTAGGTCGGGAAGATTCCCCAGCGGCAACCCACTCCAGTAACCTTGCTTGGAAAATCCTGTGGACAGAGGGGCCACAGTCCAGAGTCGGGACGGGACTGAACAGACACCAAGCAGAGGGTCTGGGGGATGGGCGTGAACACCGTGAAGAAGAGGTGAAGTGCAGCACCTAGGCACTGACGGAAGGCAGGAAACGAGATAAGGTGGGAGAAATAGAAACAATCCGACGAGGGATTGCAAGAGGAAAGAGAATGGAAAAAAAAAAAAAAAAAACAGTGAGAAAGCAGAGGGAACAAAGACACGCCTGCACGGGGGGAAGAGTACCCTCCTGTCCTGACCCTGACAGATTAGGCTCTCTTAGCAGACCGTTATGATCCCGACTCCCTGTCACTGGACTCCAGCCAGACTAACTTCCTTGCTGCTCTTGAGCACTCCTGCCTTAGGGCTCTACAATTGCTGTTCTTCCCGCAACCATCTACACCAGGTTTATCTCCTCACTTCCTGGAGCTCTACTCGACGGCGTCTCTAACCACACCCTCGCTCTCTCCCTCGCTCTCTAACTCCTATCCTGCTTTATTCTTTAAGCTGCAATCAACCAGCCGACAGACTATTTGGCTATTGTCTGAATTTCACCACCACCCCTCTCCCGTTTCCCAGAAGGTAAATTCCGTATGAACGAGGACTTTGTTTTGCTCACTGCTCTATCTCCGGTACCCAGAACGGGACCTGACGCTTTGTGGAGGCTTCATACACGTCCTCGGAATCAAGGGAGTGGGCGCGAGTGGAGAAAGGCGACCGGAAGAGATTAATTCGGAAGGGGTAGCCAACGCAATAGCACCCCTGCCATTCTTTTTCTCTTTCTTCCCTCCCCGTCTCTCCCTCTCCACTTCAAAGGCTAAGGACAAGAAGCGGGAATGAGAGAAATACAGAGAAAAAGAATCCAGATTAGTCCAGTTCAAATCCTGATGAAAAGTGCAAGGGTTGGAGAAGGGCTGAAAGGGAGAAAAACAGATGCACACGCAACTGTAAAAAGAAGTGAAAAGTAAGAAGAAAAAACTGGT
>NW_011494903.1:9619201-9662688 GCF_000754665.1 Bison bison bison
GATGGAGAGAGTGGGCGAGGGCTTCTCTGAGGGAGTGGGGGTCGCCCCGGCCCGCGCGCTGCCTCTGCTCGCCGGGTGTTCGGGTCCCCGAGCCCAGATAACGTGTCGTTTTCTCGGCGCCTTCTGCGTCCCGTGATCTCACCTGGCCCTCCACCGAGCCCCGCAAAACCAACTGCGGGTGTCATCGCATTCATTAGGTTGATTTAGTTTTCCCGGTGAGGAGAGAGGTAAACACACCAACCACCTGTGAATTGTGTAGCTGGTAGACTGGAAAAGATGCGCGAAGTTTCTAGTGCTGACAAATGAGTCCACTGCCTTGTTGCAGCTATTGCGATTAGGCTCCAGGTGGGCCGGTAATTCCCCTGGGCGGATCTTTCTCCTCCGGAGAAATGAAAAGGGCTAGTGAGGTACAGAGTTAGTGAAATGCCCCATATGAAATCTCTACCTTAAGGGAAGCTCTAATTTCTGAAATGTCAGTAGTTCGTTATGTATCTTCTCAAAAGAAAGAAAAAAACTAGATTTTGTTACTTTTGAGTCACTCTGAGAGGCTCTAGATTCAGGCTATAAGCATACAGGGCTCCTAAGTGACCAACTTTTTATATATAGAAAGATTATATTAGATATCTGTGTAGTAGGCAATTTAAAACCTAGATAGTTTTCTCACGTCATTCACTTCAGAAGGTGGGTGCTCTAATGGAAAGGACATCACTGGGAACTGGAAGACCTGAGTTCCAGTCTGTTTTGCTCCTGATTTTATGACAGTGGGAGTATCTCTTAATTGAGCTGTCATTTTCCTCATCTGTAAAATAAAGTGTCTTTTGTGGTTAAAACTTGTAATTCTGAAACACAATTGCCATATTTCATGGAATAATAAGATGCTGTGCCTTGCAAGCACTTCTCTGGTGGCTAGGCAGTAAAGAATCCGCCTGCCAATACCGGAGATTCGAATCCGCCTGCCAATACCGGAGATTCGGTTCGACCCCTGGGTAGGGAAGATCCCCTGGAGAAGGAAATGGCAACCCACTCCAGTATTCTTGTTGGGAAATGCCATGGAGAGAGGAGCCTGGCGGGCTACAGTCCACGGGGTTGTAAATGAGGCAGACAGGAGTAGCAACTAAACACCACCATATATTGTAAAGGAAAGGGTGTCATTATTTTATGTATCACTTAAAAAAAAAACCCACTGCTGATTAAAATTACTCAATGTTTAAGACACCATTGATTTTTAAGAGATGTATAAATATTGATGAAATTGATATTTTACTAGTTGTTGAATGCCTTGAACGCATGTGGCGTCTTTTACAAGTCCTTTTACCTTGAAGCTTACTTGCAGAAAAAGGATTGAGATGACAGATTATTGGAGGAAAAACGTTAAAAAAAAAAAAAAAAGTTTTTGCTTAAAAGTTGTGATCGTTAAACACTGGCGAAGTTTCAGCTACTTTAAACAGCTGATAATATCGTGAAGAGAGAAAAATCAAGCCATTTTTCTTTCTCTGGGAAATAAGAGATAACTAATGAGCATCTGTGTCCTAAATCTACTGGTACCAAGTACTATGTGTTCTAGACAAGACTATTTAACCACTTAAATTTTAATTAACACTATTTTTCTGTTATACTGTTTCCAGAGTGATGATAGATTTGTTGGATTATTTATTAACTGTTTACTGAAAACGTAGTGAGTTCTTTGTGGCAGTTTGAAGTTTTTTTTCTAATGTAAACCTATAGATAGAAATGAGGGGAGGAAATGCCAATTTAAAGGTACTTAATCACTCTTTGATGAAAATATTTGCATATATGTATTTTATCCCATTATAGGAAGCTATTACAGAATTTCTATATCTAGTTTTTTTTGTTGTTTTTTACTTTGAATCTTAATAGTTTTAGTAAATTGTTATGTCAATCCAAAATATTAAACTGGTTGTTATATATTTATGTGTGTCTAATACTGAAGACCCGGGTTCCACCCCTGGGTCAGAAAGATCTCCTGGAGAAGGAAATGGCAATCCACTCCATTATTCTTGCCTGGAGAATACCATGGACTGAGGAGCGTGGTAGGCTACAGTCTATGGGGTTGCAAAGAGTCTGACACGCCTGAGCGACTAACACTTTAATGAGAAAAGACTAGTCTTTTGACGTTACTTATTTATGCATATATTGGCAAAACTAATTTTTTTTTTTTTTGGTTCCTGTTCTTTTTTTTTTTTAACTTACAGTATTGTATTGGTTTTGCCATATATCAACATGAATCTGCCACAGGTATACACGTGATCCCCATCCTGAACCCTCCTCCCTCCTCTCTCCCCATACCATCCCAGGTCTGGGTCTTCCCAGTGCACCAGCCCCAAGCATCCAGTATCGTGCATAGAACCTGGATTTTTAAGATACTTTATCCTTGTACATAACATAGTACATGGAATTGTTTGTTTTTAATGGAAAGAAATCAGATTCAATAATGCTAACACTTGTTCAAGGAGGATCAACAAATAATAGTAAAAGCGTATGCAAAAAATGCAGTGATGATGTTCATCTTTCTTCCTGTCTAGAAATCATTAAAATACAACTTTCAGACATGGAAGACCACGGATTACTTTTCAAAAATATACTTTTTTTTTTTTTTTAATTTAAAGGATGTAAACTCAAGGAAATCTTAAACATTTACCTGTTGGATTACATGAATAATTGGCTTCACCTGTCGTAGAGTACAGATAACTGAAAGTAACTATTTCTTAAGTCTAGGTTTAATTGTGGTTCTTAGTTTTCTTGGTTACAGCTATGTAAGGTATTTGATTAAATTTATTTTAAGTTTAAGCTTTCTTTTTGCTTGTTAGTATTTGAGATTTATAATGGTATACTAAATAGCAAAGTTCTTTAAGAGATGTTATAAGAATATAAGTCCTGCTACTAATAATTTTTAGATAAACCAAGTTTTTCTTTTGTATAATGCATATTAGATATTTTGTGATAAGCATTTACTCAATCTTTATGCTACATGTTCCATCAGCTACTGAATTATTTTTCCTCCTGCTTTCTGTATTTTTTTTTTTTTCTTTTTGTATTTCTTCTAACGCTACTAAATAAACCTATTGTGCCATTTGGCCACTATTGTAAATGTAATCTTTTCGTTTTCTTACCATTCATGTGCTTTTTTCCGCCTTGGAAATTACAAAATCAAAAAAATTATTAATTATTGTGTTTATATGTATATGTTTCTGGTAGAATGTTTATTTGGGGTGTGCAGGACAAAGCAGATTTCAGGCATGGTGAAAAAAATTGGAATGACTTCATGGCAGAAAGAGAACTTGGTTGGATAGGTACCTACTTCAGTGCAGTACTTGTTTTTGTTTGAGAAGATATACTTTAAAACTTTTAGACATAATTTTATAATAAATTAGGGAGAAAACAATTTTAACAGTTGTAAGGACTTACCGTAGCAAAGAATGTGAGGAAGATAATTCTCAGTGGAAAAAACTTGCTAAAAATTAATGTTTCATAGGATCAAATCAGTTTTTTCCTCTCTTACTGGGAGTTATACAGAAGTTCTCATAGAAGTTCTTCAGTTTTTTAAGGAATTTTGTGGCATAAACAAATACACTATAATACAAACTAACGTAATCTCATTATAGTTTACTATTAATAGGACATAATCTTTTCTTTGAGAGTTTTAAACAGCCAGTTTCTCTTATTCCTTAGAAAAGCCGTGGATGTTTCAGTTCTTGTCACCTTTCTATCTACTCAAGATACTTGTCTGTTTCCTGCATAACCTGCATCTTTAGCTTGTGCTTAAACTTTCTTTGTTCTGTGTATAATTCTTACCTGAATGTTATTCTACCTTCAATAAAGTTAGCTATTTAAAATAATCATTTGGCAACATTTTTTACCCTTTTAATATCTAGAATTTATTGAGTTCAAAAACTTGAGTAATGATTGTATAATGATCCAAGATAATTGCCCCCATATCTTAGAAGAATAATATTCTTAAATAATAAATGTTTAGGTGGATTTTGACTGTTGTCTGGATATTAGCTTAAATATCTGCTAGTCATCTCATCTAGTGATTCTTGAGATGTCTTTAGGACATCTGTTCCTAAAGGATGAGTATCTCTTCACATCACCAAGGTAACTTGAATAGACTGATTAGCCAGTGAATTTTCTTTTATTTTTTCTTCTCTTTTTTCCTTTTTATTGGAATGTAGAGTTAAGAATATTGTATCTTGGAGGAAAGAATAAAAGTAACACCAGTAAGGTCACTAACTGAGACTGTGAAAAAACCAGATGAACAGGTTTTTGAAACCAATGTTAGTGATGGAAATTTACTGGCTCTACCAAAAAAATTTTACTGCAGCTGCTAATTATATTAACTCTTCCATTGTTAAATTAGAGATCTTAGGGTTCATATTGCATGAATGAATTTGAAATAATGAACATTTTCTTTCCAAAAGGATTAGTGCTATTACAGGGATGTGTCCTGTATGTGTTATTAATAGCCTTAAGGGCAGTGTGAGCCAAAATAGCACTCTATAGAATGCTTAAAGTGTATTCTTGACTGTGCTTTTGCTTTTGTAACCTGCTTCACAGTATACTGTAAAGAAAAGGGAATCAGCTAGTCACACTTTGGATTTGAATCTCTTGTCTCTTTAGGCACTTGTCCAAGTCCCTTAATTTTTCTACGACTTGGTTT
Source organism: Bison bison bison (assembly GCF_000754665.1). Lineage (NCBI taxonomy): Eukaryota > Metazoa > Chordata > Mammalia > Artiodactyla > Bovidae > Bison > Bison bison. The sequence continues at coordinate 9,623,880 of NW_011494903.1, forward strand.
CTTCAGCTGACTTGCCTTGAGGTGAAGATTAAATATAAAACTTCCTGGCCTAGTGCCTGATTTTCAATAGGTACTTTACCCATGCTAGTTTTCAGCAGAGATTTGCATAATAATATTAAAAGGGTTCTAAAAGCTATCCTTAGTTGATATCTATCCTACATTTGATATATGGAGTTTCATCATCTCAATGTAGAAGACAATGGCAACCCACTCCAGTGTTCTTGCCTGGAGAATCCCAGGGACGGAGGAGCCTAGTAGGCTGCTGTCTATGGGGTCACACAGAATCAGACACGACTGAAGCAACTCAGCAGCAGCAGGAGCAGCATCTCAATGTTAAAAGTAGATACTTGAGTATCAGTTGGCAGCCTCAGTTTCAGTGTCAGTTTAATAGAGACCTCCAAATTTTTAATTACTTGCAAGTAACATGATTATAATTAACAGACAAATATGAGAAATGATAAGAATTCAGATTTCCTGAATCTAAGATCAGGGAAATATTGGTAACAGTCATGTTTCATCAATGTCAGATTAGGTAATTATATTTCAAATAAGTTCTTTGTACATAGCCATAAAATCTATTAAGTAGATCTAAAACTAATGAGATAATGCAGAACATTTTAAGGAAAAAATAAAATAGGCTATAAAGAACATAAAAGAAGACATACATGAAGATGGGCTGTGTTCATGGAGTGAAAAAAAATCAATACTATCAAGTTAATCAGTTTTCTTCTGAGTAGTCCATATATTTAATGTAACTCCAATAAAAACCAGCAGACTTTTTGGGTTAACTTGATAAAGAAATTCTTATGTTGACAGTGAAGAGAGTATTTGTCCAAAAGTAGTCAAGACAGTCTTGTCATGATATCATGCATATTAGCAGGGACCAAAAGATGTTATTAAACAGGAAAATGTGGTATTGGTAGAGGGACAGACAGATCGTTGGCTTATAGTAGAGATCCCAGAAATAGATGTGTGCTTACGGGCAGTGGATTAGAATATATGGCTGTTGAAGTAGAGATACTTGTCAAAAAAAGCAAATCAACCAAATTGTTATTCAGAAATAAATAATCAGGATAATCAGAAAACAGTCCTTCAGCTTGTAAATGTAGTAACTGACAAAGTATGTTAGAATTACTAGAAAGAGATGAAAGGTGGGGAGTGTGCCTACGGTACTTATCCATACATTGTCCTTGGCATCACTCTATCATAATTGGGGTCGTCGTTCTAAGAACAACATTGCTTAGTGTTTTCTGAAAGCTGTGTACAGTGCAGCTCTTAATTCACCCTTACACAGGGCAAATTATTGAAATAAAGAACGTTTGACTTTTTGTTTTTTTAATATTAGTCTCCTCATGTAATAAGTACATTAAAATGCATTTGTAGGGAGTAACTTGCAGTACGCATAGTCCCTGCTCTCAAGGAGTTTACTCTGCTGGAAAATGAGAGTAGGGGCAGGTATACCTACAGGTAACTCTGCCATGGTAACGATCGTACTGATTTTTAATAAAATGCTTAAATGGGGAATTGAAGTATTTCAACTATGGGGTTTGAGGTAGTCTTCTGAAAATCGAGGCAGGGTAATTTTAGACACAATGTGTTGGCCAAGGCAAGAAGGAATTAAATTCTTTTTTGGTTTGTGTAGGTTTTTTTGGACACACATGTGGCATGTAGGGACTTAGTTCCCCAGGGATTGAACATGTGCCCTCAGCAATGAAAACACAGAGTCCTAACCACTGGACTGCCAGAAAAATTCTTGAATTAAATTCTTAATATGGTTGGTAGTTGGTTGGTTCTGAAGTCCTGGCTCCCTCTACTAGTTTCCATGTGACATTGGGCAAACAGTCCTTTGGTACTTGAGTTTCTTCATCTATAAATTAGATATAATACTAATAATTATCTCATAGGATTGGAATTTTTTGAAAAATTCTCCCTTGAAGTGTGATATATATGAAAAGAACACATATAATAAGAGTATAGCTTGATGAAATGTCAGAAGCTGGGCACCACTGTATAATCAGCACCCAGACCAAGAAACAACATTATCAGCATCCCAGGAGGCCTCTACATTCTCCATTATGGTTTGAGAATTCAAAGAGATAACATTTGTAAGGTGCTCAGAATATTTAGTAGGCATTTGGAAATGGAGCTCAGAATTGGGATACGGGTCATAGTGTAAATGTGAATATTAGCCATATATGGTGGTGAATCCACCATTGTAGCTGTGAGTATGGATGAACCAGAGGAACTACTTGTCATGCATCAAACATTTAGTAAACTTTTTTTGAATGAGTGGGGGAAAAAAATAGAGTCAGGATTACAAACTTGGGGAACTTCGGTGTTGAAAGTAAAGCCAGAGAAAGAAACAAATAACTGGGCCAGGGTGGTGGCGAACAGAGAGCTATGAGAATGTAGTGTTCATAAAAACCTAAAGAAGATAAAGTAGTCAGCAATATCAAGGCTTTAGAGAGGCCAAGTAAAGAATTGACAGTTATCAAAAGCATTGCTTTAATTTTCATGGGCAGCCATTATAGAAAAACTAGAATCTGACTTTTTTTGGAGCTACAGAAAGACAAGCATAAAATTTTGCATAAAATAGGTTTTGCAGTTTAACTTAGTACTCAAATAATTTTTTTAAAAAAATTTGTTGAAGTATGGTTGATTTACAATGCTGTATTTCTGCTGTACTGCAAAGTGGCTCAGTTATACAAACATACTTTTTTATGGTCTTTTCCATTATAGTTTATCCCAGGATATTGAACATAGGTCCCTGTGCTATACAGTAGGACTTTGTTGTTTATCCACAAATAAATTCTTGAGGGTCCAAGAGGTTAAATGGGCTTAAAATATTGGGAGGCACTGTGTTTAAAGATAAAAGAAGTGAAAATAAAATTTTGAATTAATTTTTTATTTCTTGAAAAAGATAATGTATAATTGCATTATACTGGTATAGTAGTCTGCATTAAATGGGCAGAGAACTTGAAATTTGAAGAATAATACTTTTTGATAGAAAAAACAATGAGCCTTTTAAAAATACATATGTGTGTGAAGTCGCTCAGTCGTGTCTGACTCTTTGCGACCCCATGGACTGTAGCCTACCAGGCTCCTCCGTCCATGGGAGTTTCCAGGCAAGAGTCCTGGAGTAGGTTGCCATTTCCTTCTCCAGAGGATCTTCCCCACCCAGGGATCAAACCCGGGTCTCCCGCATTGTAGGCATTTACCCTCTGAGCCACCAGGGAAGTAGGGCAAAGAGTGATACGGTTTATGAAGATGATTTTATTGCTACTCTCACTACCCCAGTTCTACCCATCACAAACCATTTTTTACTATAAGCAGACATAGTTACTATAAATTTAATCAAAATACTCTTATGCTTAAAATCCTTCATTTGCTAACCCTTACTTTCAGAATATCTGGTTATCCTAGCTTCACATTTAGAGGATTTGGGGGTCTTATTGTATAGACTTACAGTTCATTATTCAGATGATACCCAAAAAATTCTGAAAACAATACTAGTTAAAAAAAAAAGAAAAACTGACATGAAGAGTAGGGTGTTGCTCATTGTTCAGTTGCTCAGTTGTGTCGGATTCTTTGCCACCCCATGGACTGCAGCACGCCAGGCCTCCCTGACCACCATCTCCTGGAGCTTGCTCAGGCTGATGTCCACTGAGTCTGTGATGCCATCCAACCATCTTGTCCTCTGTCGTCCCCCTCTCCTCCTGCCTTCAGTCTTTCCCAGCATCAGGGTCTTTTCTAATGAGCGGCTCTTCGCATCAGGTGGCGAAAGTATTGGAGCTTCAGTATCAGTCCTTCTAATGAATATTCAAGATTGATTTCCTTTAGAATTGACTGGTTTGATCTCCTTGCAGTCCAAGGGACTCTGAATTCAGAGTCTTCTACAACACCACAGTTCAAAAGCACCAATTCTTCGGCACTCAGCCTTCTTTATTGTCCAACTCTTTACATCTATACATGCTAACTGGAAAAACCATAGCTTTGACTAGATGGACTTTTGTTGGCAAAGTAAATGTCTCTGCTTTTTAATTTGCTGTCTATGTTGGTCATAGCTTTTCTTGCAAGGAGCAAGTGTCTTTTAATTTCATGGCTGCAGTCACCATCTGCAGTGATTTTGGAGCCCAAGAAAATAAAGTCTGTCACTGTTTCCATTGTTTCTCCATCTATTTTCCATTAAGTGATGGAACCGGATGCCATAAAATTAGGTTTTTGAATATTGAGTTTTAAGCCAGCTTTTCCACTCTCCTCTTTCACCTTCATCCAGCATTGCATGACTTTCTTTTAGATGTCTTCCAAAGAAAACTGTTCGCTTATTTTCAAAATGGAATAAAATTTATTTTATCTCAATTACCATATGGATCCACTAGATCTTTTTTTATAAGTTTAAGATTTAGAGTATGGAATCTTAGTGATCTTGTTTTTCTGTTTCTTGAAACATTTTGCTATTTCGTGATCCTAAAAAAAAGAGGAAAAAGATTATTCCCTCTTTACTCATCACTCATTTCCAGCTATGCTAAAACAAAAAGTAATGCAATAGCAAAATGGTTTTGGAAGCACCTCGAAGGATGGTACGGTAGTGAAATAAGTGGAAGATATTGCATTGCCCAACATTTTGCATCTTTCAAGATGGTATGAAAGAAGAGAGAGACACTACCTTTAATTGTTGGCTTTTAGTTTTCCTTCAACACAATTGAGGAGTCAGAATTAGTCATTCTCTGTTCATGCTGTCAAAAGATAAGAAAGTTAACACAAGAAAATATTTGACAGTTTTTACATAAATAAGATGAATGCAAGAACAAAAGGACACTACTCAAGACAAATGATAATGGTGAAATTGATTGCATGAGCAAAATCTCAGCATAAGGGTCTTTAGATACCATATCCTCGATCAGGAATCCCCATCCCCCAGGCCACAGACCCTTAGGAATCAGCCACACAGGAGGTGAGTGGCAGGCCAGTGAGGGAAGCTTCTGTCTGTGGGTAACAGAGGCTCCCATCACTCCCTTTGAACCTGAGCCCCACCTGCTGTCAGACCTGCAGAAGTATTAGATTCTCATAGGAGCTGCAAAGCTCCTCCTGTGAGAATCTAATGCCTGATGATCTGAGGAGGGGCTGAGGTGATGCTAGTGCCGGTGAGCCACTGCAAATACACATTATTATTAGTGGAGAGATTTGACTACACAGGGACCACAGTCAGTTGCTGGACTGCACAGAGACCACAATCAATTGCGTGCAGACTCCTGTCAGAACCCTGTCAGTGAATGACAATTGTATATGTACATGCTAAGTCACTTCATTTGTGTCCGACTCTTTGTGATCCTGTGGACTGTAACCTGCCAGGATCCTCTGTCCATGGGATTCCACAGGCAAGAATACTAGAGTGGGTTGTGTTTCCTCCTCCAGGGGATCTTCCCAACCCAGAAATCGAACCTGCATCTCTTCCATCTCCTGCATTGGCAGGCAAGTTCTTTACCACTAGTGCCACCTGGGCTTCCCAATTGTATAATTAATTCATTATATATTACAATGTAATAATAATAGAAATAAAGTGCACAATAAATGTAATGCACTTGAATCATCCCAAAACCATTCCCTCCCCCCATTTGTGGAAAAATTGTCTTACATGAAACTGGTCCCTGGTGCCAAAAAGGTTGGGGACCACTGTCTGAGATGAGTTTCTTCACACTGAAGAATCAGTAAACGAACAATATATTTCTAAGGATAAAGAAAAGAAAGTATTCTCATCTAATTAAGAAGGAGGACTCATTATGTAATATTCTGTGGCAATATTAGGAACATCCCATTTTGCTAGAAGTATATGTGGCAGAAATCTTTCTTGTTTTGTGATGTTTGTGAACTAAAATTTACTCGGTATGGTGCATTAGTGAACAAATCTTCAAGGCAGATATGTATACAAAGGTAGTTGGAAGGAAATAGATGGTGTAGAAATTAAAAGATTTATTAGATAATTCCAGAACAAAAAATTGATAATGTTTTGCAGTTATGAATCAAATATGATCATCATCATCTCTCTCTCTCTCCAGAAAAATATGAGCCATAAAACATATTAAAACTTTTTAAAGCATTGTATGTTGACGATTCAAATGTAGAAAGAACCAGAAGTAATGAAGAGTTGGAACTCATTAGACAAATACTTAAAATGTGGAACTAGCATTTACAGATGGACATGTTTCACGTTCATGCATTAAAGTTGATGAGCAGTTATGTTTAGAAAACATGGTCCATTTTATCTATATGTGGATAAGAATTTTAATTCGTATTGAAAGTTTTCTAATAGTTTTCCATTATCCCTTATTCTTATGTAAATGGTCAAATAACCTCAAAAATACTGAAAAGGAGAGAATGAGATTCAGTGGATCCAAATGACATTTCTCCTGGTGGAACCTCAGCTGGTAAAGAGTCCACTTGTAATGCAAGAGAGACCCTGGTTGATTCCTTGGTCAGGAAGATCATTGGAGAAAGGATAGGCTACCCACTTCAGTATTCTTGGGCTTTCTTGGTGGCTCAGATGGTAAAGAATCCACCTGCAATATGGGAGACCTAGGTTTGATCCCTCAGTTGGAAAGATCCCCTGGAGGAGGGCATGGCAACCCACTCCTGTGTTCTTGTCTGAAGAATCCCCAAGGGTAGAAGAACCTGCAGTCTGTAGTTGATGGGGTTCCTAAGAGTCAGACATGACTGAGCGACTAAACACAGAACACTACAATATTGAGAGTTAAAAGATCTCAAGAAAACTGTTAACAGTTCATATGCTATTTAACCATCCCTCTCGGACCTTGTAGTCTACAAATCTGATGAGTTGGTAGAAATGGTAGAATTGGTTATTTTATTTGTTCTAGTTTTTAAGAAGAAAATAGAGCCTGAATTTATTCAGTATTTAGTTCAGTCGCTCAGTCATGTTTGACTCTTTGTGACCCCATGGACTGCAACACATCAGGCTTCCCTGTCTGTCACCAACTCCCGGAGCTTACTCTAACTCATGTCCATAGAGTTGGTGATGCCATCCAACCATCTCATCCTCTGTTGTCCCCTTCTCCTCCTGCCTTTGATCTTTCCCAGCATCAGGGTCTTTTCCAAGGAGTCAGTTCTTCACATCAGGTAGCCAAAGTATTGGAGTTTCAGCTTCAGCGTCAGTCCTTCCAATGAATATTCAGGACTGATTTCCTTTAGGATGAACGGGCTGGATCTCCTTGCAGTCCAAGGGACTCTCAAGAGACTTCTTGAACACCACAGTTCAGATGCATCAATTCTTTGGTGCTCAGCTTTCTTTATAGTCCAACTCTCACATCCATACATGACTCCTGGAAAAACCATAGCTTTGATTAGACTGACCTTTGTTGGCAAAGTAATGTCTCTGCTTTTGAATATGCTATCTAGATTGGTCATAATTTTCCTTCCAAGGAGTAAGCATCTTTTAATTTCATGGCTGCTGTCACCATCTGCAATGATTTTGGAGCCCAGAAAAATAAAGTCTGACACTGTTTCCACTGTTTCCCCATCTATTTGCCATGAAGGGATGGGACCAGATGCCATGATCTTAGTTTCCTAAATGTTGAGTTTTAAGCCAAGTTTTTCACTCTCCTCTTTCACTCTCATCAAGAGGCTCTGTAGTTCTTTGCTTTCTGCCATAAGGGTGGTGTCATCTCTCCCAGCAATCTTGATTCCAGCTTGTGCTTCATCCAGCCCAATATTTCTCATGATGTACTCTGCATATAAGTTAAGTAAGCAGGGTGACAATATACAGCCATGACTTACTCCTTTCCCTATTTGGAACCAGTTTGTTGTTCCATGTCCAGTTCTAACTGTTTCTTGACCTGCATACAGATTTCTTAGGAAACAGATCAGGTGGTCTGGTATTCCCATGTTTTTAAGAATTTTCCACAGTTTGTTGTAATCCACACAGTCAAAGGCTTTAGCGTAGTCAGTAAACCAGAAGTAGATGTTTTTCTGGAACTCTCTTCCTTTTTAAGTGATTTAGCGGATATTTGCAATTTGATCTCTGGTTCCTCTGCCTTCTCTAAATCCAGCTTGAACATCTGGAAGTTCACGGTTCACGTACTGTTGAAGCCTGGCTTGGAGAATTTTGAGCATTACCTTTCTAGCATGTGAGATGAGTGCAGTTGTATGGTAGTTTGAACATTCTTTGGCATTGCCTTTCTTTGGGATTGGAATGAAAACTGACCTTTTCCAGTCCTATGGCCACTGTTGAGTTTTCCAAATTTGCTGACATATTGAGTGCAGCACTTTCACAGCATCATCTTTTAGGATTTGAAATAGCTCAACTGGAATTCCATCACCTCCACTAGCTTTGTTCGTAGTGTAGCTTCCTAAGGCCCACTTGACTGCGAACTCCAGGATGTCTGGCTCTAGGTGAGTGATCACGCCATCGTGGTTACCTGGGTTATGAAGTTTTTTTTAATATAGTTTTTCTGTGTATTCTTGCCACAGAATATATTCTATATTCTTCTTAATATCTTCTACTTCTGTTAGGTCTGTAACATTTCTGTCCTTTATTGTGCCTATCTTTGCATGAAATTTCCCTTGGTATCTCCAGTTTTCTTGAAGAGATCTCTAGTCTTTCCCATTCTAGTGTTTTCCTCTATTTCTTTGCATTGATCACCAAGGAAGGCTTTCTTATGTCCCCTTGCTATTCTTTGGAACTCTGCATTCAAAGGGATATATTGTTCCTTTTCTCCTTTGCCTTTAGCTTCTCTTCTTTCCTTAGCTATTTGTAAGGCTTCCTCAGACAACAGTTTTGCCTTTTTGCATTTCTTTTTCTTGCGGATGGTCTTGATTCCTGCCTCCTTTACAATATCCTGAACCTCTGTGCATAGTTCTTCAGGCACTCTGCCTATCAGATCTAATCCCTTCAAATCTATTTGTCCCTTCCACTGTATAATCGTAAGGGATTTAATTTAGGTCAAACCTGAATGGTCTAGTAGGGAACTACTTCCTTCAGTTTAAGTCTGAATTTGGCAACAAGGAGTTCATGGTCTGAGCCACAGTCATCTGCTCTTGTTTTTGCTGACTGTATAGAGCTTCTCCATCTTTGGCTGCAAAGAATATAATCAGTCTGATTTCTATATTGACCATCTGGTGATGTCCATGTGTAGTCTTCTCTTGTGTTGGAGGGTGTTTGCTGTGACCGGTGCATTCTTTTGGCAATGCTGTTAGCCTTTGACCTGCTTTGTTTTGTACTCCAAGGCCAAATTTGCCTGTTACTCCAGGTATCTCTTGACTTCCTACTTTTGCATTTCAGTCCCCTATAATGAAAAGGACATCTTTTTTGGGTGTGTGTTCTAGAAGGTCTCGTAGGTCTTCATAGAACCATTCAACTTCAGTTTCTTCAGCATTACTGGTCACGGCATAGACTTGGATTACTGTGATACTGAATGGTTTGCCTTAGGAACGAACAGAGATCATTCTGTCATTTTTGAGATTGCAGCCAAGTACTGCATTTCAGACTCTTTTGTTGACTCTGATGGCTACTCCATTTCTTCTAAGGGATTCTTGCCCACAGTGGTAGATACAATGGTCATCTGAGTTAAATTCACCCATTCCAGTCCATTTTAGTTCGCTGATTCCTAAGATGTCGATGTTTGCTCTTGCCATCTCCTGTTTGACCACTTCAAATTTGCCTTGATTCATGAACCTAACCTTCCATAACCTAACCTTAACAGTACCTCCTAAACAGAACAAGGACTTAAAATGCTTTAACTTTGATCAATTGCCTCCTCATTTTGTGCTTCTGTTGTTTTTAGATTTTCTAAACCCTGTGACAATTTTTGGACAAAATTGTCTTATATAGCCAGTGACTATTTAAATTTGCCTTCAAATTTACTTTTTTTTTTTTTTAACTTAACGTTCATTCATCCTGAGATCATTTTCTTTCTTCCTAAAGTATATCTTTGAGAATGTCCTTTAATATGGGTTTACTAAGAACAGATTTTTTTGTTTTGTTTTTTTAATCTCAAAATATCTTCATTTCTCCCTTCTCATTCTTGAGAAGGCATCACTTAATCTCTAGGGAATTTTTTTCCCCTCAGATTAGTTGTGCTTTTCGCTCTTTGGTGTTTACAGTTTCACTCAGATGGATTTTGGTGAGAATTCCTTATTTAATCTTACTTTGGAGTAGTTGGGACTCCTGGATATGAGGATTGTTATATCAAACATTCTATTTAGATGTTTCCTCTCTCCCATTCTTTTTCTTCATTTGTAACTCCAGTGAGTTGCAAGTTAACATTTTTTATTCTTTGCTCCTGGTCTTTTAACCTCTTTAATATCTTTCATCTCTTTGTGTGCATTCTGGGTAAGTTTTATAGATTTATTTATTTTTTTTGCCAGCTATGTCTAATCAGTTATGTGATGCCTTTCTAAGATTCTAATTTTTATGCACTGTATTTCATTTCTGGAAATTGTTTCCATTCATCTGGTTGTTTTTGATTGACCTCTTGGTCTTGGTTTTGACTATCTCTTTAGTGTGCTTATTTTCTGTTTTGTATCCAGTAATTCTAATAATTATAGTTTTCTCAGTTTTTTAATTATTTTGCAAGCTCTTGCTCATAGTATCTTATTTCCTTATGGGTTTCATTTTTGATTGAGATCTCTTTCTTGCAGGACTGTAGCATTAGAGAGAAATCTGGATCCTGTGGCACCTGGAAGCATTGTCAGCACAGAGATAAACTAACTACTTGGTTTGGTGTTTTCCCTGGTCAGATAATGTGAATTCGAGAGCCCAAGCTAAGGAGAGTGCTCACTTGTTAAGAATTATCAAAGAGCCTTATCTCCTTTACCTAGAGCCAAGGCTCAGACAAGAACGTTTCCCATACAGTTCTCCCTTAAAGGGGGAAGTGGGCTTTTTCCTAATTTACTTTCTGTTAGTTTCTTGTGGGGGTGCCAAAGTTCTGAGCCTTTACTTCGCAATGCCTTTGATGTCTCTGTTAACACAGAAATTGGTATGTATAGCAGTTAACCAAGAGGAGATTTGGAGCCCTAGATAAGACTATTATAGGTTTAGGCAACAGACCTCTGGCCACTCATGCACTCTTTGTTTTAACAGACAACAAATACTGTTTCTCTGTCATAAGATAGAAGGAAGCATTTTGCTTAAAGAGGTTATAAGTAAAGAGCAGGAAAATGAATGATGAATACCATCACAGATCTTAAGTTAATGTTCTGTATCATAAAATGGTGATTCTCAAACTTTCTGGTTCTGGGACCCTTCTAAAGTATTTATAAAATTGTTTTAAAATAATAGTAAAGCCACTACATGTTAACCAAGAATATCTTAATGAAAAGTAACTAACTATTCCAACCACAAAAAAAGTAGTGAGATGAGAAGCATTGTTTTTCATTTTTACAAATCTTTTTAATATCTGCTTGGATAGATAAGATGGTTGGTTCACTAAGATGGTTGGATTCTCATATCTGCTTTTGCATTTAGTGTGTTGCAGTAAGTTGTTTGGATTAAAATATATGAAGGCAATTTGTAATTGAAAAGAGAGAACCAACCTTGTGGACCTTCTGTACTAATCTTAGGGACCCTTAGCTGTCCTTGGATCACATTTTGAGAACAGCTCAGTTTTGAGAACTGAGATATAGGAATGTTTTCCCTGTTACTAGATGCCATTTATGTGGACAAGCCATATGTACACATAACTTACTGTGATTTCAGTAGTGACTGTAAATTTAGTAGTGTAATATAAAGCCAGGTCATATTAATGGAATTTGAAAGATGGGCCCAGAGTCAGGTATAGATTCAGGTTGAGGCCAGAAATGTAGAGTTGTATTGGAATAACTAGAAGGGAGTATTTAAATTTAGGGCTGGTTTGTTAGTCATTAAAGTTGCCTGTCTGAGAATTCTGTTATAATATCTTACGCTTCCCTTTTCCCAGAATAATGCATTAACTAATTAAACATAGATAGAAGAACTTAATGATAACAAGTCCCTTATTTTCCTTCTCCCTTCCTCCTAATTCCACTTCCCAGGGACCCTCACCTTTAATATATCTTGGTTTTATTTCTAACCTCCTTATCACTAAATAGTATGCTGCATTTTTATATCTTAATTTATCAACTATACATTATTTTGACTTCTTAAAATCATGGTTAGGAGTTCATATATACTCTCTCATGCTTCTCATGTTTCTCCTCCCAAATTCAGTGATATGGCTGTCTCTCTTCAACAGTACTGTCAGTTCTGTTGTAGTTCCATCACAAGCTGATAGTATCTTGGTACTATTAGGAATCTTTAAATTCTTCTGCTTCACTTTCCCTCTTTTTCCACTCCATCCATCTACTCAGCTGTAGTTTTCCTTGTGATAGCATTTACATTGTGTTCTGTGATAGTTTATCTTCCATGATTCAGGTTTACTCTAAAACTTGAAAGCAAAAACCATTTCATTTTTCTGACTGTAAATAGTATATACTGTGGTGCCAAGTACTGATCTATGATTAGAATTCCTAGTGTGTTCCATTTTATAACCCTGTATCACTTAATAATCTTTCTAGGTTCAAGTTCAAATGGGTTTTCCTTTTTTGACACTCTACTAGTTGCTCAGCTATGATCATTTTTCTTGACCAGTTTCATATTTCCTGAAGTCCTTCATTATCCTGTTTTTCACCCAAATCTTCTTGGTGCCTTGATTATATCATGAGATTTCCCCAGGCTCCTGATCTGCTGTCTATTGTCCAGTCATCTGTTTTCCTGAACATCTTTCTCCTGGAGGCTTCTGCCCTTCCTTTGTTTGCAGTCTCATCTGGGCCTTTGTATTATTGCTGACCTGGGCTTTTATCACTCTCGTGGTTTGAATCCACTGTTTGTGGAATTCCATGGTATTTTTCTTGTTTTATTTTTTGCTGAAGTACATTTTCATGTAGCTTCCTAAGAAAAGGCATATAGGAGGTAAACTTCAGACCTTAAATGTCAGAATCTATATTCTGTGTTAATAGTTTAGCTGGGTGCAGAACTCCACATTGATAACCATTTTCCCTTGAATTTTCAAGACATTACCATATTGTCTTCCAGCCACTAGTGTTAAAAATAAGTCTGATTTTCATTTAGTTGTGTGTAGGTAACCTATTTTGTTTGTGTCTGGAGAGTTAAAGGATTTTTCTCTTTGTCTTGAGGTGTTATGAAATGCTAAATGTCAGTGTTGTCCTTTCTTTCTGTTCTGCACTCTGTAGACCTCTGAATTTGAAAATACATTCCTCCCTTCAAGGGTGGGAAATTTTATTTCTTAATTTCTTCCATCTGCTTTTTTTCTTTTCTCTAGAAATTCCTTCTTGTTAGAATTTTAGACCTGCTATATTTATCCTTTCTCTTTAATCATTTTCTTTACCTTGTTCATGTCCTTCATTTTTATCTTCTAACAAGTGTAAAGTTCTTATTTTGTAGATACAAATTGGAGATTTTGAAAATTCTTACCTGTTGCTTTGAGTTATCCATTTCCCATGGAATCATTCTTGTTTCTTTTTCAGTTTGTAGTAATATCTGGTCATTTTGGCTGGCTGTTTATTTTGATAAGGCTTCTGTCTTCACTTTCAGCTTTGTTGTTGTTCAGTTGCCAAGACGTGTCTGATTCTTTGTGACCCTATGGACTGCAGCACACCAGGCCTTCACTATCTCCAGGAGTTTACTCAGACTCATGTCCGTTGAGTTGATGATGCCATCCAGCCATCTCATCCTCTGTTGTCCCCTTCTCCTCCTGCCCTCAACCTTTCCCAGCATCAGGGTCTTTTCCAATGAGTCAGCCCTTCACATCAGGTGGCCAAAGTATTGGAGCTTCAGCATCAATCCTTCAATGAATATTCAGAGTTTATTTCCTTTAGGATTGACTGGTTTGATCTTCTTGCTGTTCAAGTAACTCTCGTTGTCTTCTCCAGCACCACAATTTGAAAGCGTAATTTTTTGTCACTTAGCCTTCTTTATGGTCCAACTCTCAACATTTGTACATGACTACTGGAAAAATCATAGCTTTGACTCTACGGACCTTTGTCAGCAAAGTGATGTCTTTGCTTTTTAATATGCTGTCTAGGTTTGTCATAGCTTTCCTTCCAAGGGCAAGCATCTTAATTTCATGGCTGTAGTCACAATCCAGAATGATTTTGGAGCCCAAGAAAATAAAATCTGCCATTGTTTCCACTTTTTCTCCATCTATTTGCTATGAAGTGATAGGGCCAGATGCCATGATCTTAGTTTTCTTGATGAGTTTTAAGCCAGCTTTTTCACTCTCTCTTTTCACCTTCATCAAGAGACTCTTTAGTTACTCTTTGCTTTCTGCCATTAGGGTAGTATAAGCTGTGTTTTTGATGTAGTTGCTGTTTCTCCCAGCAGTCTTGATTACAGCTTCTGCTTCATCGAGCCCAGCATTTTGCATGATGTACTCGGCATAGAAGTTAAATAAGCAGGGTAACAGTATACAAACTTGATGTACTCCTTTCCCAATTTTGAACCAGTCTGTTGTTCCATGTCTGGTTCTAACTGTGGCTTCCTAGTCTGCAGACAGGTTTCTCGGGAGACAGGTAAGGTGGTCTGGTATTCCCATTTCTTTAAGAATTTACCACAGTTTATTGTGATCCACACAGTCAAAGACTTTAACATAGTCAATGAAGCAGAAGTAGATACTTTGCTGAAATTCTCTTGCTTTTCCTATGATTCAGTGAATGTTGGCAATTTGATCTCTGGTTTCTCTGCCTTTTCTCAATCCAGCTTATATATCTGCAAATTCTTGGTTCACATGCTATTGAAGTCTAGCTTAAAGAATTTTGAGCATTACCTTGCATGTGAAATGAGTGCAGTTGTGTGGTGGTTTGAACATCTTTAGCTGAAGGTAAACAGTTCAGGAATATGAAACATTTATTTTTTACTCTTTAATATCAATAATATCCTAAATGCTCCCCCCTCAAGAGAAATACCATTCCTATTTTATGTCTGATTATTTCTTAAGCTTTCTTACCCATGTTGGTTTCCTATGTTTGTTTCATAATTTGTTTTTTAGTTTGTTAAACTTTAAAACTGACCGAAACTGATTAAATTTATTCACAAAGGATATTATCATCTAAATAAAAGCTTCTGCTCTCCTGGTGGTTTGGTAAATGAAAATCTCATTTCACAGATTATTTCTGTGGCATAGGATGTGGGTTTTTATTTTATGTCCTGGTTTATTTAAGATTGGTGGAGGGGAGCACATGACTTGTGGGATTTTAGTTTCCAACCAGGGATTGAACTGGGGCCATTGGCAGTGAGAGTTCAGAGTCCTAACCACTGGACTGCCAGGGAGTTCCCTATTTAAGAAACAACTTAAAGACAGTTGTGCGTGTGTACTCAGTTGTGTCCGATTTTATGCGACCTCATGGACTGTAGCCCACCAGGCTCCTCTGACCTTGGGATTTGCCAGGCAAGAAT
The DNA here is from genome assembly GCF_000754665.1 of Bison bison bison. NCBI lineage: Eukaryota > Metazoa > Chordata > Mammalia > Artiodactyla > Bovidae > Bison > Bison bison. The sequence continues at coordinate 9,639,319 of NW_011494903.1, forward strand.
ACTGGAGTGGTTTGCCATTTTCTTCTCCATAAAGATGGTTAAGTCTTAAATTTTATATAGAGGTATAACTTACCTTTTATTCTAACACTCGAGACTAGGCAAAAACCTTGATTTGAACTGTTTCAACTTAAGACTAATTTTACATAAACTAATTTGAACTTGGCCTGAATTCTTAAAAATTGTTTAGACTTAGCTACTTGATACTTCACTGAGTTAGTGTAGTCCAGTGTGGTCATCTGTGTCATGTAAAAGACCGTTTTTCTAAAGGTATTTGAAATTGAAAAAGAATTTCCCAGATGGATCTAAGATAACAGATCAGAGAATATTTATTCTTAACTGCTATCAGCTGCCCTAGCTCTTGACTACCTGGGAACTGAGAGTGGATCATCATCCTTCATGATGCTTTGGTGGAGGCTGTGGTTCCAGTTAGGGACCTGGTTGTACAGAGCAAGTTAGATTAGTTAACCTTAAGAATGTAAATATATGGTAATTGCTAAATGCACTGGCATCTTTTTTATATGGCTGCTGGGAAGGGTGACTATAAAATTTATTGTTCAAATTGGGACATAGGAGAGTGAGAATACTATTAATAAATATGTGGGGCAATAGGCATAAACCAGAACACAAGGTCATCCGTCCCCAAGCTGTGTGGACTTCTAAAGATCAGAGGCAGTATACATCAAATTGCCTTGGAATAGGAATATTTGATATTCCTATTCTACTCCAACTTTTGCTTTTTGTCCTATAGGACACATTTTGGGGAGCATAAAACGTGAACAGATGCTCGATGAAGAGCAGTGAGATGAATGGAAACAGTATAGGAATTCAAGACTCTGGATTTTTATGTAGCCGTATAGCCTGTATGTGCGAAATCTTACCAGTAAATGTTAAATACAAGTTCCACAGAACTGGTGCATTTATATTTTAAACATGATTCTTTTTCTCGGTTCTAGGAATTTTGAAGAAATATACGTTACTGGAATTTTTCTTAACAATGTGGAATTATCCATAGAAAATGTCAATGCCCATCTAATTTCCCACTATTGGCAGTTTAAACTTCCTTTTTCTTGTCTTATAATTGGCATATATGTAGAAAATGTTAGCTAATTTTTAGTGTCAAAATGTGGAAAACCTCATCCAAATAGAAATTATAAGAGTTTCTTTGGACTCTGTTCTAAGTTTTTGTTTTTTTTTCTTTTTCATATTGGGCTGAAATCTGCCACCCTTCCATCCATTGGTTCTAGTTCTGTTCTCTGGAGCAGCATGGAGTAAGTCTCTTCTATTAGAAGGCAGCTATCATAAATTCCAAGGTCACCTTTTCTAGACTGAATGTCCCCAGGTCCTCTACTTTTTATGTAAAATAATACCCATATTTATAAACTTCATACTGATTCTTTTTGAATACATTCTAATTGTCAGTGTTTTCCATAATACAGTTAAAATATGATGGTCCCAGATTTTAATTCTATGCCATATTTTTTTGGTATTGTGCATACCAGTGAAGAATATCCTGTACTGTAACCCGTGAATCAGGCACACTAGTTTATTAGTGCAGCTTCAGCTATGTCAGGTATTTTTTTCTTAGCTGTACTTAACTTTTGACTCGTATTAAAATGTATGGTCAACTAAAACCTGTCAGCTAAATAACTGTTGGGGCTATCCTTTTTTTTTAAGAAGGCATTTCTGCCTTGGTAATAGAGCTTTAGCAGGTGTGATTGTGAATGTATTACTTAACAGAGAACCTAAAACAACAAAAATGTTTTTATATGCTAACATCTGTGGGCCTTGTTTTATGTGACATAGGCTCTCAAATTAAAAATTAAAGTAAATGTTATTTTAAGAACTTTACCTGAAGATTCATTTAATTTAGAGTTTTGGAAAACGGTTTTGTCTCTTTGAGGTCTAAATGGTTATGATTGCAAAGCATCTGACTTAGGTCTCCTTTTGCAGCATGTGCTACATTTTTAAGAGAGAAAGAAATGTGTATAATGATTGCTGCCTATAACCTGGAAAATGTATCTAATATAACAGATACTGCATTGTAAAATCTGTACTCTAGAGAAGGATTTCTCAACCTCAGCACTGTTGGCATTCTTTGGATAATTCTTTGTTGTGGATAGCTGTCCTTTATAGGATATGTAACAGCATCACTTACCTCTACCCACTAAATACAAGTAGCACACATCACCACCTTCTCCTCTGCAGTTTGATCATCAAAAATATCTCCAGACATGACCAGGTATCTCCAGGAGGGCATAGTCTCCCCTAGTTGAGAACCACTGCCTTAGAGCATCAGAAGTATTTCTTAAGTCATGTCAGTAACAGTTTCTACCTTAAATGTTTTCCTTAATTGGAGCTAGAATACAGTATTTTAAAACTATAGAACATAATAAAGAACTTTACATACAGCAGATACTTTTTTAAGCTCCTGATTTGATTAGTTTTTCTTCCTAATACTGCTTCTTATCTCAGTTTGTCCTCCCTGCTTTGTGATAATGATCTTTTGATCTGAAACAATAAGTGTGACTGTCTTAATTTATTCAGATTAAGGGATGAAAATTACACAACAATAACAAATAGGATATTTGATTAGGTGGTTTATTAAGTTCATACCTGTTCTTTTGTAGTCCATGATTAAATTACTGGGAAATGTGCTTTTAAGTTGATTGAATTCCTAGATTTTAAAAATTAAATTGTATTTTGTTTATTCTTCTACTCCACAATATAGCCAGCAGCCAGCTTCGGGTGTAGCCTACTCTCATCCAACCACCGTTGCTAGCTACACTGTCCATCAGGCTCCAGTAGCTGCTCACACAGTTACTGCTGCCTATGCACCAGCAGCCGCCACAGTTGCAGTTGCCAGGCCTGCTCCAGTCGCTGTTGCAGCTGCTGCAACAGCTGCTGCTTATGGAGGTTACCCCACTGCACACACAGCGACTGACTATGGTTATACACAGAGGCAACAAGAAGCACCTCCACCACCACCCCCAGCTACTACACAGAACTACCAGGTAAGAAAGCTTCTGCTTTCATTAACCTTAACATACAGGTTCACTGACATCAGTGTTTAATGTAATGTCTAAGCCAATACTTTTCAAACTTGAGTCTTGCAAAATATACCTCTAATGATAGAGAAAAGTGAGTGTGTATTCCTAGGTAATCTGGGGGCATACTCCAGGGATTAAGCTTCCTTGCAGTGAGTTTTATATTAATAATCTCCCAGTCCATTTCACTTCACTCTATATATATGTTTGCTTTAATTTAAAAAAAAATTAATTACTGGCTAAATATTTTAATCTTATAACAAGTTTTTGAGAAAAATTAAGACATATAAGGTCTTCTGCCCCTTGTTGGTACTGTGGAATTATTTATCCGCTTGGGACACCCCTATGTCTATTTTGAGAACCATGAGCTTCAGCTATGTGGGACAAACAAATTGCATAGTGTCAGGACTTCCCTGGCAGTGCAGTGGTTACCTGCCAGTCCCTGGCACTTCCACTGCACGGAGCGTGGGTTCAGCCTCTGGTGTGGGAACCCACATGCTGGAATGCCATTAAAGCAAATTACATAATGTCTTCCTGAAACACTGTGGAAAGTCTATTGCCTATGTGTACTTCTTCCCCTCGAGATACTGTTTATCTATAACAGAAATTGATCCTGCCCTTAAGTCATCTAATTGCTTCTTGTTAGGTTTATGGGAACATAAAGCTCTTAATTCTCTTTATAAAAATATGGTCTCTTATGTCTAGTATGGCACTAAATTACTACTTGCTTATTTAATAAATTTGGTCCTAATTCTTTTAACCCATTTTTTGTTTGTTTACTTTTAAGATCTGGTTTTTAAACTTTGGAGCTTCTGATTTTTTAATATTCTTTCTAAAATAGATTTATTTTGTTATCTAAGAAATTGACATATGGATCAGCATTATTAGCATTTGCTATTGATATTTAGCAGATTTCTAAACTCATAATTACTTTGACGTGTGATTGTTTTCCTTATGTCCAAAGACAATATAATAAATTTTATTATTTTTAATAGGGTGTATGAAGCCCATCATTTTCTGGGTCCTGCCTGCTTCTTCAGTCTTTCTACCTGTGTGCATCCCAAGCCCTCCTCACTATATACAGTGCTAGAATTCACCAGCTCACCTTGATCTTCATTGCTTTGGAGATTTGTAAATAATACTCCTTTCCCTTAGAACCTCTGTTTACCTTCCCTCCACCTGGAAGCTCTTACTCATCATTATGTTAATAAATAGTGGTAAATAAGGACGAACAAAAAGAAAGCTGAAACAAGTCACAAAGCTTAGAACGTCCAGGTGTTCTTTACTCTGGAATCCATCTTTAAGGCAGATCTACCATGCAATTTTTAAATAAAATTAATTTTTAAATAATGTTTATTTTTAAATTTTTTGATGATTTTTTTCAATTGTAAAAGTTAAGCATGCTGCCTAAAATGATTTTGACCTTATTTGATGAAGTCCCAAATGAATCCCCTTTGTATTGAATTTGAATCTTCTGTTTATATTCATACATATTTAGGTTTCTGTTTTCCTTTGTTAGATTTTTAATGTGGCAAAGATGAGGTTTTTTCCCTCTGCCACTTCACTGATAGCAAGATTTCATTCTCTTTCTTTAGGATTCATACTCATATGTAAGATCCACAGCTCCTGCTGTAGCTTATGATAGTAAGCAGTACTACCAACAACCAACAGCACCTGCTGCTGCTGTAGCTGCCGCCGCCCAGCCTCAGCCTTCCGTTGCTGAGACCTACTATCAGACAGGTGAGTTTATTAACATACCACCCTTTCATTGTACACTGTTGAAACATATTATTCAAGGTGTTATTTAATGAAGATAGGCTTTTGAATCCATCTAAACTTCTTGTGTTATATTACCTTGAGAGGCAGGTTCTAGCCATGTCCTCTTTCTGTATAAAAATGCCTTTGAGTCCCAAAGAGAGGAGGCCCTGGAGGTAGTTCATAATCATGTTCTTCTCTCTTGGAAGTGTGTTTCATGTCTGATCTTCAGCTTACAGTTCTTTTTCTGCTGAAATAAGCTGTACAAAAGAAGTTGTGGCAGTAATTTCTGGCTGCCTGCTTTTTGCCCAGAAATGCCCAGACATACCTTCCTTTGTAATTAGTGGAGGCCCTGATGGTGGTTTCTGTTTTGTGGACCCATATTTTTAATTCATCTTTCTCTGATCTGTAATGACAGTTGGTATTGTTATCAGCCACTGATAGTACAATATATATTAATGGTTTGAATGCAGGAACTGTTTTGTTTGCAAAGAAGCCTACATATCTGTAGTCTTTAAAAGATGGATTTTTTTCATAGAAATTTAACTGAGCACCTTTAAGGCCAAAGCTCTCCAAGTTCTGAAAAGTTAGTCAGTTCAGTTGCTCAGTGTGTGCAGCTCTTTACGATCCCATGGACTGCAGCATGCCAGGCCTCCCTGTCCATCACCAACTGCCAGAGCCTGCTCAGACTCATGTCCATGGAGTCAGTGATGCCATCCAGACATCTCATGCTCTGTCATCCCCTTCTCCTCCCGCCTTCAATCTTTCCCAGCATCAGGGTCTTTTCCAAGGAGTCAGTTCTTCACATCAGGTGGCTAGAGTATTGGAGCTTCAGCATCAGTCCTTCCAATGAATATTCAGGACTGATTTCCTTTAGTATTGACTGGTTTGATCTCCTTGTAGTCCAAGGGACTCTCAAGAGACTTCTCCAACACCAACAGTTCAAAAGCATCAATTCTTCGGCACTCAGCTTTCTTCATAGTCCAACTCTCACATCCATACAAGACGACTGGAAAAACCATAGCTTTGACTAGGTGGACCTTTGCCAGCAAAGTAATGACTCTGCTTTTTAATATGCTATGTTGGTCATAGCTTTTCATCCAAGGAGCGAGCATTTTTTAATTTCATGGCTGCAGTCACCATCTGCAGTGATTTTGGAGCCCAAGAAAATAAAGTCTGTCACTGTTTCCATTGTTTCCCCATTTATTTGCCATAAAATGATGGGACTGGATGCCATAATCTTAGCTTTTTTAATGTTGAGTTTTAAGCCAGCTTTTTCACTCTCCTTTTTCGCTTTCATCAAGAGGCTCTTTTAGTTCTTCACTTTCTGCCATAAGGGTGGTATCATCTGCATATCTGAGTTTATTGGTTTTTCTCCCGGCAATCTTGATTCCAGCTTCATGCAGCCCATCATCTCACATGACATACTCTGCATATAAGTTAAATAAACAGAGTGACAATACAGCTTGAAAAGTAGGCGACTCTTTTATTTTTAAAGGACCATGAGAGTGTGGGTAGAGCCTTGAATTAGAAAAGAGTAGAATTGGTTTCCAGCCCTGGTGTTACCAGTATCATGGGCAAGTGATTTCTTACCTCATTTCATCTCTTATTTGTGACAGGGTGGTTGACTCAGCTCTTTCTAGGATACTTTTAGATCTAAGATTGATTCTATGAGTCCCTTAGAAAGTGGGTTAAAAGTGTTTTGAATTATAATGATCCTGACTTATTCTTAAGTCTCCTTTCTAATGATTTGTGGGTACAATGAGCTTTAATAAACTTCCTGATTAATTACCAAGGTTTGATGGATTATGCTGAAGAGTACTGAATTAATATTGAGTCACATTACCATGGTATAGTCTAAAATCTGACATGACCATGTGACTTTTGTAAATTATTTAGCTCTTGCACATCAGGGTTTTCTTGTAAAATGTTGTACTCATCTGTATGTCACGTGGATCAGATTTCATACTATGTGTAGAAAAAGTTTTATAAACTGTTAAGTGCTGTTTATTTAAAGTACATTTACTTAACTAAACGTAAATGAGTTTGGCCCCTGATATATTTGGGCCTTTCTCAGAAAATTACATTTGTATGCTTTAATGATCCTTAATAAGGGATTAATTATTAATTTAGTGATGATAAGTTTCATAAGATTCTTAAGATATTCAAGTGTGTGTGTGTGCGCTTAGTCATATCCGACTCTTTGTGACCCCATTGACTGTAGCCCACCCACCAGGTTCCTCTGTCCATGGGATTTTCCAGGCAAGAATACTGGAGTGGGTTGCCATTTCCTACTCCAGGGGATCTTCCCTACCCACGGATCAAACTTGAGTCTCCTGCATCAATAGGAGATTCTTTTAACATTGCACCCTGGGTATACATTGGTTTTAATGTGTTCAAAGACAGCAGAAGGTTCAGGCGAGACTTTAATGACAGCCGTTTAAGAACAGCTGCACTCGAGCTATTGACATTTGAAGAATTAAATAAGTAGCTCCTTGTGGGTTGTAATTAGCTTGAAGTTCACTATGGACAAATCAGTAAAATTCTTTTAAATGGTGTTTGAACAACTTCCATATAATCAAGCATTGAAAATTTTACTGTGACTTAAACTATACTTTGAGGCAATCTCTGTTTTGTTCCCAGTATTAAGCATAACTCTCAAGTATACTGACTAGCCCAAATACACACACACACATTCTTTCCTTAAAACTTTATTTGTTAGTGACATGGTTTAAGTAGTGCTGGTATTTCAGTTAGTGGCAAATCTTGACAAAATGTCATTTTGAAAATACACAGAAAGCATCTGGGGAAGAATAGTAATTTATATAGATGTTGTATTTTATGAAGTTGGTAATAAGAATTTTACTCCTTTTATCAAGGAGAAATTGCTAGCATAAAATTTCCAGTTAATGATGTTTATGTTTGTTTTTTCTAGGATATTGAGTAACTAAGGTTCACCTTTCTAATTTTCTTATGTCTCTTTCCCAATTTAGCCCCTAAAGCAGGTTATAGCCAAGGTGCAACTCAGTATACACAAGCCCAGCAAACTCGACAAGTGACAGCCATAAAACCAGCCACACCAAGTCCAGCTACCACTACTTTCTCCATTTATCCTGTATCCTCCACCGTACAGCCAGTAGCAGCTGCAGCTACTGTGGTGCCATCCTATACCCAGAGTGCTACTTATAGTACCACGGCAGTTACCTATTCTGGTAAGACTGATAAAGTGTGTTTAAATGAGTAAGCGAATTAGACTCACTAAGAAACTATCTTGGTTTTCTGTGGGATGATCTTACTCCCAGTAAAGCAAGAATGGAATTAATTGATAGGTGTTAATACAAATATTTGTACATAGTGTGACAGATGAACCATACTCTTAATATTTTTTTTTTTTAATGCCAGGAAATTTTAGCAGAATGTAAAAATGCCCTCTGGGCTTTTAAAACCTTGGGCCTAGCATTGCAGTTAGAGAAAATAACATCTAGTATTCTACAGGGTCATTTCCTGTCTGACTTTTCCAAATGAATTTGAAAGTTCAAGGTTAACTTCAGGAAGTACCACTGACAGATTATTTACATTGTTTTTTCAGCTTGCAAGGAGTTATATCTTCATATTTACCATCAGGAATAAGTAATTTGAAAATATTGGGGGCCTTTATAAACATCCATAGATGATGGTTATGTAACACATCTCTTGGAAGAACAGAGTAGATTTATTTTCTTTAGTAATCATATATTTTTCCTGGCCGAGAATAATCACTAAAACCTTGCTGTGCCCACTGTTCTTCCTCATTTTCCACAGAGGTACTTTGTAGTATTGGAGTGCTTAAAGTCACACATGGCTTTTTTGAAGACACTTAGTGTTGTACTAATGTATAGTTTGTTGTTGGTTTTGCATTTTACTTATTCCTTAGTATGCTGTCTTGTTCCATTTAGGATTTAAGGTGGCATAGGTAATTTCATTTTTCATCTCTTGATGTTTTTTGGTAGTTGAGGTGTTAGAAGTAGCTGCTGAATTTTTACACTTTTTTTTTTTTTAATTTCTCAAAGATTATTTTTAATCTCTTACTCTATGTCGAACTCTGTGCATGGTGTTAGGGATACAAATTAGGCATGATATGTTTGGGATCAAGAGTTCATTGTGGCAGAAATACAGGATACACAGGATAACAGGAAATTGAGGCTGGAAATGTCAGTGTGGAAAGCCTTGTATGGTCTGCTGTGTTGTCTTGTCTTTGTCTTGTGGGCAGACAGAATGCCAAAGAGAGCTCGAGAAGGGGAGCAATGGGGACATATTTGTAAGTTAATTAAGACAGCTGTGTGGAAATGAACTGACATAAGGAGATATTATTATTCTTTGTTACTCATGATACAACTTTTCTGCCTTTCTCTGGTTAACTGGTTATAACTGTAAATGGAGTTATTTCAGTGAAATCTATTTGGACACTTAAGGAAAAAAACCCACATCAGCTTTAATAAATAAGGAATGTGATAGTATCCTTTCCTATTCCTTGTTTTTTCCTTTCATCTATTCTTCCCTTTTTCTCTCTGCCTCTCTCAGCCTTTGTCTTTCTCAGTTGCTTGAATATACCTTACACAGCATGAAGATAATTATTTCTGTTTACTGCTTTAGTATGTAAGTAATATATCATTTTAAAACTCAAAGCTATGGATTTAAAAAGGAGGAAAAATTAAGTTACTAGGCATCTATCCCTAGACACTAATTACCATTAACTTTTTAGTGCGTGTCTTTCTGTACTTTTTTCCATGGGATTATGCATATATAAACATCATGGTTTCTTTATAAAAAGTGAATTTTGTCTTATATGTACTACAGTGTAAACTGCTTTCCTTGTTGTGAATGCCCTAAGTATAGAGATACACCATTCCCTGGTTCATGTTTTTTCCCCAATTTTAGAAAATTTTCCTTCTGCAGAAAATTGGAAAAAAAAAAAACAAAAAAAAACCAGACAACAAATGCCCATACAACATTTACGTAGATTCACCAAATATTATTTTGTTACATTTGCTTAACTCTCCTCTGTTTAAACACATTTTCAAACGATTTAGCAATGTTTCCTTGTTTTCTAAGTTGCCAGTGACATGGTGCCTTGCCTGGAATTCTTCCACATGTATTTCCTAAGAATAGGAGCATTCTTTTATATAACAAAATGCAGATAAGAAATTGGACATGGATATTATCCAATAAATTTTCCTCAGTTGTCCACAAATGTCTTTTATGGCTAGACTTTCTCCATAGTTGATGTATTTGTACTTTGTCTTAAATTCAGGGTCCAGTCAAGGATTATAGATTGTATTTGGTTGTTAGTTTCATTTTCTTTTGATGTAGAATTACCCCTGGGGCTTCCCTGGTGGCTTAACAGTAAAGAATCCACCTGCAATGCAAGAGACTCAGGTTCAATCCCTGAGTTGGAAAGATTCCCTGGAGAAGTAAATGGCAACCCACTCCAGTATACATGTCTAGGAGATCCCATGGACAGAGGAGCTGGGGGGTGCTGCAGTTCACAGGATCACAAGAATTGGGCATGACTTAGCGACTAAACCACCACCACAGAATAACTTCTATTTTTATATTATCTCTCATGACCTTGATTTTTTTTTTAATTTATATTATTTATTTACTGTTTGGTTGCGTCAGATCTTAGTTGCGGCATACCAGGCCTTCATTGTGGCAAGCAGGTATCTCTCTGCTTGCCACAGACTCGAGAGAGTACAGGCTGAGGCTCAGTACAAGCATGGGCTCCGGAGAGTACAGGCTCAGTAGTTGTGGTGTGCAGGCCCTGTGGCATGTGAGATCTTAGTTCCAACAGGGATTGAACCGTGTCCCCTGCATTGGAGGGTGTATTCTTAACCATTGGACCACCAGGAAGATCCCAGCCTTGATGTTTTTGAAGAGTTCAGACAAGTTGTCTTGTAGACTATCCCACAATCTGGATTTATCTGATTTCTTTATGTTTAGATTCTGGCAGTTTTTTAGTCAGTAAAACTACTTATGTCAGCATTTCATTTCAGCACATCAGGTACATGTAATAAAGTGAAAGTCGCTCTTACATGTCCGACCCTTTACAATCCCATGGACAGTCCATGGAATTCTCCAGGCCAGGATACTGGAGTAGGTAGCCTTTCCCTTTTCCAGGGGATCTTCCCAACCCAGGGATGAACCCAGGTCTCCCACATTGCAGGCAGATTCTTTAATAGCTGAGCCATAAGGGACGCTCAGGAGTACTGGGGTGGGTACCCTATCCCTTCCCAACCCAGGAATCAAACTGTGGTCTCCTGCATTGCAGGTGGATTCTTCACCAATGGAGCTATCATAGAAGCCAGCCATGTAATAAATAATGTCAGTTTATTCCTTATTAATGGTGTCAGTATAATCACTGATTGAAGTGGTGACTACCAGATCTTTCCTTTTTAAAGATATCTTTTTCCATTTTGTAATGAACCAAGTTATCTATGGGCCTATTAGCCCAGCTATCTTTCTAAGGTGTTACATCCTTTGAAAATCAGTAACTGAATCAAACTCTCCATTGGTGAATGAAAAATCCTTTTACTAAGAATCAGTGTGAAATGAGTTGGATTCTTAGAAATTCTTCCCTGAAGAAGAGTCCCGTCACCCCTTCTTTTTTTAGTGTTACTATAGGCTTCTTTTTTATTCAGTTTAGTGTAATCCATTGCTTTCATTTTTCTTTTTGAGGCACACAGTGTCCCAAATTTGGATAGTAAAGGATCCTTTTCAAACCAATTCTGAGTCTTTTGAACTGGGCATCATTAGTCTTTGAGCATTTCTTTCTTTTCTGGCACAGTAAGACGTTACTCTGCCTGATTCACCATTGCGTCCCTAATATCCAGCATAGCACTTGACAAAGGGTAGGAGATAAAATCTCTGAGGAATTAAAAAAAATATTTTAAAAATTCAGTATCTAGGCTTCCCACACTCAAGCTCTGTAACAAAAACATCAAGAGGTAAGAACTGAAATGGCCCTTACCACCTTATAACCTATGCAGAACAAGACAGAGTATTAAGGAATAAATAAAAATGCAAAACAACAATAAACTTTGAGCCTTTCCTGCCATAGACTCACAATTAGCCATTTCACAAAGAAACCTTGGTTTCTTGTATGGCAATGGTATTTAGAAACCAAGATCTACGCTTAGAAAAACATAGTTTTTAATGACTAACACTGTTTTATTGTATGCCTGTGCTACATTTTAAAGTTTTTGTTGGGAACATTTAGTTTAATATTAAGGAAAAGCTTGAAACAGCACTGGGTAAAATAATCATTTTATGTACAGATTTGTGTGTTTGCCAATTGTTTTCCTCATATAAATTCCTGGATTTGTAACTGTTACATCAGAGTATACACATTTTAAAGAACATATGTATGATACACAATGTGAAATTGCCATCCAAAGAGATCATTATTAGGGCTTCTGAATTCTGTGTCTGCAATTTTATATCTGCTACAGCTTAGGTCAGCTATTCTTTTTATCTCTTATTGAAAATGAATTCTAGTGTTGGTACCTACTAAATGATGGGTTGTGATACAATGTATTTACTGCTGAGGTAGTAGTCTTTGTTTCTGATACTGTACCTTTAAAAATTATATTCTAACTTTATAATTATGCAACTTATTTGATAAGTATTTATAATAAGGTGCTTTTTAGGTGAAATTGTTTTAGCTTTTCAGAATTGAGCTTTTACTTAATTTAGAGGCATAGCATTATATTTATTTTCCCATAATGCTTTATGAGAAATGTATGTGTGTTTGCTAGTAGTTATAGGAAATTTAAAGGACATCCCTTAGCAGAGTTCCAGAACCTTCAGCATACCTTTCAGTTTATGCTTTGTTTTTTTTTTAAAACGCTAAATAGTTAAATAATTAAGCTTACCTTTTATTAGTTTTAGACTACATGTGTGCAAATGAAGGAGGTTATTTTGTAAATATTATGCTTAGTGATTTTTGTTGTTTAAATAATACAAAGGACCTTAAAAGCTGGTCAGTTCAGTTGCTCAGTCGTATCCGACTCTTTGCAACCCCATGAACCTCATATGCCAGACCTCCCTGTCCATCACCAACTGCCAGAGTCTACCCAAACCCATGTCCATTGAGTTGGTGATGCCATCCAACCATCTCATCCTCAGTCGTCCCCTTTTCCTCCTGCTCTCAATCTTTCCCAGCATCAGGGTCTTTTCAAATGAGTCAGCTCTCCGCATCAGGTGGCCAAAGTATTGGAGTTTCAACATCAGTCCTTCCAATGAACACGTAGGACTGATCTCCTTTCGAATGGACTGGTTGGATCTCCTTGCAGTCCAAGGGAGTGTCAAGAGTCTTCTCCAACACCACAGTTCAAAATCATCAATTCTTTGGTGCTCAGCTTTCTTTATAGTCCAACTCTCACATCCATACATGACTACTGGAAAAACCATAGCCTTGACTAGACAGACCTTTGTTGACAAAGTAACGTCTCTCCTTTTTAATATGCTGTCTAGGTTGGTCATAACTTTCCTTCCAAGGAGTAAGCATCTTTTAATTTCATGGCTACAGTCACCATCTGCAGTGATTTTGGAGCCCCCAAGAATAAAGTCAGCCACTGTTTCCCCATCTATTTCCCATGAAGTGATGGGACCGGATGCCATGATCTTCATTTTCTGAATGTTGAGCTTTAAGCCAACTTTTTCACTTACTCTTTCACTTTCAAGAGGCTCTTTAGCTCTTCTTCACTTTCTGCCATAAGGGTGGTGTCATCTGCATATCTGAGGTTATTGATATTTCTCCCAGCAATCTTGATTCCAGCTTGTGCTTCTTCCAGCCCAGTGTTTCTCATGATGTACTCTGCATATAAGTTAAATAAGCAGGGTGATGATATACAGCCTTGACGTACTCTTTTTCCTATTTAGAACCAGTCTGTTCCATGTCCAGTTTTAACTGTTGCTTCCTGACCTGCATACAGGTTTCTCAAGAGGCAGGTCAGGTGGTCTGGTATTCCCATCTCTTGAAGAATTTTCCACAGTTTATTGTGTTCCACCCAGTCAAAGGCTTTGGCATAGTCATTAAAGCAGAAATAGATGTTTTTCTGGAACTCTCTTGCTTTTTCCATGATCCAGCGGATGTTGGCAATTTGATCTCTGGTTCCTCTGCCTTTTCTAAAATCAGCTTGAACATCTGGAAGTTCACGGTTCACGTATTGCTGAAGCCTGATTTGGAGAATTTTGTGCATTACTTTACTAGCGTGTGAGATGAATGCAATTGTGTGGTAGTTTGGACATTCTTTGGCATTGCCTTTCTTTGGGATTGGAATGAAAACTGACCTTTTCCAGTCCTGTGGCCACTGCTGAGTTTTCCAAATTTGCTGACATATTGAGTGCAGCACTTTCACAGCATCATCTTTTAGGATTTGAAATAGCTCAACTGGAATTCATCAGTTCCACTAGCTTTGTTCATAGTGATGCTTTCTAAGGCCCACTTGACTTCACATTCTAGGATGTCTGGCTCTAGGTGAGTGTGAGTGATCACACCATCATGATTATGAGTTGTGAAGATCTTTTTTGTACAGTTCTTCTGTGTATTCTTGCCACCTCTTCTTAATATCTTCTGCTTCTGTTAGGTCCATACCATTTCTGTCCTTCATTGAGCCATCTTTACATGAAATGTTCCCTTGGTATCTCTGATTTTCTTGAAGAGATCTCTAGTCTTTCCCATTCTATTGTTTTACTCTATTTCTTTGCACAGATCACTGAGGCAGGCTTTCTTATCTCTCCTTGCTAATCTTTGGAACTCTATGTTCAAATGAGTATATCTTTTCTTTTCTCCTTTGCTTTTTGCTTCTCTTCTTTTCACAGCTATTTGTAAGGCCTCAGACAGCCATTTTGCTTTTTTTGCATTTCTTTTTCTTGGGGATAGTCTTGATTCCTGTCTCCTGTACAATGTCATGAACCTCCATCCATAGTTCATCAGGCACTCTATCAGATCTAGTCCCTTAAATCTATTTCTCACTTATACTGTATAGTCATAAGGGATTTGATTTAGGTCATACCTAAATGGTCTAGTGACATTAGTGAGTGGTCTAGTTTTCCTCACTTTCTTCAATTTAAGTCTGAATTTTGGCAATAAGGAGTTCATGATCTGAGCCACAGCCTCAGTTTTCTCATCTATAAAGTATGTATAGTATTACGTACCTGTAGTTCTGCTCTGAGATATCACTGTGTCTGGAACACTGCCTCTTATAGTATGGATTCTCAGTTTTCAAAAAACCTAGGGAATTCCCTGATAGTCCAGTGATTAGTACCTGACCACTTCATTGTTATAGGCCCAGGTTCAGTCCCCAATCAGAGAACTAAGATCCTGCAAGCCACGCAGCATGGCCAGAAAAAAACCCAGAGCCTAGAAGTTCTGATCATCCAGTATTGTAGGATGCTGCTGATCTTATTCACCTTTTTATTTTCTTGATACATAATTCATGAAGCTGCATTTTAAGTAGCATGTTTACAGTTCCTGCACACAACTAGTCATTTGGAAATTTTCTATTAATAAAAATTTCAGACTCTTATGATTCTGATTTCCCATGCATCTTAACCTTCACCTTTCCAATTCGTGTTTTCTTCCCTGTGTAAAATATATTAAAGTGAGTGGGTCATAAATCTTTACTTCTCAGTATAGCAGTTTGCATTTGAAATATCAAAAAGTTCAGTTTAAGTAGTTCTTCTATGCTGTCATAGCAACTAGGAATCTCTCTTGAGCCTTAACTTTTGACCTACTTATTTCCTCTTCAGGGGAAAGGATGACAATTAGGGAATCCAACAGATTTCCAGGGATCTTAGTTTAAGAAACAGTAAGTTTTCCAGTTTTAACACAGGGTTATAAATAAAATCAGCAACTTTGTCACATGTAAAGCTTTTATAGATTTTTAAATCTATAAATCCCTGCACACAAACAGCTTGTAAATATTATATATGTAGCTAGCTTAATGTGCTTATTCATCAAAGACTTTGAACAATGGAAGGATAGAATTGATACATTTAACCAGAAAATTCAGTGCTTTTTCACCTTTTGGAAGATGAGAACCAATGTCTTTGGTTCTTTATTTCAAATCTTGTCTTTTGTTGTCCTGATACTCATTAGAACTACAATTCCATATTGCAGACTTTGGCCAAGCTTTAGTCACCTTACCTCTCCAAACCAGTTTCTATCAGCTCCTTACTTTTATTGACTGTACAACCCCTTCAGTCAGTCACTGGGATTCAAAATCTTGGTGTCATCTTTGTGTAATTTCCTCTTTCATATCTTTTATCCTCTAAACCACCAAGCACGTATAGTCTTACTTTCATGACTTTGTTTTTTTTCCTTTCTATATTCTACTTCAGACTTTTCCTCGAACCCAGCACTTTCTTAATTGTATTCAGGGGAATTCTGCTTGGGGAAAATACTGTATAACAGTTCCATAACCACGTAAGTTTATCAGACATTCTATCACAGCCTTCCAGCAGTACTATAAGCCTTCTTGAAAGCAGTGACCAAATCTTATCCTAACACCTGGCATGTATTGTGTAAATACTTGGTTGGTTGACTTACATTAAAAGAAGGATAAGTAACATTTTTCTTAGGTTTTGTGAGATACAATTTATTCGTAAATATGCACATGTAAACCTATCTTTTTAAGCAGAATTTATTGGGATTAAATTCCCATCATCTTTCTTGGCCTTTTACAGGTATGTAACATAATCTTTGTTTGATTTTATTTGTAAGGTACATCTTATTCAGGTTATGAAGCAGCAGTGTATTCAGCTGCATCCTCCTACTACCAACAGCAGCAGCAGCAACAGAAGCAGGCAGCGGCAGCGGCGGCGGCGGCTGCTGCAACAGCTGCCTGGACAGGGACCACCTTTACTAAAAAAGCACCATTCCAAAATAAACAACTGAAACCAAAACAGCCTCCCAAACCACCCCAGATTCACTATTGTGATGTCTGTAAGATCAGCTGTGCTGGACCACAGGTGTGTATGTTGTATGCTTCACCGTAAATCTTCAGTGGTTGTCCTTGATAGTTAAGTATGATTGATTATTATAATTCTTAGGCCTACAAAGAAAGTTTATGTTTTTCTTTCCTGCTAGCTTTTAGTTAACATGTACATATTTCATCAAATGGCCATTTTTTTTTAAAGGTTTTTGTATTGACATACAAGAATTCTAAGAAAAATACAGTAAAAATAATTATGAATGTTATTAAAAAGTGGAAAAATTGAGCTTTTCTTTAGGAAGGATATTTCTCTTTAAATAAAATTTTTAATTTAGCTTAAAAGTTTTATATTCAGATTAGTTGGGATTTGGGAGTAAGATTGTATTTTTATTTATTTTTTGGCATTTATGACTTATTTTTTAAGCCTTTTATGCAAAATTCTTGAACTTAAGACAATTGGATATTGATTTTCTTAGTTCTTCAAGGTCCATATTGAGTGTATGAGTAGAATTTTGTAGTTGAAAAAGGATGACCATAGAGATAGTTAAGTTTTATACACTGACATGATGAGATGAGAAGAGAAGACTTTGTCAGATATAAAGAGCAGAAGTTGCCTTTCTCTAGTATTAAAAATCCTTAAGCTATTTTAATAATCTATAATTTTAGGATAACATTTTTCATGAGACTGACTTTTGTATATGCTTTATAGAATGTTACTTGTTTCTATATACTTATTTCCTCCATGAGGCTGTAGGGACTTTGGGAATAAGAAAGCTGTAGGAAAGTGTCTTTTTCAAAAATATCAGCTAAAGAAGCATGCAGAACCTTTATTCCTTTATTCTGTTTTTTGTTGTTGTTGTTTTTTGTTATTTTCTTGCTGTTGCTAAACATGAAATAAGTGATTTAGGGAAGAATCTGTTTATGAAGTCTAGTGAGTTCAACTCCCTTCCCAACTTTATTTGTTAATACTTTCTTTAAGAGTGTCTAGTGTTTATCTAAAAATTTGGTAAGTATTTTGGCACAAAAGGCATAGTATTTGAAAAGATCAGATTTTGAGTCTTCAGTGGTTTCTTCCAGTTACATCATATATCACCCTTTCCCAACCTGTGTACATTCTTTTAAATTTACTAGATCAGTTCTGTCTGCTTTTCGGTATAGAATTTGGGAGTTATTTTCAATTGTCAGCATTCTCTGAGTTATACCAAATTAGAGACTAGTTTAATATATGTGGCTGTTAAGATAAGACCTTTTTTTTTCCTATTTTAAGTTTGGTAGAAAACAGTTTCATTGTGATAACATGCTTGGGGGAGAGGAGACATGGGGAATGTTTGCAGCAACCCAGCACTAAACATGAAAGGGAACAAGAATATTGGCTTTAGTATTGAGGAGTGTATCCTACTCAGTAATGACTGTTTAGGGTGAATGATGATGTGGTGGCAATTACAAATGTTAAGAGACTTGACTATGTGGTAACATATAAAAGGTTAGCACATAGCTTTAGGGTGATAAGTTAATAGCATTTAGACTCAGCATATATATGCAAGGCTGACCATTGATTTGGGGGAGCTGGATGGTTACACAAGAAAACAGGCCAAGAGTACCTTTGTTAAGTCAGAGGCAGTGCCATAAGGGGTTAATGAACCTATGGAGAAAAATACTGTATGAATGAGATGGTGAGTTAGAGACTAGTGTAGATATAAGAAAGGAGACTAAATTGGTTCCAGTATGAGAGGCCATTGTTTCAATCCTGTGTGGGGATTTTCTCCCTGGGACTTGGAAACGATGAACCTGAAAGAATGACACTTGGACAGTCTCTTGCAAGGACTGACAAGTTTATTTCTGCAGTTAAGCCTTTTTATAGAAGCAGGAACGAAGAGCTTAGAGTATACGGCCAGCAGAGCACGTATGGGGTTAAGACATAATCAGTAAACAATATTTCAAGGGCAGCGTGTTCTAAGTGACCCATGTGTTTAGCCCATAACCCGTTTTCTCAAGCAACATCTTTAATGTTTATTATTAAATCTTGGTGCTGAGCATAGCTAAAGGCAGGAGATGTTTTTCAGCCAGCAGCACGCAAAGCTGGGGTACTTCTGGCCCTCCGCCATTTTCCCAAGAACCTTCTCCTACATGGCTATTTTGCACTGCGCTTCCCAACAGTCCTGTGTCTGTGACTTAATTTGTGGTCTTGGGCAAGTTGGAGACTAAGTCAATTGTCTGGGCTTTTGTTTCCTCACTTCTGTAATAGGCACTTGTCCCTAAATAATTGAGGTTCACACTGCTTCACGAAGCCACTTTAGACTGCTGCAGATGGTGAGAAGAGAATCAGATGGCTAGGTCTTAGGTCTTCCTCTTTTGTTTGAAAAAAACAGTAACTTTCCTTACTTTCCTTACTTGTGCATAAGATTTCATTTTGAGAAAGGATTTTCTTGTTTCAAACTTAGAAAATCATTTTAGGTGACCTCTAGAGTCCCATTCAGCTCTGAGATTCTGTGCTATCTATGCAATTTTATGCTCATCATATGTGTGTATAAATTTTTTAAAAATAGGAAATAATAAACTGGCCCCACTCAAGGTCCTTATTGACCTCCTTGCATTTTTATAAAACTGCCTTCCTCAGTCATTGACATTGAAGACAATTTTTAATATATACTTGCACTATTTTGGTGGCTAGTATTACAATATTATTATTTTTCCTTCAAAAGGGATACAATTCTGGCAGTTAATATACTTTTGTTCAGGGTGGAATGGATTCTAACACAAATTGTGAAAATGCATTCTTGAATTTTCTCAGATCCAACTGACTTCTAAGCCAGTTTTATAAGTAAAATCATACCTGTTTATAAAGAGTCTTGTTACCATGTGGTAACATTGTTTTTTCTTCTCATGTGGCAGATACATTTTTCCTCCCTCCTCATAATCCTGTAATTAAATAATTTCTTTTGGAATGATCCCTCTTATTAGTCTCTACCAAACATTATACATAAGCACTAAAAGATTCAAATTCTTTCAAACTGAGAGCAGTTAACTTATATTGATATTTTGGCTATGTGTGAAAGTCCTTTGTTAATTAAAGTGTTAGGTAAGTGTGTTCTTGGTAAACAAGGTACAAGAGAGACTATTTGCTCAGTTGTGTCCAACTCTTTGCGACCCCATGGACTGTAGCCCACCAGGCTCCTCCATCCATGAGATTCTCCAGGCAAGAACACTGGAGTGGGTTGCCATTTCCTTCTCCAGGGGATCTTCCCGACCCAGGGATAGAACCCAGGTCTCCTGCATTGCAGGCAGATGCTTTAACCTCTGAGCCACCAGGGTACAGAGAACCACAAATACATCCTGTATGTAGGGAAGCCACATGCTCCTGGTTCCGTTGCTTTTAAAATGGTGTAGTGCTGAGATTGTAATGAGTATTAGAGATTGGAATGAATCATTGCAAATAATGTAGATAGAAAAGTAGTGAAGCAAAATTATTCTTTTTGTTTGAGACAGACTTATAAAGAACATTTAGAAGGGCAGAAACATAAAAAAAAAGAAGCCGCATTGAAAGCCTCACAGAATACCAGCAGCAGCAACAGCTCTACTCGTGGGACTCAAAATCAGCTACGTTGTGAGCTCTGTGATGTGTCTTGTACAGGAGCAGATGCATATGCTGCCCACATTCGTGGTGCTAAGCATCAGAAAGTAGGTGTTTTTTTTCCCACACATCCTTATGTCTTAACTCTCTTTTCTTTTCCATTTTTGGTGGGGGTTGGGGGTAAAGTAAAGGAGGTTTCAAAATTTGAAAATTTTTGAGGGTATTACATGCCTAATGTATGTATAAAGGTGACGTCAAATAGTCATTGCTTAAGGAAGGAAAGACTGGTGACCCGTCTTAAAATTGAACTCGGTCGTTTTTCTCCCACCAACTGAAATTGAATCATGTAGTTGTTTTCTGCCTTCTGTTATGCTTAAGTATAGGTTGGTATGCATGTCATTTCCTCACCAAGTGATAGATGTAATATGTATCTGAATCTGTTTCACACAGATTGTTTTGAAAGTAATGAGTTTTTATTTAAAAATGTATAAGAGAAAAAAATACAACAAAGAAAAATATGGTTAAGATTTTCATTTTATAGGGTCTTTTAGGCAAACTTTTTAAAAAAAAATGTACATTCTCTTGAGTTTTCTGACAGATAAATACGCTTTTATTTTGTAGGTGGTTAAATTACACACAAAACTTGGTAAACCCATTCCTTCAACAGAACCAAACGTTGTTAGCCAAGCTACTTCTTCAACAGCTGTATCTGCTTCAAAGCCAACTGCCTCTCCTTCAAGCATTGCAGCAAGCAATTGTACTGTGAATACTTCATCAATTGCAACTTCTTCAGTGAAAGGTCTTACAACTACAGGAAACTCGTCTCTTAATAGCACAGCCAACACTAAAGTATCAGCAGTGCCTGCAAATATGGCTGCCAAGAAAACATCTACACCCAAAATAAACTTTGTTGGCAAGTACTGAAGATTTTGTGTTCCTTCTAACTCTGTTCAAGTGGTATTTTTCCTCCACTCCAGGACTAGCTATTCTACTTACACAGTTGTCTTCTTTTCTGGGACCTTATTTAATTACATATCTGTATTTTTTTTCTTGAAATTTTTTTAGTTCCGTTTTCTTCAGCCATAGACTTAAAAATAAATATGTAAAAAAAAAAAAATACATATATATATATATATGTAGTTATTTTACTATTCCTCAGGCTGTTAACCTAATTCTTACTTTCTCTACTTCCTATCCAGTCCTCAATCTCTTATAGTATTTCAACTCTACCCTTTTCTGAAATCACCAAAAACCTACTTGCCACATTGAATGGCCAGTTTTATGTTTCATCCTGTTGACCTCTCTAACACTTGAAACAGTTGACTGCTATACCTTAAAGCTTTAGTTATGTCTCTATCTCTCTATTTTGGGTCCACTGACTCCTTCCTCAGATCTCTTTATTGGTTCTCTGGCTCTCATGTTCATTAGCTGGTAGTATTGCTAAGATTCTGATTCTGACTCTCATCTCACTCACTTAGTATTCATGAGTGGTCTTATCTGTTCCACTGTGTATGCAGTAACTTTAAAATCGTTTGGGCAAATTCAGAACGCCCACCTGAGTTCTAGAACCATATTTTAGGTATTTCCTGGTCATTATCTGTATGGTTCTGTTGATGCCTGTTAATGTCTATTTCTAACATTTTATCTCATCACAAGAGTACTGTGAATAATCTCATAAAACTGCTGCTTTTTCACATGAAAAAGTCCACTGACATTTTTTCTTACTTGTTGCCTCTTCCAGTTGTTTCTAATCGTTTGGTTCTGTCACAATATTCTCCAAAAAGTGTCTTTTTCTCTTCATAGCCTCTGCTTTGTTTTTAGGCCTTCAAAGCTTCTTCAGTGCTTTGTCTCTTACTGCATCCAGTTTCTGTAACACTTTTATTTTATAAAAAAATATTTATCAAATTGTGTTACTTTCCCGTTTAAAGAATTTCTGTGGCCTTCCCCTTGCATATAAGAAAAATGTCTGTATTCCTTAATGATGTCATTCAAGTCCTTTCACAAATTAACCTCTACCTCGGTTATCATTACCTCTACCTCAGTACTGTGCTTAAGTCACTTAGTTGTGTCAGACTCTTTGTGACCTCATGGACTGTAGCCTGCCAGGCTCCTCTGTCCGTGGGATTCTCCAGGCAAGAATACTGGAGAGGGTTGCCATTCCCTCCTCCAGTGGATCTTCCCAACCCAGGTATTGAACCCAGGCCTCCTCATTGCAGGCAGATTCTTCACCATCTGAGCCACCAGGGAAGCCCTGTACCTTGGTGATAAGTCCTATTGAATTACCAAGTCTTTTTTTAATTTACCACTGTCTTTTTTATTATTTTTATTTGTTTATTTTAATTGGAGGCTAATTACTTTACAATATTGTGGTGATTTTTGCCATACATTGACATGAATCAACCATGGGTGTACATGTGTCCCCCATCCTGAATTCCCCCTCCCACCTTCCTCCCCATCCCATTCCTTCCCTCAGGGTTGTCCCAGTGTACCAGCTTTGAGTGCCCTGTTTCATGCATCAAACTTGGACTGGTGATCTGTTTCACATATGGTAATATACTTGTTTCAGTGCTGTTCTCGCAAATCGTCCCACCCTCACTTTCTCCCACAGAGTCCAAAAGTCTGATCTTTATATCTGTGTCTCTTTTGCTCTCTTGCATATAGGGGCATTGTTACCATCTTTCTAAATTCCATATATATGCGTTAATATGCTGTATTGGTGTTTTTCTTTCTGACGTACTTCACTCTGCATAATAGGCTCCAATTTCATCCATGTCATTAGAACGGATTCAAATGTTTTCTTTTTAATAGCTGAGTAGTACTCCATTGTGTATATATACTACAGCTTTCTTATCCATTCGTCTGCCAGTGGACATCTAGGTTGCTTCCATGTCCTAGCTATTGTAAACAGTGCTGCAATGAACATTGAGGTACACATTGTCTCTTTCAGTTCTGTTACCATAATCTTTTTAACTCCATGTTTTTGTATTTTACGTGTGCATACTGTTCTTTCTGTTTAGAGATGGAT
>NW_011494903.1:9662788-9670616 GCF_000754665.1 Bison bison bison
TGGTTCTCTTTTTTTCTGCCTGACCAGTTCATACTTAGCACTCTTAAGCCCAGCCCTGGTGTCATACTTGCTGAAGCTATTCCTAACTGGATCAGGTTAAAGGGTAGTGGCTCCTTTCATTTACATTCCCAAAATACTCTGTTAACACATTGTACTATAGTAATGTGTCAGTCAGTTCAGTCGCTCAGTCATGTCCGACTCTGCGACCCCATGAACTGCAGCACGCCAGGCCTCCCTGTCCATCACCAACTCCCAGAGTCCACCCAAACCCATGTCCATTGAGTCAGTGATGCCCTCCAACCATCTTATCCTCCGTCGTCCCCTTTTCCTCCTGCCCTCAATCTTTCCCAGCATCAGGGTCTTTTCAAATGAGTCAACTCTTCTCATCAGGTGGCCAAAGTATTGGAGTTTCAGCTTCAACATCAGTCCTTCCATGAACACCCAGGACTGAACTCCTTTAGGATGGACTGGTTGGATCTCCTTGCAGTCCAAGGGAGTCTCAAGAGTCTTCTCCAACACCACAGTTCAAAAGCATCAATTCTTTGGTGCTCAGCTTTCTTTATAGTCCAACTCTCACATCCATACCTGACCTTAAATTATTGACACCTCAAAGACAACCACACTGTATTATTATGTTACTAGAACTTAGGATGGTGCCCAGTTCCATGGCAAAGGGATATTTAAGCATGATTTAGGCTTCAGTTCAGTCGCTCAGTCGTGTCTGACTCTGCAACCCCATGAATCGCAGCACGCCAGGCCTCCCTGTCCATCACCAACTCCTGGAGTTCACTCAAACTCATGTCCATTGAGTCAGTGATGCCATCTAGCCATCTCATCCTCTGTCGTCCCCTTCTCCTCTTGCCTCCAATCCTTCCCAGCATCAGGGTTTTTCCAATGAGTCAATTCTTCACATGAGGTGGCCAAAATACTGGCGTTTCAGCTTCAGCATCACCCAGGACTGATCTCCTTTAGGATGGACGGGTTGGACCTCTTTGCAGTCCAAGGGACTCTGAAGA
This sequence comes from Bison bison bison, assembly GCF_000754665.1. Lineage (NCBI taxonomy): Eukaryota > Metazoa > Chordata > Mammalia > Artiodactyla > Bovidae > Bison > Bison bison. The sequence continues at coordinate 9,663,805 of NW_011494903.1, forward strand.
GTCTTCTCCAGCACAATGGTTCAAAAGCGTCAATTCTTTGACACTCAGCTTTCTTCACAGTCCAACTCTTATATCCATACATGACCACTGGAAAAACCATAGCCTTGACTAGATAGACCTTTGTTGGCAAAGTAACATCTCTGCTTTTTAATATGCTGTCTAGGTTGGTCATAACTTTTCCTTTCAAGGAGTAAGCGTCTTTTAATTTCATGGCTGCAATCACCATCTGCAGTGATTTAGGCTTAGACACTACTATTTCAGGTACTTGCTCTTTACTTTTTAGGTACTTGATGTTATAAGAGCCATGGTGAGGACAGAGAGGACCACTGAATATTATGAGAGAAAGAATGGGGAGATTGAGACATGTATTTCATTAATAGCATAAAAAAACCAAATGGTTTCTATGGTTCTTCAAAATTCTCATCTATTGTATGTCAAGCAGGAGTTTGTTGGTAGGAAAGATCAGAACTTGATCTAGAGATCTAGTATCAGTTCATACATTATACAAGAAGAATATTAAAATTACTGTAATTCTTTTATGTTCTAGGTGGTAATAAGCTGCAGTCAACAGGAAGTAAAACAGAAGACTTAAAAGGAACTGAATGTGTTAAAAACACCCCTGTCACTTCTGTACCAATTCCAGAAGTAAAGCCAGACACAGTGTCAGAACCAGTCACACCTGCGTCTCTTGCTGCTTTGCAGAGCGACGTGCAGCCAGTGGGCCATGATTATGTGGAGGAGGTATTGATTTGAGAATACTCCTGTTGTGAGATTAGATAGGAAAGACGTGTGTCACTTTGTCACAAGTGTGCTTTACATGTAAAATTTAATTATATTTTAGGTTTAGATTACTTATAAAGGGATATTGAAGGGATCTTTGTTGAAGGTTTTGTGTTGTTTTTTTTTAAGCCTACCCTTTGAGCTTGCCTAAGTGACATCACAATTTTTTTGTTAACTTTTCTCTTTCCCTGCTGACACCATCACTGTAGTATGTAAAGTAACTTTCTGTTCATTTGGCAGGCCTTCTTTTAACATAACCCTTCTACTGTGCTGAACATAAAAAGTAAAAAAAAAATAGTGAACAGCAGAAATGACAAAGAAAGCAAATACTTCTTTCTGAACAGTTTTGTGTGTAAAATTTAGATTGCTGATTTAACAGATGACTATTTATTTGATTTCTCAAGCTGATTAGAAAACTATTCCTGTTTTACAAAATAACTTAGTAAATGGAGGATAAGGAAGTTAAGGAAGTATCAGAAGGGACTTGATAGATATTTGCTGTTAGTGGAAAGACAAACATACAGTGGTGTAGCCCTATTCTGCTTTTGCTGTATTATAGAACAGTTGAACAGAACAAGTTCTCTAAATTTCCGTGTCTACATCTGTAAAATTTGGGTATCTCCCAGTGAAGATGTGAAGCTTAGATCAAATAAAGTACCTAAGCACAGTGCCTAGCATATTGTGGATTTTTGGCAAATATTTATTTGTTCCTTCATCCTTTTCCATCAAGAAAAATTACTTCTTGAATTCTTTGTTTACAAGATGGAAAACTGGGCTGTGTAGTTTATAAGTCATTCGCATGCAGTTTTAATTTAAAGTTACAGGTCTTGGGAATTTCCTGGCAGTCCAGTGGTTAGGGCTCCTTGCTTCCACTTCATTGGGCTTGGGTTTCATCCCTGGTCAGGGAACTAAGATTCCACAATGCCAGGATTTTAGACATTCAAAGGTTAATAAACTTCTAAATAAATAATAAACCTTTAGCTGTTATTAAGACTTGGTTGTCTCAAAAAAAAGTACAGCCAGAACATCTGGCCAGAATACTTAATCACCAGTAATACTGGTTAGGTAATCTTAACTTCAGAGGATTGTGTTTAGAACCAATCTTTAAAACTTGCTGAAGTTTTAATAGCTTTTAATAGCATTCTAGTCTACTTGTCTTCCTAACTGGTTGTGCAGTTAGAAAAAAATCGACATTGGTTTTCAATAAAGTTGTACATGTATAAAGTCTTGGGCTTTGTAGAAATAAATGAGAATAATGCCTTTAATCATCTTTAGCTCCATTTCCAAGAACAGTACCTGGCAGGAGCAGGTATTCAATAAATATTTTTTCAATAATTGAAGGTGTCTATTGCATTAAAATCTAAATGTTTACATATAGAGGAAGTTTAACTATAAGAGCCAAATACATAGTAACACATCTTGCATTGTACAGTTAAAAATTCTAACCCTGTTCATTTCTGTAGATTATCCTCTTTAAAAAGTATAGACATTGCTCCTTCCCCCTTTTCTAACTTCAAATTCTGAAAGTTATTTACAACTCATGAGATGGGTTTATAATTGAAATCTTCACCTGAGACATTCCTGTTGTGATTTCTTGACTTTTTTTTTTCCCCTGACATCAAGGTACGAAATGATGAAGGAAAAGTGATTAGATTCCATTGCAAATTATGTGAGTGCAGCTTTAATGATCCCAATGCTAAGGAGATGCATTTAAAAGGACGAAGACACAGACTTCAATATAAAGTGAGGAAAATTTCAGCTATTTTTCTCTTTCTCTTTTTATATAGCTTGGAACATTCTAGATGCAAAAATAAAGCATCTAAATATAACTCCCTAAGTCCATGAACTCCCACTCTAAGATTGGCATGTCATGTCTCACTTAGAGAGTCAGATGTTTAGTTTTTATTGATTAGTTATACTTAGGGCTTTCCCTGGTGCCTCAGATGGTAAAGAATCTGCCTGCAATGCAGGAGACCCAAGTCCGATCCCTGGGTCTGAAAGATTTCCTGGAGAAGGGCATGGCAGCGTACTCCATTGTTCTTGCCAAAGAATTCCATGGACAGAGGAGCCTTATGGGCTACAGTCCTTGGGGTCACAGAATTGGACACAACTGAGTACCTATCACTTTTGTTATACTTAAGAAGAAGCAGTGTAGTCATTTTTCATTATTTCTAGTGGCAAAATAAAACTGACATTACTTGGATCAAGTAATCATGTAAAAATAGTTGCTTCAAAGGAAGTGTTTGAAAGAAATGTCAGGTCTCCAGTTTCCTTTATCTTGGCAGAATTTGCATTAAAGTGAATTTTGAGATGAGGAATTCTTCATTGAAAACACTTCCAAGTAATAAGTTAAATCTAAATACTGTATTTAAAGTTTTTAATTAGATTGGACTTATGCACTAGATTCATGTTTTCTAAACACAGAAGTGGTGGAGATTAAAAATAATTTGTTAAGGGGCAGTAATACTTCTATATGAAAAAAAGTTTTTAACCCCACACTCAGATATCTAGAAACATTTATATACAAACAAACAAAGGAATACTAAATACCCATCAGTCTCCTAAGGATTTCTTTTATTGGTTAACACTAAATTAAGTACTTTTTGCATACTAGAAGAACAAAGAATTTTGGGGATGGGAAGGAAGAAAGAATGTTTATGAATGTATTTTGAGTTTTTCTCTGATTCAACTTATTTTACTACATTTACTCTTATAATTTGCAAATAAAAGCCTCTGATGAAAGAATATATGGGATTGTATGATTTAAGATATGTGTAGATTGTTGGAAGGATTGCTGGTTTTTCAGACATCTTATCTATGTTAACAGAAAAAAGTAAATCCAGATTTGCAAGTAGAAGTAAAGCCCAGTATTAGAGCAAGAAAGATTCAAGAAGAGAAAATGAGAAAGCAAATGCAGAAAGAGGAGTACTGGCGAAGAAGAGAAGAGGAAGAACGCTGGAGAATGGAAATGAGGTAGTATTTTTAACTTTTAGTACCATCATAGGTGATTTAGACTTTCTAAGAAACTTAGCTCTTCTGAGTATGTGAGTCCCATTCAGAGCAATCCAATTTATTTGAAATATTTTTAGTTTTCACTTGTGAGGGAGACAACTAGGTCTAGGAAAGAAATGCATTAAAGTTAAGTTACTGGCTATTCTGATATTTGACCATGTCCTTGGTATTAGGACTTATTTTGGAAATAATATCTTTTATATATTTAAATACATAAATAGTTTAATATAAATAAATGCCTCAATTTAAAATAAGCAAAATAGAGCATTTGGTTACATGATAAAAAATATCCTAAATATAAGATTGAGTAGATTCTAGACATTAATAATGTGTGGAGTTTGTTTTAAAAACTTTAGAGGCTACAGGAAAGGATAAATGAGAAAATATGTTCAATAGATACAAAAATGTTTAGTTTTATTGATATAAAACTGACATATCTTTAAGTGGCACAATTCGTTGGTTTTATTCACAGAGTTGTGCAGTTACCAGCACAGTCAATTTTATAACATTTTTATGACCCACAAAAGAAACCACAAACCCATTTAGCAATCAATATCTATTTCCCCACCAGCTCCTCCCTCTACTCCTGGGCAACCACTAATAAACATCTTATTAGATTGCCTGTACTGGAGATTTCATATAAATGGAATCATAAAACATATTGACTTTTGTGTCTGGCCACTTTTCACTTAGCATGATGTTTTCAAGGTTCATGCATGTTATTGCATATATCAGTACTTTATTTTTTATGCATGCATAATATTTCATTACATAAATGTGTCATATTTTATTTGTTTATCAATTGATGGACATTTGTGTTATTTCCACTTTTGGGTTATGAATACTGCTGCCATAAGTGTTTGTGTACAAGTTTTTGTAACACACTTTTTTTCCTTTACATACCAATTTGTTTAAAAAGCTAAAATTATTTTCCATGGGTATGTAATACTTTTTTGTGAAGATGTAGTATTTTCTTTATAACCTGTTGCATATATTTTTAGGTATTTAGAGTTTTTTTAATAGTATTTCCCTATTGTTATTATTACATTGACCAACCTTGAGGCAATATTATTGCATAAATCACTATCAGTTGACACTAATCAAATCCCAGAAGCAAAAATGTTTGACAGATACCTGTACTTTTGCCTGTGCTAGATAGTTTAACTTAGTGATCCTCAAACCTTTTGGTCTCAGGATCTTTTATAACTCAATAATTATTTTTTAATATAAATTTATTTATTTTAATTGGAGGCTGATTATTTTACAGTATTGTAATAACTCAATAATTATTGAAGATTCTGAAGAGTTCTTGTGTATGTAGGTTATAGGCTGTCAACATTGTATTAGAAATGAAAACTGAGAAGTTTTAGTATTTATGAACTTATTTTTATATAACTTTGTATTTGTTTAAATGTAGTTAAATATTAATAATTATATTAAATCAGGTGTATTTATTAATATAATAATGGTAAATATAATATGCTAACTATAATTGTTTTTCCTCCATAAAAATGACATTGTTTTACATTTTTGCAGATCTCTTTAATGTCTAGCTTAAGGCAGCCTGATTCTCTTTCTGCTTCTGTACTCAACAGGTTGTGATAACACGTTTTGCCTCTGGATAACTCCACTGTAGACTCATAGGAGAAAGAGAATAGAGAAGGCAAATATTATTTTGAGAGTAACTTTGATATTATGATGGAGAAAGAAATGGCAACCCACTCCAGTGTTCTTGCCTGGAGAATCCCAGGGACGGTGGAGCCTGGTGGGCTGCCGTCTATGGGGTCACACAGAGTCGGGCACAACTGAAGCGACTTAGCAGCAGTAGCAGTTGATATTATGAATCCCCCTGAAGGTGTCTCAAGGACTACCTAGACTACCCAGGCCACACTTTGAGGGATGCTCCTATAATTTATTAAAATATCTGCCTGTGAGAAATAGAAACATGAAAGCCAGTTTTATTTCAAGTTTGTATTGCTGGCAAATTAAATTTTTATTTCATGCTTAATCACTTAAATTTCTTTTGTGGTGAATTGCCTATTCATTTGTTAACTTACCTGTTAACAGATTTGTACAGACACTTCTTATAGCTATTAACCCATTAACATGTTGTCTTTAATCTTTACTGTTGTTTATGTATCAATTTTTATTTTTTATGTATTTAAATTTAACTTTGTTCTTATGAAATTTCTGTCTTTGTAATGCACTGGCAATTTTTCTCTATACTTAGATTATGCAGTTATTTTCTCTTTTACTGCTATATCAAATATTTATTAAGGACTTACTGTATGCCAGGAAGTAGCATATAGTGTGTTAGGCACTATAGTATACTATGTTTACCCAGTATGAATTGGTAAAGAATCAGTATTTAAATATGCCCTTATGTAAGCTAAACATCATTAGTAATAATAGAATATTCAAAACTAGAATGAACATGGTTTTCCAGAGCCTTCAAGCTGTTGTTATTCATTTTCTCTCATGACCTGAATAAAATTAGAAGTATGATTCTATCTGTCCTAAATTGGATGACCCAGAAAGCACTGCTTATTCCTGACCTGAAGAAATTGATGGTTTCTACAGTACTACTTGAGAAGCATACTTCTTTCTTACATTTTGTATTAAATGAATTTGTCTAGTAAAAATTTATTGTTAACAAAAATTTGCTATAAAGACACGACTGCCTGGGGAGTTATTAGTATCCTAGTTTGAAGCTGAAGGCAAAGATAGAACTGAGAGGGGGAGAGTCATGTGGTGAAAAATTAGATTCCAAAAATATTGACCATTAAAACAGGCTGCATGCTAACTGCCCACCAAGTTCAGCCCGTGGGTGTTTTATTTGGTGCCCATAGTATTTTTTGGACACCAACATGAATCAGCATTTAAAGACCATGAGATTTCACAAAAGTCCTGGTTGACCTTAGGATAACCATCTGGTATTCCCTTGTGACAGTAATTAATAGCTGTGTGGCCCTCTTGTCTAGCCAGAGCACGTGCTTTCCTTCTTTACCATACTTCCCATC
>NW_011494903.1:9670716-9672224 GCF_000754665.1 Bison bison bison
CATGTCCCCAAAAGTGAGATGGGATGTGACTTGCCATTTATCCCTGTTATTTTTCCTCATTGTAGAAAAATGTCTTTGTCTCTCTCTCTATCAGATGAGGAGATTAAAGGTTGTCTTAAGAAGTTCTCTCACAAAAAAAATAGCACATTTCTTTGAAGACATGAGGAAAATTACTGAATGTATCCTTTGGGTCTTTCACACACACACTATTAGTCGGGCCACATGAGGTAGGCGTTTAAGTTTACAGTCTCTACTGTAAAGAGGGAGAAGTTGGAATGAACTGTGAGGTTTCTCGTGCTTGTTTTTTCAACTCTGTCTTCAGACTGTGAAATTTTGTTTTGCTTTTATCTTTGTTTTCTCATCTGTTCACTGGGATTCACTTTCATTCACTAATTGATGAAAGCAAATGTAATCCGATACAGAGGGGGAAAGAAAGGTGTTAGCTAGACTGATTGGGATTTTTTATTGCTTTCTATATAATTATTGATGTAAATTCTGGGGGTATATTTTTCGAAGTGGCTTACAGTATCATTCTTTATGTTTCAGACGTTACGAAGAGGACATGTACTGGAGAAGAATGGAGGAAGAACAGCATCATTGGGATGATCGCCGCCGAATGCCTGATGGAGGCTATCCTCATGGTCCCCCGGGCCCACTAGGCCTTCTGGGAGTCCGACCAGGCATGCCTCCTCAGCCACAGGGGCCTGCAGTGAGTGTCCACTTTGTTTACATAGACAGTGAAAGTGTAAGACTGGTTTAGCATTAGAAAATAACAGTTTGAAGAGCTAATTTTTAGACTTAATAATATCCAAATCTCAATGTTTTTTCATCTGATTTAGAATTTTCTCTCCTTTTATTATACTTTCTCAACTCGTGTCCTTATGTATAAGGACATTGTAGAATTTCCATGAATCTTTCTTATTTTCAGTATAAACTAAGGAAGCAGATCTTAAGAGTTTTTTTTACCTTTGTTCTTTAGATTATCAAGAACAACTAATTTTGAAGGCTGTTGCTTTGGCTTCAGAATTATTTCTGTCTTCCCATTATGTATGGTTTAGAGTCCTTTTTTCAAATCTTTAGCCTTCAAAACCTACCACTATTTCTAAATTTAAGTGCGCGATAAGGGTAGGTAGAATCCACGGGGTCACAGAGTTGGACACAACTGAGCAACTAACACATAAGGGGTAGGTAAATGGTTGGAGATAACACGCAGTGGATGTATTAGGAGAACTGTAGAAAAGAGGTGCATCTTGAGAGTCTGCGTTCTGTAGAAGCTAGATAAAAGATACCTGGCTTATGAGGAGCATTTCATATAAGTTCAGACTATAGAAGATAAGATTATTTTTTTTCTTTGTTCTGGTTTTCCAGAGAACACTTAGAAGGAAACAGTCTAAATTCCTGCTCTTTAACCTATTCTTTCTCATTTGTCTTTCCATAGAATAAGCGTTTGTAAAATCTGTTTTGTTAAAAGCAAAACATTTGAGAACTGGTTTTAAAGTTGTATAAAA
>NW_011494903.1:9672324-9704967 GCF_000754665.1 Bison bison bison
TCATAATTTTAAATGGTACGTATTATAACTTGTTTTGAGTGCATAACATACATACTTACATACTCGCTTTCGATACTGTACCTTTCTACAGTTGACATTTTTGTTTTTACCAAAATGGGAAAAAAAAAGGGAAGATAGCTTTAAATGGACATTCAGTGTAACTGGCTTTCTTATTGAAAAATGCAACAAGCGTATGTGTAGTTGAAAAATAATAGTTTACTTTTGCTTGGAAAACATTTTTTTAACGGAGTTATCTTTTTTTCCCCCATCTCCAGCCCTTGCGTCGTCCTGACTCATCTGATGACCGTTATGTAATGACAAAGCATGCTACCATTTATCCAACTGAAGAGGAATTACAGGCGGTTCAGAAAATTGTTTCAATCACTGAACGTGCTTTAAAACTTGTTTCAGACAGCTTGTCTGAACACGAGAAGAGCAAGAGCAAAGAGGGAGATGATAAGAAAGAGGGAGGTAAAGACAGGTGTGTTTACAGAGTTTTTTTACTTTTGTATAGTTTTGTTTTCCTTATGTAGACTTATACTTGAAATAAAAGTTACAAGGACTAAAAATTCTCTGGTGTTAGTCTACATGTGTTATGCTTGTATTAGATTTTAAATGTATTCAGCTGCTTTCTGCTGAAATGAAAAATAATTTCATACAATCTCTAACCTTGTAATTTATTCATTGTATTTAAACTTATATAAAACTATTTCAAGTCTGTTTTCAAAGCAGCCATTGTAGTTTTTCAATTGCTTTCAGCTATTCAGTGTTTATTCATTTGTTGCATCTGTTGCATGTTCATTCTTTCTTTTAACAGCTTATTTTATCTTTAACACATTGACCCATAAGCATGAATAAGCTCAAACTTTAGCAACATCTTTATATCTGTGTATATTAAACATGACTTTTGTTATTCTAATTTATGAGACAGAAAAGCATTAATGGCCTTTGCTTTTCAGTTGTTCCTGAGAACTTATCTCTTGATTTATTAATTTTTTCATATTTCTTATCTAAATAAAGGGTATTTCTAAAAATATTAAATGTTCTTATACTGTAATTGATGCAAATTTTAATGATGTAAAAATTATTTCATTTACTACTGTGTGTTGAGAGATTATCATGGTTGTGGTTAAGAAGGGAAATGTCATAATATAACTTGATTTCACCACAGAGCTTTAAAAGGAGTTTTGCGAGTGGGAGTATTGGCGAAAGGATTACTTCTCCGAGGAGATAGAAATGTCAACCTTGTTTTGCTGTGCTCAGAGAAACCTTCAAAGACATTATTAAGCCGTATTGCAGAAAACCTACCCAAGCAGCTTGCTGTAAGTATTATGGAAATGTTCATTTTTACCCCTTGTCTAGTTCAGAAGTTTTTGGCAGGACTAACTGTGCTTCAGCTTAAACCTAAGCCAGCCTTTAAAGTTTTGGCTTGACTTTCCAAATTGCTTGATTGTACAAATTGGTAGCACAGTTTTCTGCTTTGTTTTTTTAGGTTTTATAGTGCTTCTCTTCAACATGAAGCCATCTTGCTAATTTATTTTAAAATGTAAAACTGCAGCACATGTCCTCTTCCTATTCTTTTTTCAAGATTTGAATCATAAGAGAGAAGACAGTTCGGGGAAAATTTTCATTTTTTGATTTTTTTTTTTTTTTTTAAACAAAGCCCATGTATGTATAGTAAGCTTAAAATTTTAGAATTCATGAACTTCTTGCCTATTTAGTTGAATACATGTTTTTAATAAAATATAGTAACTAAAATAGAGACTTTCTGATTTGAATTTTCCCAGCTTTATTATGATTACTTTCCATTTTGTACATGTTATAATGGTAACAATGACTTGTTGCTGTCTTTATACAGGAAGTTGTGGCAAATTCAATTAATAGAATATCCCTTTTTGGTCCTACAAAAACAAAACTTGTTTTTAAGTTTGAATTAAAAAAATTTTTATTACAGTATCTTGTCAGAATCACAGACTGGAATTTAAAACAAAGGTTCCTTGAATAATTTGATGTATAAAACTTATTTAGGTATTTGAAATTCAAGAATTGGCATTTCATTGGTAGTGGAGAAGGCAATGGCACCCCACTCCAGTACTCTTGCCTGGAAAATCCCATGGACGGAGGAGCCTGGTAGGCTGCAGTCCATGGGGTCGCGAAGAGTCAGACATGCCTGAGCGACTTCACTTTCACTTTTCACTTTCATGCATTGGAGAAGGAAATGGCAACCCACTCCAGTGTTCTTGCTTGGAAAATCCCAGGGATGGGGGAGCCTGGTGGGCTGCCGTCTATGGGGTCGTACAGAGTCAGACACGACTGAAGCAACTTAACAGCAGCAGCAGCATGTGTTCTACGGTAATGTTAGAATAAATAGTACCTGACCACAGCAGACCAGCTGATACCAAAATGGATAGTGAAGCATGCTATTAAACTTGAGCTCTGATGACTCTGGCACTTATTGTTGTTTGCTTTATATTACCATTGTTCCAGATGTGAGATTTTTTAAAATTGTGGATGAGTCTTTTTAAGCATAGGAGCCAGGAGAATTGTCATTATGTGTCTACTTGTTACCTTTCCTTGAGGCTGCTAGGGCAGTGAAAGGGAGGAAAAGAAGCTTGAGGACTTTGAAAAAAGTATGTAATTTGCAAAAAAAAAAAATCTTAAATTGTGTTTTGTAAAACTACGAAGGAGAAAATGTTATATTCTAACTGAACGATCAGTAGTTAAGCTAATGCTTTACAGCACATTCTTTACCATCTGAGCCATCAGGGAAGCCCAAAAACAAAATACAGTTTCCAGATCAATCTGTACTTGTACAGTGGATAAGCAGGAGAGAGAGAATTATCATCATCACTATCATAGTTAACGTCTATATGATACTGTGTGCCAGGCACTGTTTTCAATTTTTTGTGTAGTTCATTCATTCATTCTTCCTACAGTCTTACAGGTTAGATAAATTTTACTGTTACCATTTTATAAAAACAGGTATAGGGGAGTTAAATATTTGCCCAGCTTCACATCATTAGTAAAGTAGCAGAGCTGGGATTTGAACCTAGATTGTTGTTGCTGTTCAGTCGCTAAGTCACATCCGACTCTGCGACCCCATGGACTACAGCACACCACGCTTCCCTGTCACTATCTCCTGAAGTTTGCTCCAACTCATATCCATTGAATATGATGCCTTCCAACCATCTCATCCTCTGTCGCCCCTTCTCCTCCCCTCAGTCTTCCCCAGCATCAAGGTCTTTTCCAATGAGTTGGATCGTCACATCAAGTGGCCGAACTATTGGAGCTTCAGCATCAGTCCTTCAGTGAATTTAGATTCTATACTGGGAACACTCCGTGTAATTTCTAGAGTCTTCCTTTGTTCATGCATACTGAAGCTTATTACATGTATACTAAATTGCAGTGAATCCTATTGTTGGTTTTTTTCTGTTGAGCCAGACTTTCTGCTCCCTGATTTAAAATGTAGATCTGTTGATTTCACAGACAAGGTGCACTGGGTATGGTTGAATTACGGCTCCTGTTAGTTTCAGGTATCTTTTTTAGTCTCATTCATATTCTGCAAATATTGCAATACTAGCTACCCGGATGCTATTTTAGGAAGGTATGGTAATAACTATAGCACTGTTTCTTTCATCCAAAAATTCATCATCTAAAAGGTGCATACACACATACAGATAACTCATATAATACAAATAATGGTAAATATTAGTTCAACAAAGAATTCTAAAAGGAAGAAGGAGCGAGAGACTATAATTTGCATGTTTTGCAAGGCTTGGAGGGAAATAGTATATGATCTAGTCCTTACAAAATGGTTAAAGTAGTGTGAGAAAGTGAAAGAGCCATAATGAAACTGCTTTGATAATGTAAGAGGGCCAGCTAATTTCTTGTACTCTTCATTATATAGGTTATAAGTCCTGAGAAGTATGACATAAAATGTGCTGTTTCTGAAGCGGCAATAATTTTGAACTCATGTGTGGAACCCAAAATGCAAGTCACTATCACCCTGACATCTCCAATTATTCGAGAAGAGAACATGAGGGAAGGAGGTTGGAAAGCCATTAAACATTCTACTTTTTATTAACTTCTTTTTTTTCCATTTACCTACTCTTTAAGATGGCATTAAGCCCTAGAAGGCAACATGCTGGCATTACATATGAATCTGATAGATTTGACTTACATAGCAACTAGTTTTGCTTAAGATTATTTCCCAGATCTTTTATTAGTGTCTTTTTAGTAATGTACTTTTATATAAAACACCATGGTATTATTCATTTTCTTGATTTTTTTTTCTTTTCTTGCTAACCTCAGATTTCTGGAAAAAGTTTAAATTATTCTTAGTCATAAACATAGTTGACTTATGAAAAATTAAATCTTGCTAGTAAAGGGCCACAAATTTAACTTCTCTTAAGTCCTTGTTCTTGTCTTTAAAAAAGACAAGGGAGCTTCATAAGTAAAATTGGTTGAATACTCATAACAGTTTAAGAGACATTGTTATATATGTAATCATGGATTTGGCTTGTCCTGAGGTAAATATTTCTGGTTCTCTGAGGTTGCTCTTTGGTTTGGAGCGCTTTCATAAATGCAGAGCATCCTAATGCACTTAGATTTGGGCATCTGACCCCCGCTTTTCTACCAGAGATTTGAAAAATAAATGATGGTAGGCGTAGTTAATGAGTTACAGCACAATTAGAGGTTTTTAACTTACTTTACAATTGTAGACTATGAAATCCTGCTGGTGCCAGCAATGTTGCTTTAGGGACTGTCCTATAACATTTTCAAAGCTTCAAAAGCTTTTAAGCCAAAAAGCATGGTCAGTGTCTGCGGTATGTTGGTTCTGTTGTTTTATGGGTCAGATAAAATTTACTTTGTTTCCTTTCATGTTGTTTTTGTACATCTTAATTGGTTGAATATGGAGTTATATAGTCTACACTAATATTTGTGATACAGAGGAGAAAAGAATACTTAAAATTAATTTGTCTAAAATAGCATGAGTAGACTCTCAATTACTATTCCTTTAAATTTGTTTTCTTACAGCAAACCAGTTTTTCTTTTTTTTTAAAGGCACTGGGCTTTACACAACCCAGGAAAAGAACATTTTTACTAAAAATGCTATTATTGAGAGACTTGTTTAACTTTGCATACATAATATAGATATACCACATATCAGGACTTGTATGTTGTATAAGCTTTTATCTTAAAAATAAGTTGGTTTTGTGTGAAGGTTCTTTTATATTAGCATGAATTTCCACTCAAGGTCTGGCTGTGGATATTGCTGGAAAAACAGTTCCTGAGTCAATCTGGTCAATTCGGATGCAGCATATGACTCTTAGGATTTGAAAAGGAAATCTTTGATTATGTTATAGATAAAAGTTACTGTATTTAGTATGAAATTATACTCATATAACCACTTACCTTTATTTCAGAGCACATTTTGTCCCGTTATATTTAGGTTTATTTAAATTTGTGCAGTATCAAGTCATTTTGTTGCAGAAGTCTGAAATTAATAATTATCATATTTGTAGTCGTCTTTAATAACCTATCCCTTCTAAAGGAAACAAAATTATACTTTTGTCTGACCCAGACTTGAGATAGAATTATTGTTCTGAATTTCATAAGTATTACGGTGAAAGAAATGATCAGTCCAAAATTGAAAGATTTTCTTCAAGACACTGAGCTGAAAAAGTTGGATGTGCAAAAAGTGTAGAAACATTGATAGTGTTCCTTGCTGCAGATAACTGCAGTAAACCATGTCTTTAGCCTCATTATGAAGATTGCTGCAGAAAAACGGTATGTATTCTCCCTCACTGCAGCTCTGAATGCTCTGTGTCTTAAAATCATTTAAAGCCTCTAGCTTGCTTTGGGGAGTTAGTCCAAGGGTAAGGAAGGCTTTGCCGGAAGAGTACTTGTAAACCGTGAGACTGGTGACTTGCACATAGTTGTGGTAGGCTGTTAAATGCGTAATGGTCCTGTTTAATACCAAAAATTATTTAAAGGATGTGATTACATTTCCCAAATAACTGTTAAACACATGACAGATCTATTTTACAGTATTGTGTTTGACAGTTAAATATTAAGTAAACCTTTAATTGACGTGAAGCTTAAAATGTTCAAATGTTCTAACCCTTGCTACAGCGTCTCTTCTGTAGCAAGTCAAGTATTGTGTGTGTTTTTTTCCACCTTTAGCTTATCAGGCCCGGTCCAAAGCCTTCTAGCAGAGGGAATTGATTCCTGTCAGGGGTTGCTGCCAAGACATCGGAAGGATTTTTGACCAAGGTTTTCAAAAGCTCAGTGTCACACCTGCCATTTGATTTAAAGAGGGATATTGGATGCAGAGTCTGGCGTTTATTGTCCTTTGTGTGGCTGTTCTGTTTGTCTTTGTCTCTTCTAAAATTGAGCAGTGTTCACACTAGTTTTTAAATTGTTGGGTGGATTATATATTTTACATAACCATGTTTAATTTAAATTAATATATTCCCATTAACTTTTAATCATAAAATAGTGTGGACACAGCGTGTCTTCTAACTGGTGATTAACCCCTTAAAATTCATAAAATACCTCTCGTAGGGTAAGAATTTGCTTTTTTTTTTTTAATTAATTTTTGTTTTGTTAACTGGGTATTAGGAAGCAAGTATGATTTTAGTACAATATATCTAAGGGGTTAATCCACTTGAAATATAGAATGGGTGCAAAAATCCACACTCTAAATTTGACAGACATTTCCTACTTAAAGCTCTTAATTTGTTTTTAAATTGCAATAGGTGTCTTGGCATCTTTGAAATTGTATCATTAATTTAAATTTCCAAAGTTACAAATGTTTGTGTGCAAAAAGAAAACTTTTCTTATATTGGAAGAAATTAAAACATGAATTAACATTAAAATTCAGAAACTTCTTTAGAGATTGCACATTATCACCTATTTGCATTTTAGCTTTAGCAAATAACATAAATAAATAAGGGACATGGAAAGGGTTCTTCAGCCTGTTCTATAACCTTGCTTTGGGGAGTGGTTTTTTGTTGTTGTTTCTTTTTTTAGTTCTTCAATTAGCTCTGCTTCCCGGTGTCCTTTTTCCTTCTTTCAGAATAGCCCATTTCTTAACTATGTTCACTATATTTTTGGATTCAGTAGTTGATCTTGCAGATTTTGAGGTTATTTATTGGTTTTTTAAAAATTACTAGTATTTCTGACTTGCTACTCTCTTTTTAGTGCCCAAGTTCCTCTTTCAGTGGCATTTTCAGAATGCCACACAGTGTTTTTTGAGTATCTGTAAATCTCCCTTCTAATATGTTCTCTGAAAATCCATGCCATCTAATTATTTAAGGAGTAAGAACTAAGCAAAGAAAAGCCCAGACAAGGGATATAATTTTTTTATCACTTTAAAAATATGCTTTTTAATATATCTTCTACTCAAAATAAGGACAAGTATCTCTTAAGATTTCTTAATGTTCATATAAAAATATACCATTAAATAACTTGCCCAGAGTTGCAGTGGTACTCTTAAAACTATCCTTCATGTGTTCTTTTATCATATATTTCATTGTTTGTCTCATATTCATTTGGTACCCTCAAGGATTTATTAAATCTTATACTAAATGTGCTTTAATTTGGGTGCTTTCTATCTAGAAGGCTGCTAAATTCAATAAATTACTTGCCTAGCATGTTATTTTCCTATATTTAGAAAATTTTTAAATATCACCAAGAATTGTGAATTAGATTGGTTTAGTTATGAATAGTTTGATTAGCAACTTTTATATACATTTTACCTATATGTTTAGATGAATGTAAGCTGGCCCTCCAACTAGTTTTATTAATATAAAGTTAACTTTTTGCCCTGATTTAGGTTCAGATTTTCTTCTCAAGTTTTATATAACTCATTTATATTTTAATATAATAATTGATTAAAATCAGTTATTATAAACTCTATAACTTAAAAGATTCTGCATATTTATCATCAAACCATTCTGCTTACTGTATCTGTTCTATTTCTATACTTACTCTGTTTAACCATGCTAGTTCCTGTTGCCCTTCTCTACTTCACTCATTGTTTCTCTCCAATTATTCTTTCTTTGGAATACTTTATGGGAACTGAATTTTAAAGGGCATTTCGTATTCCTTTACAACTAAAGTTCTCTTGTGGAAGAGAAATCATTGAACTCCTAGAAATGCCTGTTTTTGACTCCTTATTTTTTCTGTGATTATTACTGCATTGATCATCCCATATTTATCATTAATTCTTTGACATTTTAGTCCCAAAATAACCTGTGACCATTTAAAATACTGAACAAAAGGATAGTTTACTGTACATTCTCATTTATTAAGGTGGATTTTTGTGTTCCCTCTTGTTGTCTTTGTGCTGGTGCGCTGTATCCAGTAATCCTTCCTTTTGATTTTCTTTTGGTGGGGTAGGGTTTATATTTGTAGAAATTACTTATTATATTTCTAAATTAAAGAATTCTTGATCTTCATATTAGATTTATGTAAATTTGTTAAATAACTTCCTGGGTTACATTAAAGTGCTGACAAAACCCTCAAATGGCTCGTGTGACACTGATGCTACTTTAAGGAAGTGTCTTGCTCACCTGGTCAAACACCCATTCCTCACTGCATTTTGCCAATTCAATCCATTTTAGATGTAACCTCGGGTATGGTGAAAGACCCACCGGACGTCTTGGACAGGCAAAAATGCCTTGACGCTCTGGCTGCTCTACGCCACGCTAAGTGGTTCCAGGTTCGGAACATCATTTTACTTTTTTCTTGTAGCCTTATGAGAGAGTAGTTCAGTACAACATGTTTAACTGTGTTTAAACATTTCAAAAGATTGCCCAAGCAATACTATTTTAAATTAAATATCAGAAAATATGTTAACATAGAAAGCTGGGTATGAAGATCTGCATATTGCAGTTACTATTAATTTGACAATAAACTAGGATTTGGGGGGTGTTTTGTAGTTTGGGTTTTTTTATTTTTATTTTTAGTGGCCATATTTGAAGCTGACTTGTTCAGGAACATCACATGTTTGTGTATATATATTATATTCCATAAGGCTGCAGATTAACTTTGCTTTAAATAATGGAATATGTGTTTAAAGCTTTGTGTATAGTTTTAAGATTTTTTCCCCTCTTTCTCTTAAGTTAATAAGTGTAGGGAATGAAAGGTGAGGAAGCAGCTGTTTGGTTTAGTGACTTTGCAGTTATGCAAAGGCACAGAAAGGAAACCAAACAGATTTCCTTAATCTTTCAGTCCCTAGACAAACTTTTTAGCTCTTTACTTTTTCTTTAATTTCTAATGTAGGCAGAGTTTTTTTTTTTTAAGTTTACTGATTTAAATGAACACAGGTCAAGGTTCACAGGGGATCAAGAACAATTATTCTTGTATAATCTGTTTACTTTGACCTAAAATATCAGCTTTTAAATACTAATCCTGGCATAAAATATTGCTGTAAATGGCAGCTCATTGAATCCAATTTTAAGTGTGGTTATTTTTGTTTTATTTTTATCTGAGCTTCCATTGAACAGTGGTATTTTAACTTTTTTTTCATCAAGGGATATTTTTAATATTTCTAAGATTAATTCAGTTGATTTTTGTGTTGCTCTCAAGGCTAGAGCTAATGGTCTACAGTCCTGTGTGATTATCATACGTATTCTCCGGGACCTCTGTCAACGAGTTCCAACTTGGTCTGATTTTCCAAGCTGGGTAAGTAATATGTAACTGTATGTGAAAAATAAATGTCTCAGAAATACTTCTGCAGTTTTTTATAGCCTCATCTAACATCTAATTATCAACTTTATTTCCATTTCCTAAATGGAGTTTTTTTCTTTTTCTCATGAGAAATTCTAGGGTCTTATCAGACTGTTTAACTTGCTGAGAATTATACTTGATTTTCTTTTTGAATTTTCCTTCTTTTTTTTTTTTTACTCTTCACACAGTGTTTATTATTTTTATAGGTGCAATTATTAGTTGTACATACATAAAGATACAAAGAAAATTTTAAATGAGCTATTAATCTCCCTATGCAGGATTTTGTTGATATTTTAACAATGTATAAGTAATTTTTAACATTTAAAAATATGTATTATCCAAAAAAATGCATAAAATTAGGAAATTCAAATAATGCAGAAAGGCACAAAATAAGAAGTGAAAGCCTTCTCATCATTTAAAGGCCAGTTATCATGGCACAATTTGTTGTGATTTTTTTCCAGGGAGGAGAAATGCATATATGCACGTCGTGTATATTCCTATTGTTTTATTTATGTACAGATATCTCTTTGATGTTGAAATATTTGAGTTCCTAAATAGCAAAAATTCAGATACAGAAGGATTCATTCAAAAGTATAACTGAACCTACAGATTCTAGAGTTGGGTTAGGGAGAATTGACTAGCCAGGGTTATCTTAATTCTGGGAGCTCTTTGAGAACGATATTGACTACTCGGTGTTTCCTTTGTATGGACATGCCATATTTTATTTAACTGGTATCCGTTTGATGGACAGTTGCATTGTTTGCAGTCTTCTATTAAATTTTCATTGTATGGTAGTCACGCTTTTATGAGTATTATATACATGTGATGGCTAGGGTCAATTGCTATAGAATTCCAAGGTCCAAGAACATGTTTTGATTGTAACCAGGAAAGGTGGATCATTTAAAATTACCAAAAATTGTTGAACTTAGCATTTTCTTCACATCCTCACTAACTTTGGGTAAGATCACACTTCTTAACACATGTTAGGTAAAAAATGGAGTCTCATTTTTTATTTAAATTTTAAGTGATTATTGGCATTTATAATTATTTTTCTCTTAACTGGTAGTTCCTGTTATTCATATTTCACATAATTTATAATTACTTTCTATAAGAAATTAGCACTTACCTATATTAAAATATTTTTTCCAGTTTTCATTTGCTTTTCAACTTAATAATTTTTGCTGTTTTATAAAAGGTTTAAAATTTTTACAAATTCTAATCCATTAGTGTTTTATGACTTAACAACTTTGTATTCTGTCTACAAAATACTCTCTCATGTTTTAGATTATAGATTATTCACACATGCTTTCTTCTAGAGCTTTTTCCCCCAATCAAGTTATGTTTATTACAGATGTTTGCTTACTTATTCCTGGAAGGATATATTCTGTATTACAACAGGAGTTGTCTCTCAGTAGTGAGAAGTGGGCTTAGGTTAGAGATCTGTAATGTTTGGATTTTACTAGGATAAAATATACATACATTACTTGTATAATTATAAGTTAATTTGAAAATCATAAATGGACTAGAGGTAGATCCAGCAATATGTCTTTACAGACCAATTATCAATTATTCCAATACCATTTAGCATTTTATTTAGTAGCGATGTTCATTCTCCCAACCTCCATTTTGAAATATCACCATTATCATAAACCAGTGGTTCTCAACCACATTTCAGTTTTGCCCCCAGGGGACATTTGGTAATGTTTGGAGATATTTTTGGATGTCGATACTAGTTATCGATAGCACTGAGGAAGAGAAACCCTTTGTTAAACCAAAGTTCCTTTGTTGCAGGCCTGTTTCTACAGTAGTCTTTCATTCCTCAATCTTCTCTATTAAACTCTTTTTTCTATTTATTTTTTACATATTTCTTTAACTGGTTGCATCGAGTCTAGTCATGGCACATGGAATCTGCCTTGTGTCCTGTGGGATCTTTCCTTGCGGTACATGGACTCTAGTGGTGATGCACAGGCTCCAGAGTGCTTGAGCTTCGATAGTTGCAGTTCGTGGGCTTAGTTCTCCCGCAGCATGTGGCATCTTAGTTCCCTAACCAGAGATTGGACCAATGTCCCCTGCATTGCAAAGTGGATTCTTAACCTCTAGACCACCAAAGAAGTCCTTAATCTCTTTTAATTTTTAAAACTTCATAGTGTGTTTTAAAATTCTGATGTCCTTTTCATCAGAGTTTCCCCCTCTCCGTTCTCTGCTGCTCATTATAAAGACCATCTTGCACTGTTTGGGGGTTTTGTTTTTGGTTTTGTTTTGTTTTGTTTTAAGTGTGTTTTGTTTTGTTTTGGTTTTCTCATGTTCTTTTTCCAAAAGAACTTGACTGCCATTTTGTTCAGTTTAATGAATTCCAGGGTTCTTTTAATTATTTTTAAGTAGTACTGTATTGAATTAATAGATAATTGATAGAATATCATCACTTTTGCAGTGACAATAAAGAAAGTTTTGTGTTTTATTTTTGTCTTCTTATTAGATTTGCACTAACTCTATAAAAATTAATTAAGAACTTTTGTTCTTTAAACTCTGAAACAGTTTTTAGGATCATCAAAAATACTGTTTTTTGAACATTTGTAAAATTCATTTGACATTATCAGTTCCCAGTCCCTTATAAAGAGGGTAGCGCTTTCTTGATTTCTTTTATTGTGAGTAACTGTTTTGTTTAATTTTACCTTCTCCTGGAGTTAATTTTGGCAGCTTTTTCTAGAAAAATTGACCCATTCAACCAGATACTCAAAACTTTTATGTAATAGAGTTCTGTGCCCTTAAAGTTTTAAAAATGCCTATTATAGCATCTTTATTGTTTTAATTCTCTGATTGATTAGTCAGTAATAGCAGGTGCAGTATTGGAGCAAAATAACCAATGGGTGTTTCAGTATTTACTTGTGATGAAAATTCAATGAATTATTGATAGATTTTTAATATACAAATGTATGTGCATTATATAACTTAAACTTTTTTTAATATATAAAAATACAAGCATTCTATATTATCATTTTACTTCCTGCTTCTTTCAGCTTCAGTCCATGCAACCCAGGTGTCCTTGAGACTCTTTCTGTTATAGTATGTCTAAGCTTCAGTACTTTTGAGACTGGACTCTCAGGCCACTTCTCAGCTATTCTTGAAGTCTGAAAGTCTCACTGCAGATGGCCCTTTATCCTACACCTTGCTTTTTCTCTTCATCAGAGAGAGCCATAAACTTCAAGGGACCCTCTCTGCTTTGAGGGTGCAGAGCTTTAAGAACTGAGTGGAAAGAGAGGATGCACAGGTCAAAGGAACTGGGGGAACATGGGCCATGGCAGAGTGATGATGGACGAATCAGGGAGGGCAAAGAAAGCTGCTGGCCAGTCTTTGAAATCATGTACATATAACATAAAATACCAGTATTTTGGTAGTTTAAAGCACACCAAAATGTCAGTACTTTGACATTTAAATAGCTCTCAACATGATATCCTTTCAGTTCAGTTCAGTCGCTCAGTCGTGTCCGACTCTTTGCAAGCCCATGAATCGCAGCACGCCAGGCCTCGCTGTCCATCACCAACTCCCGGAGTTCACTCAGACTCACGTCCATCAAGTCAGTGATGCCATCCAGCCATCTCATCCTCTGTCGTCGCCTTCTCCTGCCCCCAATCCCTCCCAGCATCAGAGTCTTTTCCAGTGAGTCAACTCTTCACATGAGGTGGCCAAAGTACTGGAGTTTCAGCTTCAGCATCATTCCTTCCAAAGAAATCCCAGGGCTGATCTCCTTCAGAATGGACTGGTTGGATCTCCTTGCAGTCCAAGAGACTCTCAAGAGTCTTCTCCAACACCACAGTTGAAAAGAATTAATTCTTCAGCGCTCAGCTTTCTTCACAGTCCAACTCTCACATCCATACATGTGTACAACATAGTAATTCCATATTTTAATACATTATGAAATGATTATTGCAGTAAAACCAATTACTACAATATTGTTGATGATATTCCCTATGTGCGCTTATGTACCTGTGACTTTCTTATCTAAAAGCTGGAAGCTTAATGTCTAAATCCCCTTAATATATTTCAGCTATACTGCACCCTCCTAAACTCATTTTTATTAGCATTTATCTGGTATGTTTCTGGTATTTTTCTATCCTTTGCCATAATTCTTATCCTTTTCTTGTTCTTTTTTATGTGTGAATATGTTTCTCTTCTGATTATTTAGACAATTAGTTGTTGACCTTATAGTTTTATATGGTATTTTCATTGCATCTGTTTAACAATTTTAGATAATGTCTGTTAACCTCTCATCTATAAAAGCTGAGAAAATGATCACTTCCTCCTCCTCCTCCTCCTCCTATCCTCTTGGGTTTTTGTTAGTATTTTCTTTTTTTTTTTCATTTGTTTCATTCATTCATTTATTTTAATGTGTCAAAACCTGTTTCTTGATTTATCTGTTTTACTCAGTGAATGCTGATTCCACTTAGAAAACAGGAAAGTTTACACTTAATGCTTTTTTAAATCTTAAAGGTTTAAAAATAACTACATTTACCTTATGTGTCAGTATATTCCCTTTGATTATTTAATGGTCTGTATTTAAATGCTTTGGTGCCAGCCACTAGGGCTTTACTGGGGTTTCCTCTTTTTATTTCTTGGTTGACTGCATTTTATCATCATGTAGTTTTTATCAAAAAGTGTTTTAAGTTTTTAAAATTTCTTTCATGTTTGAGAATCTTTGCCAATTACCATTACTTTATTGAAAAATGTATTGTTAGGTCGCAATTTTTTCTCCTCCCTTTATTGGTATTGCTCCATTATCTTTCAGCATTGAGTATTGCTAAATCTAGTTTATGTTAATCACTTAGTCATGGGGTCACCAACTCTGTGACCCCATGGACTGTAGCCCTCCTAGCTCCTCTGCCCATGGAATTCCCTAGTCAAGAATCCTCAAGTGGTTAACCATTCTCTTCTCCAGGGGATCTTCCTGATCCAGGGATTGAACCTAGGTCTTCTGCATTTTGTGCAGATTCTTCACCATCTGAGCCACCATAAGTCCAGCCTATTTTTCTTGCCTTTACCTTTTCTGCAGGTTGCTAAAAAATTCTGTCTTTATCCTTGAATTTTAGTAACTTAACCAAATTATGTCCTGGAATCTGTTGTTAGTGTCATCATTTCATTGGAATCTTTGTCTGCACATTTGACAAATGATTAATATCCTCTATTTTCAGTTCACTTCAGTTGCTCAGTCGTGTATGACTCTTTGCGACCCCATGAATTGCAGCACGCCAGGCCTCCCTGTCCATCACCAACTCCCAGAGCTTACTCTAACTCATGTCCATAGAGTTGGTGATGCCATCCAACCATCTCATCCTCTGTTGTCCACTTCTCCTCCTGCCCCCAATCCCTCCCAGCATCAGAGTCTTTTCCAATGAGTCAACTCTTCGGCATGAGGTAGCCAAAGTATTGGAGTTTCAGCTTCAGCATCAGTCCTTCCAGTGAATACCCGGGACTGATTTCCTTTAGGATGGACTGGTTGGATCTCCTTGCAGTCCAAGGGACTCTGAAGAGTCTTCTCCAATACCACCGTTGAAAAGCATCAATTCTTCGGTGCTCAGCCTTCTTCACAGTCCAACTCTCACATCCATACATGACCACTGGAAAAACCATAGCCTTGACTAGACAGACTTTTGTTGGCAAAGTAATGTCTCTGCTTTTGAATATGCTATCTAGCACCACTTACCCTTATATTGGATTCCCTTTGTCCCATATATTTATTATCTTTGTGATTGTTTTAATCTTTGTTCTCTTTCCTCTTTTGTCCCTTGTTACTGTTTTTTTGGTGATAATTTAGTTTTCACCCATGTCCCAGTATTTACTATTTATAATTCATTTATTAGTTTTATAGTAATGTTCAGTTTGCTTAATTAGCTCTGCAGTCTTCCTTTTCATCTCAACCTTGAGGTTTTAATTTTATTGGTTTTTTTATTTATCAAGTTCTCTATAACTCAAAATGTTGACAGTTGTATCTTTATTCCCTTAAATTAAGATTCTTCCAGAATAAATTATTTTCTAAGTAAATATTATTTTTTAAATAATAAAAATTTGATTCACAGCAAAACTGAGCAGAAAGTACAGAGTTCTCACATACCGTCTGTCCTTACACATACAAAATCTCCCTCTCAATATATGCACCAGATTGATACATTTATTACAAGCAATGACTTAACAGTATCATTCAAAGTCCATCAGTTCAGTTTAGTCGTTCAATTGTGTCCAACTCTTTGCAGCCCCATGGACTGCAGCACGCCAGGCCTCCCTGTCCATCACCAACTCCCAGAGTTTACTCAAACTCATGTCCATTGAGTCAGTGATGCCATCCAGCCATCTCCTCTGTCATCCCCTTCTCCTCCTGCCTTCAGTCTTTCCCAGCATCAGTGTCTTTTCCAATGAGTCAGCTCTTTGCATCAGGTGGCCAAAGTATTGGAGGTTCAGCTACAACATCAGTCCTTCCAATGAATAATCAGGACTGATTTCCTTTAGGATGGACTAGTTGGATCTCCTTGCAGTCCAAGGGACTCTCAAAGTCCATAGGAAGTACATTTCACTCTGTGTTCCACCCAAATGCAAAGATATCACGCCTGGTTTGTTTTAGTTTTTTTCATTTCTTTAGGGCTTAGCATTGTCAGTTCCATTTCCAAGTCATCCTTTGATACTAAAACGTGCAAACAAGAACTGTCTTAGTTTATTCACACCTTTTAAAATACTTCTATTTCTTCCCGCATGAGCTCTGCTTTGAGGATTGCTTATGGAAAGGAGTAGTGTTTGGCTTTCTCTCTTGGCATGTATTCTTTTTTTTTTTTTGGATGCCCCATGTAAAGAATTTAGTTCCTCGGCCAGGTATTTGAACCCAGGGCCCAGCAATGAAAGCACTGAGTCCTAACTACAGGACTGCCAGGGAGTTTCTAGACATGGGCTTTCTCTCTTGTGTTCCCTAATTCAATGTGCTCTGGTAGTCTTTGAGGTAGATTCCCTTTAGGCTTCAGATTTCAAACCCACAGTGACCTCCTAGAGCCTTTGCCTGTGCAGAATTTGCTGTTTTTTTCCTGAAACTCTTCACCATCTCCTTTCAAAAACACCTTTCTGTTTACCTGAATCAGAAGAAGGTTTGGGGTGTGTGAAGCCACTTTGGGAAACTTCATTGAGAGTTCACAGCAGTCTTTGATATTAATTTTCCCTGTTTCTTACTCCTTCGAAAGAGCTTATTTTTTTTGTTGTTTGTTTTATCTGCATGTTAGTCAAGTCTCTATTTATTATTAGAGATAATTAGATGTGGATAATTGGAATTCTACTCTTCCCTACCTGTCTTCGGCAAAGAGCCTTCAAAACTGATGAATTCTGTTGCTTTTCCTTTCTCTTTTTGGATGAAAGGTGATTATTTTTAGAAAAATTTCTTTGCCTCAGGCTGCCCGCAACATGACTTGTTCTTACTTTCTGAGTTGAGAGAGTTCTGGAGAAATTTTTGGATTTTTTTTTTTTCCCCACTCAACTGCCAACCCCTTCCCCATTATCTTCTAAAGAGCCAGTTAGGGAAGTATAAATGGAGAGTTGCCCAAGGCCACTCACTTTCTTAGAAATACTCTTTCACTGGCCTTTTCCTCCATTTAATTGAAGCCATTTTATATTTATTTGGGTGGTGGTAGTGTGCTTCATACATATTTCTTTAATCATAGCCAGGTTTGGGGGGCAAGAGATCTTGAGATTTGGCTTTGTACTGTCACCTTAAGCAGAGAGTAACTTTTCTTCTTGGTTTGCATGAAAGAAATTTGAAGTTCTTGTGAACTTGATCTTCAATTTTGTTTAGCCTTCAGATTACTTATTGAATAAATCTAAGTCCTACCACCTGCCTTTAGTGTTTACCACTACAGTGAGTACAGCAAATAATATACTGCCTTCAAATTAGTTCTTCTTTTGTCCTAAATCTATAGTGATAAGAAAGTATAGGTAAAATTCTCTTGCAAGGTTGATCTGACTTAAGAATTGCTGTGTAGAATAGAAACCTCCTTTAGATTAGTATACCTTTAGAATGGTATACCTGCTGTAAATTGCAGAAAGGCATTTTTTTAGTAAAAAGTGTTTTAATGTTTATTGTATATTTTATTTTTTAAATCTATATTAAGCTAAGGAATATTTTATGAAAGAGAATCATCTGTCATGGATGAACCTCCGAAACATGCTGAGTGAAGGAAGCCAGACACAAAAAATTATACATTATATGATGGCATTTGTATAAAATATCCAGAATAGCAGATCCAGATAGATAGAATGCAGGTTGGCGGTTGCCTGAGGCTTAGAGAATGAGAGAACGAGGAGAAACTGCATGATGGGCTGGGGGTTTTACTTTGGAGTAGTAGAAATGTTTTGAACTAGATAGAGGTGGCTGTTATTCAGCATATTAGTAAGTGTACTAAATGCCACGGAAGTGTTCACGTTAAAATAGTTAACTTTATATTATATGAATTTTATCTTTCTTTATTTAAAAAAAAAAAAAAGAATTATCTGTGAAATGAGATAGTCCCCAAAGAAGAGGCTGAGAGGCCATAATTGTTCTTTTTGTTCATACAGCAGTTAAAATATGTGCTCCACATATCTTTTCACGTATTTTTTTTTTCACGTGTTAGTCGCTTTGTTGTGTCCAAGTCTTTGCAACCCCATGGACTGTAACTCCCAGGCCTCTCTGTTCATGGAATTCTCTAGGCAGGAATACTGGAGTGGGTGGCCATTCCCTTTGCCAAGTGATCTTCCTGACCCAGAGATCAAACCCACTCTCCTGTATTGCAGCCAGATTCTTTACCATCTGAACCACCTGGAAAACCCTATATATATATATTTTTTTGGAAGAGTGTATTAGATTTTAGTGATGATGACTTGTAGTGAGAGAGCTCCTGTCAGTTTTAGAACCAGTGAGGAGATTCTAAATGATAAATGGTAGAACACTGACATCACAGGGCAAATAACTTTCTTTTCGCTTGCAGGAGTAAGTTACTACTGTTAAAGATGGGAAGGAAGAATATATACCACATGAATGTTTCCCTAAAGCAAATATTGCAATCCTGGATTTCATGTCACTTAACATATAATATTTAAGAGAGTTTCTCTTTTTTAAGTAACTTTTGCCATCAGAATCCTTTATATTATTGCCTAAGTAATCATTTCCCTTGTTTGATTCTGTTTGTCTTTGTTGTTGTCCTTTTACTTTTTTTTGTCCTTTTACTTTTGAATGCATGCATTTAAGAGTATATAAACCTCCTATGTTCTACTTTTGTTGCTTGCCTAACCGTGGACATCTGCTTGGAGACCAGCCATGTTCCATAGAAAATTAACATTTTTAAATTGCTTGCTTCACAGCAAATGATCTCAGAAGGCAGACAGTTGACTTAGTTTTACTGTGATTCAATATATGGACTTTGTGTTCCATAAATACTCATTTCTTTCTTGGTTCTTATTTAGTTTCTACTTTAATACATAAGTATAAATTATATATTCCCACTAGAGGTCAGTCAATAAGCAGGTTTTTAAAAAGCATTGAATTACCTTTAATATTTTTGTATCTTGACATAGCTATATTCTGGGGCTTCCCAGGTGGTGCTAGTAGTTAAAAAAGCCCACCTGCCAATGCAGGAGACTTAAGAGACTCAGGTTCAGTCCCTGGGTCAGAAAGATCCCCTGGAGGAGGGCATGACAACCCACTCCAGTAATCTTGACTGGAGAATCCCATGGACAGAGGAGCCTGGCAGGCTACAGTCCTTTAGGGTTGCAGAGTTGGACATGACTGAGCACTTAGTATGCATGCACCTGTATTATAGCTGATTATTGAATATTTGTTTTTCCCTTAACATTCTCTAAAAGTACTTATATAAATTTGAGGTGTTTTTGGAAAGGAACATATTTTAAGACATCAATTTTGTATTTTAGTAACTTGTTAATTACAACCCTTGATTTCTTTAATTAACAGGATTATTTTCACATTTCTTTCCAAAAGTATTCTGATCATAGGTACTTACTAAGTATTTTCTATATGCCAGCCATTTATGCTAGGCAAAGGGATTCCATAAATGACAATTGACAATCCTTATTTTCAAAGATTCCAGTCTTTTGGACATCTTGAAATAATACTTGTCTGGACAGGAAAAGTGTTTAATATGCATTCATAGAGTCGCCTAGATAACTGAAGCTGATGCCTTAAAATACTAAAATTTTTAAATGAAGACCCTTTATGGGTCTTGTGTCTTGAACAATTTTAAATGTCTTGAACAACTTCCTACGTTCTTCAGCTTAATTAGACTGAACCATCTTAATTTTTTTTGTTGCAATTTACATTTATCGTTATTGACACCTGTTTTTCTCAGATTTTTTTAAACTTCATGCTCCTTCTAGCTGTCATCTTTTTTTTTTTTTTTTTTTTTTTTGCTTTTTATGTGTACTCTCTCTTCAGATTCGTATCTCTCTTACAACTTATTCCTAATTTGTTTGGAACTAAAACCTCCACATGTCCAATCTTTTAAGAATTATTCTTACTTAAAAGATGCGAGTAATGGCCTTGGGGTGAGTAGGTGGATGTGGTTTTTACCTCTAATTAAATCTATGAGTTTTTTAAGTACACAACTAAAAATGGATCCTCAGTGTTTTAAACTTCATTATCATTTTAAGGGTTTCATTCTAGTTTCAATCTGTTTAGTTTCTTTGAATTGTTACTGGTGATTTTATTTAAAATTTGAGTAAAAGCTGCAATGTGGATAAACCTTAAACATAATGCTAAGTAAAAGAAACCAGACACATAAAGTGACTTATTATATGG
This sequence comes from Bison bison bison, assembly GCF_000754665.1. Classification (NCBI taxonomy): domain Eukaryota; kingdom Metazoa; phylum Chordata; class Mammalia; order Artiodactyla; family Bovidae; genus Bison; species Bison bison. The sequence goes on from NW_011494903.1 coordinate 9,692,876, forward strand.
CTCCATTTGTATGAAATGTTTAGAAAATGCAAATCTATAGAAATAGAAAGTGGTTTATTGGTTGCCAGGGGCTGAGGAAAGAGAATGGAGAATGGCTACTAGTAGGTGTGGAGTTTCTTTGGAGGTGATAAAATGTTCTGGAATTAGAGAATGGTTATGGTTGAACAACTTTGTAAATGTACTAAAACCCACTGAATTGTACATTATATCTTAATTTTTAGAATCTAAATGGAAGCAGATCTTTCTAATAAACTCTTCAAAATGCTTTCTGGATCTAAATCCATACTTCTTTTTTTTCTTCATTGGTTTTAACTGATTTTGAGTCCCTAATTTACCGTGAAAGTATAATTTATATTTTCTTTAAGGATAATAGAAGTACAGTTGTATGTTAAATGAAAATTTAGATAATTGTTCTTAAAGGAAAAATAAAAGTCATCTTGGTAGAATATGGTCTTGCTATAACTCTTCAGTATTATCGGTATGTAGGCATTAAAGAACAAGTATATGTGAGCCCTACATATCTAAAGAATTTTAAGGACTGTCATATTTTAATAGAAAAGGATAGCAGTAACTGAAAATCCAAAACAACCCATTAATCTATTTTTCTTCATTAAGCACACATTACAAAATAATTTTTAAGATATAAATTATATATTGCCTTATTTTGTTTTCGTTATTTTTAATTTTATATTACATGTAATTTTTATTTTCTGATTTTGTGACTTGTTCAGTGTGATTTTTTTCAATCTTTAAAATGTTTTTTGTTAATAATTTTACTTATTTTTGGCTCTACTGGATCTTCATTGCTGTGCGGACTTTGCTCTAGTTGAGGCGAGCGGGGGCTTCTCTTCAGCTGTGATGCACAGGCTTCTTCTCATTGTGATGGCTTCTCCTGTTGCAGAGCACAGGCTCCAGGGCACTCAGGCTTGAGCAGTTGTGGCACTTGGGCTCAGTAGTTGAAGCTCCCAGACTCTAGAGCACAGTCTCAATAGTGTGGCACACAGGCTTAGTTGCTCTGCAGCGTGAGGGATCCTCCTGGACCAGGGATCAACCCATGTTCCCTACATTGGCAGGTGGATTCTTCACCACCAAGCGATCAGGGAAAGCCCCAACCTCTAAAAGTTTTAATGACAGTTTCATAATTATTTTGTCATTCTGAAAATGAATAATTCCTTTGGGCTGTAAGCTGTCAAACACATTTTTATGTTTTTGTTTTTAGGCAATGGAGTTACTAGTAGAGAAAGCAATCAGTAGTGCTTCTAGTCCTCAAAGCCCTGGAGATGCTCTGAGAAGAGTTTTTGAGTGCATTTCTTCAGGGATTATTCTTAAAGGTAAGTTTTACTTCATTTTTAATGTTTGTGTGTTTGATAGTTGAATGAGAATTATTCATTCTTCTACAAATGGATGATGATAATGCTTTATTCTGCCTATGGTGATTGCTGTAGGTAGTCCTGGACTTCTGGATCCTTGTGAGAAGGATCCCTTCGATACCTTGGCGACAATGACTGACCAGCAGCGTGAAGACATCACATCCAGTGCACAGGTACCATTGTGTTCCTAATCCCAGGGCTTTGTTTTATCACTTCCCTTATAGTTTTGGTTTTTTATAGTTGTCCTCTAGAAGAAATTACCATGTAGTATTCATTATTTCTGCTTCTTTAGTAAGTAAGCCCTTAGAGAGGATATAATTTAAACTAGATTTCATTAATCTTCAATTTTATTATATTAACTCTGTGTGTGTCCTGTATAAATATAAAAATACTGCAGTATTTTCAGTATCATTAAATCTAGTTGTTATATTATATGTCAGGATCAGTAGAGCAACTATTCATGTCCTCTGGGTATACAGAAGTGATGTGCTGTTTGGTTTATGGAAATTTTTATAATGATTTAGCCTTTCCTGCCACTGAAAAGGCCAGCAGCTATAGTAATTAAAAGTGTGGGCTCTGAAGTCTAGACTCCTGAGTTTAAATACCAGCTCTGCGTTTCATCTATAAGGGATAAGAGCAGTATCTGTCTCAAAGAAGATTGTTGGGAAGATTAAATAAATTAATCTTTCATTCAGTCTAAAACTTAAACAACTTTCCTTTTTTGACTCCAGAAGTGTACTAAGAGGAGAAATGTCTACCAACTATAAACAATAACAATCTAGTCTAAGGCAGTTACACTGGTTGGACTTAAGATTTTGTTCTGTTGTCTCTTCTGGCAAGGATAATTTGAGAGGTCAGGATTAAAATAAATTGTTAGATTAAAAGTAATTTGAGGAAGAGTCAGTAATAATAGAACATTATGAATATCTTACAGACTCACAAGATTTCCAATTTGTGTGTATTAAACAAGTTTTGTTTTAATTTCTTTGGGTTTAATTTTCTAGGGAAGATGACAGTTTACCATAAGTGGCTTTTTTTTCTTCATTGGTACTTAAGAAATTATTTTTTGGGTAAGAAGTAGGGCATTTGAAAACTAATAAGAGAATTCTTAGTTGGAAGGAAGGAAAGCTTTAATGTGACTTTGAAGAAAGTGGTCTGATTTTAGGAGGTAGTTAGAAGTGTCCTTGTTAAAAGTGAAGAAGTGAAAAGTCAGTGGAAAAAAAGGGAACCTCATACACTGTTGGTAGGAATATAAGTTAGTGCAGCCACTGTGGAGAACAGTATGGAAGTTTTTTCAGAAAAACTAGAGCTGCTGCTGCTGCTGCTAAGTCGCTTCAGTCGTGTCCGACTCTGTGCGACCCCATAGACGGCAGCCCACCAGGCTCCCCCGTCCCTGGGATTCTCCAGGCAAGAACACTGGAGTGGGTTGCCATTTCCTTCTCCAGTGCGTGAAAGTGAGAAGTGAAAGTGAAGTCGCTAAGTCGTGTCCGACTCTTAGCGACCCCATGGACTGCAGCCCACCAGGCTCCTCCATCCATGGGATTTTCCAGGCAAGAGTACTCGAGTTGGGTGCCATTGCCTTCTCCGAAAACTAGAGCTACATGACCCAAAAATTTCTCCTAGGTGTATGGCCAGAAAACAAAACAAAAAACTTTAATTTGAAAAGATATACATACCCCAGTATTCATAGCAGTGTTATTTACAATGCCAAGATAAGGAAGCAACCTTAGTGTCCATCAGCAGATAAATGGATAAAGAAGATGTGGTGTATATATACAATGGAATACTACTCAGCCATAAAAAAGAATAGAATTTTTGCTATTTCCAGTACTATGGATAGACTTGGAGGGCATTGTGCTAAGTGAAGTTAAGTCAGAGAAAGACAGATACTGTGTATCACTTATGCTAAGTCACTTAAATTGTGTCTGACTCTTTGTAACCCCATGAACCGTAGCCCACCAGGCTCCTCTGTCCATGGGATTCTCCAGAGAAGAATACTGTAATAGGTTGCCACACCCTCCTCCAGGGTATCTTCCCGACCCAGGGATCAAACTCACATCTCTTTATGTTTCCTGCTTTGGCAGGCAGGTTCTTTACCACTAGTACCACCTAGAAAGCCCATCACATTTATTTGAAATGTAGAAAATACAGCCAACTAGTGAATATAACAAAAATGAAGCAGACTCACAGAACAAACTAGTGGTTACCATTGGGGAGAGGGGAGTGGGAAGGAGCAGTATTGGGGTAGGGAATTAAAAGGTACAAACCATTGCATATAAAATAAGCTATGAGAAACACTGGACTGGAAGAAACACAAGCTGGAATCAAGATTGCTGGGAGAAATATCAATAACCTCAGATACGCAGATGACACCACCCTTATGGCAGAAAGTGAAGAGGAACTCAAAAGCCTCTTGATGAAAGTGAAAGTGGAGAGTGAAAAAGTTGGCTTAAAGTTCAGCATTCAGAAAACGAAGATCATGGCATCTGGTCCCACCACTTCATGGGAAATAGATGGGGAAACAGTGGAAACAGTGTCAGACTTTATTTTTGGGGGGCTCCAAAATCACTGCAGATGGTGACTGCAGCCATGAAATTAAAAGACGCTTACTCCTTGGAAGGAAAGTTATGACCAACCTAGATAGCATATTCAAAAGCAGAGACATTACTTTGCCAACAAAGGTTCGTCTAGTCAAGGCTATGGTTTTTCCTGTGGTCATGTATGGATGTGAGAGTTGGACTGTGAAGAAGGCTGAGCGCCGAAGAATTGATGCTTTTGAACTGTGGTGTTGGAGAAGAGTCTTGAGAGTCCCTTGGACTGCAAGGAGATCCAACCAGTCCATTCTGAAGGAGATGAGCCCTGGGATTTCTTTGGAAGGAATGATGCTAAAGCTGAAACTCCAGTACTTTGGCCACCTGATGCGAAGAGTTGACTCACTGGAAAAGAGTCTGATGCTGGGAGGGACTGCGGGCAGGAGGAGAAGGGGACAACAGAGGATGAGATGGCTGGATGGCATCACGGACTCAATGGACATGAGGCTGGGTGAACTCCGGGAGTTGGTGATGGACAGGGAGGCCTGGCATGCTGCAATTCATGGGGTCGCAAAGAGTTGGACACGACTGAGCAACTGAACTGAAGAATATATTTACAGCATAGGGAAATAGTCAGTATATTAATAATAACTAAATGTGTATAACCTTTAAAAATTATGAGTCACTGTATTGGACACCTGTTAATTATTTAATAATTGTACATCAACTATACTTCGATAAATAAAAGTGAGGAAGTTACGTATACTGCATCATTCCATCTATATAACATTAATGAACTAACAGAACAGATGAGTGATTCCCGGAGTTAGGGATAGGGGCGAGGATAGATGTGGCTAGTGAGAGTCTTGTGGTGATAGTATAGTGCCTTGTGATGGTGGTTAATGCAAACCTGCACATTTGGCAAAGTTACATAGATCTGTATACATCACACATAAACCAAGTGTGTATATAACTGGTGAAATCTGAATAAGCTCTATGGATTGGACCTAGGTCAATTTCAGTTTCTTTCTTGATGGGCCATAGTGCCCATATTAATAATTCACTTTTTTCCTTTGTCTGGGACTTTTCTTCTTTTCCTTCCATAATATTTACCTTTGTTTTTGTATCTGTATTCTCTAGTGATCTTTTTCGAGTTGCTTCTGCAAGATGTAGCTTTTGTCATTTATTGTGATGCCTTCCTGTAATTGTCCAATAGAGCAGCATATCTTTGAAAGGGCACATTTTAAGGTTATCTTCCCTCTCAAAAAAGGATTAAGTAAACTTTACATCTTCTTTGATGTTGTTTTTAAAAATTTCAAGATGAATTTGGGAATAATTTTAGTATCATCAAATTTCATTTGCTTTTAAATCATTTCCAATTATACATTAGAAATGTCTCTTGTTAGAATTTAGAGGTACATGCAAATCACATGCAGAGGAAGAGCTTACAGAGTGCTCACTCCAGCCTCAGATGCTACTGTGGTTTTCCTTACTGAACTAACTACTCTTCTATTTTGAAACCCCTAGTATGAGAATAGGCTGATGATCAGTAGCAATATTTCTGTAGTAAAAGTGTGTTACTATTCATTATTATGCAGCAGATAACTTTGGATATTTTCTTTAAATGTAGAAGAAAACCTTATTCTGTTTTATCTTTGGGAAATACCTTTTTTTAAGTAACTCTAAATAAATACTGTCCTATTATGATAAATAATCCCTAGTTTCACCTCATAAATAGTAACATTATGCATAATTGCCAGAAAGTGGAAACATCCCAAGTGTCTATCACTTGATGGATGGGTAGGTAAACACATGTGATATATTCATACAGTGGAAAATTACTCGCCATTAAAAGGAATGAAGTGCTGATATGTACAAGGTAGATGAATCTTGAAAACCTTATGCTAAGTGGAAGAAGCCAGACACAAAAAGTCATATTGTGTGATTTTGTTTATATGAAATGTCCATAGTAGGCAAATCTATCTAGTTACAAAAGTAGATTAATAGTTGCAAGGGCCTCAGGGTAAAGGGATTGAGGAATGACTGCTATTGGGCCTTGGGGTTTTGGGGGGTGAGGGGAGGTTGGAACATTGAGAAGGTGATGAAAATGTTCTGGGATTAGAGAGTAGTTAATGTTGAAAAATTGTAAGTATACTAAAAAAAAAAAAAGCAACAACTGAATTGTACACTTTACAAAAACAAATCTTATATGGAATTATATCTCAAGAAGTAGTCTAAACAATTCTATTGAAGATTTAACCACATAGTGAAATTTGCCTTTTAATCAAATGACTGTAGAATCTCCTTAAATATCCCTCAGAATATTGGGAAACTATGTCTCAAAATATCTTATGACACATGAGGTCTTGTGACATTGATGCCTAATGTATTCCTATATATATACATAGCCACAGTAGTGAAAAATCTTTTTTTAGTTCACTAACAAGTTGAAGAAGTATAATCCTCATTTTGTAAACCTGGGGAGGTGTGTGTTGGGAGGCACATGTGCCTGAGGATGATGAGCACATGGGCATCCATAGAAAAAGTTGCAAGATATGTGAATATGAACCAAAGAGAGGTTCATTTGATGAGTGAGATGCTTTTTTTCTTTGCTGTATACTGTCTTAGGATTTTTTTAATGAGCATAATAATTTTGTTGAATATTTTTTTAACTTACATTAAAAAAAAAAATAGCATGCACACAGAAAAGCCTTAAAATAAAATCTTCAGAACATACAGAGTCTTTCATTTATGAACCTTAATATTGTTTAAGGTGTTTCTTTCATTAAACATGCTTTTTTATATTGTTATGTTGGGCTATAAACCTAATAAGAATTAATATTGGTTCTTTAATTTGACTAAATACTCTTTTTGTTGCAGTTTGCATTGCGACTCCTTGCATTCCGCCAGATACACAAAGTTCTAGGCATGGATCCACTACCACAGATGAACCAGCGTTTTAACATCCACAACAACAGAAAACGAAGAAGGGATAGTGATGGAGTTGATGGATTTGAGGCTGAGGGGAAAAAAGACAAAAAAGATTATGATAACTTTTAAAAAGTTTCTGTAAATCTGCAGTGTTAAAAAACAACAGGTGCCCATTCGTTGGCTGTTTTTCATTCACAATGATGTCTACTTCGAAAAAATTATCGAGAATTTAAAGAATTTCATGGAAGAACCAAGTTTTTCTATGATACTAAAATCTTAATGTACAGTGTTAGGTATTATATGAATGGAAAGACACCCCCACCCCCACCCCACAAAATTGTGTTCCAGCTTGGGGATTTACAATGGTTCTGATTTTTTCCCCGTTATTTTGGTTTTTATTTACTGGTTGCCCTAGCTCCCCCTATATTTGTGTCTTTTATTACCTAGTCCTATTAAATCTTTACTGTATTTAATGCAGTATTTGTGCTTCAGTTACTATGTGTATTTTGATATTTTTATTTAGAGTTTTGTTTGCTGTTTGATACTAGTTGTTACTTTGTGTTACAGATAACCTTTTCGCCTTCTTAATATTTTACAGCAGTACGTTTTTTTGTAACGTGAGACTGCAGAATTTTTTCCTTTTGTTATTCTTTATGTGATGGATTACAACACAAAAAGTTATCCTGCCATTTAAGTGCTCAGAACTAAATGTTTCTGCAGATCTTGTGGCATTTGTCTCTCTAGTGTGATATATAAAGGTGTAATTAAGACAGATTTCTGTTAATCTAATCAAGTTTGCTGTTAGTTGTGCATTAGCAGTATAAAAGCTAATATATAATATATGGTCTTGCAACAGTTTTAAAGCCTCTGCATAATTGATAATAAAAATGCATGACATTTTTGTTTTTAATAGACTTTTAAAATTTTAATTTTAGGTTTGACACGTAGATCTTTGTACAGTTGACTTTTTGACATAGCAAGGCCAAAAATAACTTTCTGAATATTTTTTTCTTCTGCATAAGTGGAAAGGGCATTTTTCATATATAAGTGGGCTAACCAATATTTTCAAAGAACTTTATCATTGTGCAACTAACAACAATAACTAGCCCTTAATTATGAAGACAGTTCCTTATTGGTGTGTGTGTGAGATTACTCTAGCAACTATTACAGTATAACAGTTGAATGATCCCTCCCCCTGCCCCTACATCCCATCACCCAGATAATTTACAGTTCTATTAACAGTGAGGTTGATAAAGTATTACTGGAAAAAAAAACTTAAGATTATCTAAGAAAAAAACCAGAAAATTATTTGGTGTGGCCATCTTACATGCTTATGTGTCCTACAAAAAGCTAAATATTCTAGCAGTGGTGTAATGAAAAGTTACATCTTACTGTTAATATATGTATGCTCTGGTATACAGATGTCATTTTGTTGTCACAGCACTACAGTGAAATACACAAATAAAAACTTAAATTCATATAATGGCTTAAATGTATTATATGTTAGAATTGACATAAGTACTTCTGCTTTGAAATGACTTAATGTTTCCATAAAACCGTATTCAAATTTATTGGGTACTTACATCTTGTTATTCCTGACAAATGATACTTCTGGGCACATAATTTCCAGAAAAGTGTATAATTCAGTACCATATTGGTTCAGTTTCTTTCTTGGGCACAATCTTCCCCCAGACTCTTAGAGGAACAAGAGACTTGGGCTTTTCTTCCAAATTTGTGATACACTATCTTTGATCTTGGGCAAGTGTCTTTTTTTTTAATCTTTCCAGGTCTCATTTTACTCTTGAATACTTAGTCACCCAGTGAAAATTTTGGAATTATGTTTCTCACAGTTCTCTTACTTAGAAGGAAAAAACTGATATTTATCATGCACTAAGGATAATTATTGTGCTAGATCTTTCATATGTTTTCCTGTTTAAAACTATCATAACAAGAAGTGAAGGTACTGTATTACTTATTTTCCAGATGAGGAAACTGAAGCCCAGAGTGACAAACCAAAGCTACTACATTAATTTAGTAACAGAGTTGAAATTGATAGATATCAAAAGTTTATGCTCAGGAAAGTTGAGGCTGTTCCTTTCATCTTGCAATTAATTATCTTCTAAAAATGTTTTCAACTCAAATTCCCAAATTTTGCATTTAGTTTTGGGTGTCTTCATCCAGATACACAAGTGATACCACTTAAATTTTTTTCAGTATTATTTATTTTTTGCATGGCTTAATTGTTTTCATAGCTCTGGCTAAATCTGCATTAACTATCTTATATGAAATAAGGCTGACTTCAGTATCTGTTAGTATCTTTTCTTCTGCTTTGACAATTTTTAAAACTGTAAACACTCTAGTCGAGCATTGGTTCTCACCATGCTAATGCGTCCTTGAGCCAATTGTTTTGGCAGCTGATTTATTCTCTGCATCTCAGACTAGCTCTCCCTGTTATTACAGTGCATGCTTATGTTCCAGTAATGATAACCCAGATAAACCGATTTCTGTCACCCACTCCCTAGTTACATGATATACATTCCAAATTAGATTTATGTCTTCACCACTATTGTTTCTTTGATGTCTTTGAATAAGCTAGTATCAAAAATGCAAACTTGCTATAAGAGAGGATCTCTGATTTTTTTGTTAATGGTATTTTAAGTCATTTTTTTCCTGCTTATTGACAAAAGAGCGTAATGAGCCTTTTGTTTGGTCATGCTATTACATTGTCAGTATCAGTTGTGAATTTAAGTTATAAACAGTTACCTTAATGCATTCACCATTTTTTTTAACTGAATTTGGCAGAGCTAACTTAAATTTTTCCCAATAAAGGGCAAATTTTATAGTGTAGATAATAAAGCAGTGATCTCAAATTTGTTCATGAGAGTCATCTGGGGACCATTCTAAACATTAACATTTGTAGGTCCTAGTTCCAAAGATTCTGACTGAGGAGGGCCAGAATAAGCCTGAGAATGTGCATTTTAAGATGACTTTCTCTTAGTTATTTGTTTGAACAGATTGTTCATAACATGTTGTAAAGGTCAAAAAGTATAAAGGAGTATACAGCATAAAACAAAATATCTTCTGCCTCCCATTGTTTTCCAATTACATGGCTCCCCTTTCTAGAGGCAGTGTTAATCCATTTGTATATTCACACATGGTCTGTGCACTTATGTGTGTGCCCCACTTGTCTCTGTACAGATGGTTGCATATTGTGTACGTTTTTCTGCACTTTACTTTTTCTCATCTAGTATGTCTTGAAGTCTTGGAGATTGTTTTGTGTAAGTCCACATAGGGAAACTGCATCTTTAACAAGTATTATAGGACCACGCCCAAGGTAAGAGAAACCCAAGTAAGATGGTAGGTGTTGCAAGAGGGCATCAGAGGGCAAACACACTGAAACCATACTAGTCAGTCTAATCACACTAGGACCACAGCTTTGTCTAACTCAGTGAAACTAAGCCATGCCCGTGGGGCAACCCAAGACGGGCAGGTCATGGTGGAGAGATTTGACAGAACGTGGTCCACTGGAGAAGGGAATGGCAAACCACTTCAGTATTCTTGCCTTGAGAACCTCATGAACAGGATGAAAAGGCAAAACGATAGGATACTGAAAGAGGAACTCCCCAGGTCAATAGGTGCCCAATATGCTACTGGAGATCAGTGAAGAAATAATTCCAGAAAGTATGAAGGGATGGAGCCAAAGCAAAAAGAATACCCAGCTGTGGATGTGACTGGTGATAGAAGCAAGGTCCGATGCTGTAAAGAGCAATATTGCATAGGAACCTGGAATGTCAGGTCCATGAATCAAGGCAAATTGGAAGTGGTCAAACAAGAGATGGCAAGAGTGAATATAGACATTCTAGGAATCAATGAACTGAAATGGACTGGAATGGGTGAATTTAACTCAGATGACCATTATATCTCCTACTGCAGGCAGGAATCCCTCAAGAAATGGAGTGGCCATCATGGTCAACAAGAGAGTCTGAAATGCAGTACTTGGATGCAATCTCAAAAACGACAGAATGATCTCTGTTCGTTTCCAAGGCAAACCATTCAATATCACGGTAATCCAAGTCTATGCCCCAACCAGTAACGCTGAAGAAGCTGAAGTTGAACGGTTCTATGAAGACCTACAAGACCTTTTAGAACTAACACCCAAAAAAGATGTCCTTTTCATTATAGGGGACTGGAATGCAAAAGTAGGAAGTCAAGAAACACCTGGAGTAACAGGCAAATTTGGCCTTGGAATATGGAATGAAGCAGGGCAAAGACTGATAGAGTTTTGCCAAGAAAATGCACTGGTCATAACAAACACCCTCTTCCAACAACACAAGAGAAGACTTGGATATCACCAGATGGTCAACACCGAAATCAGATTGATTATATTCTTTGCAGCCAAAGATGGAGAAGCTCTATACAGTCAGCAAAAACAAGACCAGGAGCTGACTGTGGCTCAGATCATGAACTCCTTATTGCCAAATTCAGACTGAAATTGAAGAAAGTAGAGAAAACCACTAGACCATTCAGGTATGACCTCAATCAAATCCCTTATGATTATACAGTGGAAGTGAGCAATAGATTTAAGGGCCTAGATCTGATAGATAGAGTGCCTGATGCACTATGGAATGAGGTTTGTGACATTGTACAGGAAACAGGGATCAAGACCATCCCCATGGAAAAGAAATGCAAAAAAGCAAACTGGCTGTCTGGGGAGGCCTTACAAATAGCTGTGAAAAGAAGAAAAGCAAAAACCAAAGGAGAAAAGGGAAGATATAAACATCTGAATGCAGAGTTCCAAAGAATAGCAAGAAGAGATAAAGCCTTCTTCAGCAATCAATGCAAAGAAATAGAGGAAAATAACAGAATGGGAAAGACTAGGGATCTCTTCAAGAAAATCAGAGATACCAAAGGAACACTTTCATGCAAAGATGAGCTCGATAAAGGACAGAACTGGTATGGACCTAACAGAAGCAGAAGATATTAAGAAGAGATGGCAAGAATACACAGAAGAACTGTACAAAAAAGATCTTCACGACCCAGATAATCACGATGGTGTGATCACTGACCTAGAGCCAGACATCCTGGAATGTGAAGTCAAATGGGCCTTAGAAAGCATCACTACGAACAAAGCTAGTGGAGGTGATGGAATTACAGTTGAGCTATTCCAAATCCTGAAAGATGATGCTGTGAAAGTGCTGCACCCAATATGCCAGCAAATTTGGAAAACTCAGCAGTGGCCACAGGACTGGAAAAGGTCAGT
>NW_011494903.1:9705735-9713206 GCF_000754665.1 Bison bison bison
AGCTTTTGAACTGTGATGTTGGAGAAGAGTCTTGAGAGTCCCTTGGACTGCAAGGAGATCCAACCAGTCCATTCTGAAGGAGATGAGCCCTGGGATTTCTTTGGAAGGAATGATGCTAAAGCTGAAACTCCAGTACTTTGGCCACCTCATGCAAAGGGTTGACTCATTGGAAAAGACTCTGATGCTGGGAGGGATTGAGGGCAGGAGGAGAAGGGGACGACAGAGGATGAGATGGCTGGATGGCATCACTGACTCGATGTACGTGAGTCTGAGTGAACTCCGGGAGTTGGTGATGGACAGGGAGGCCTGGCGTGCCGTGATTCATGGGATCACAAAGAGTCGGACACGACTGAGCGACTGATCTGATCTGATCTGATAGGACCATCTCCAAATAATGTTTTTCTTCAGTTACAGGTGATTGTGATGCAAGTTATACATCGATCATGCTTTAATAAGCATGCTTTACAGTTTAAATTATTTAAATTTAATATCAAAGATGTTTTATGATACAGCAATAAGTTAACTAATATTCAGCAAATCATAATATCCCGGTTCCATAAACAATTTTATTGATTAGTCATCATCTAGGTGATTTTAGTTCTTTATCTTGCTTAGTGTAATAATATTAGATGTAAAAATTGAAAATAGGAAACAACTAACTTAAAAGCTTGAGTAGTTTTTCTGAACAATACTTAAGCTGGTTCCATGGTAAATATAAAGCTACTGTATTCACTCTTTCCTAACAGTCCCAAGTAAATACATGGTACTAGAGACAAAGGGTCTTCAGTTTAGAAAGGACTGATCAGTTAGTGACCTCATGTGAAATATTCTTAAAAATCAAGTGATCTGTTGAATGAAAGTATGAAAAGGCAGTTAAGTCTGATCCCAAGTAATTAATCATTCTTAAAATACACAAATATTAGCTCAGAAGTAGAGAAACAGCAGAGGACATACCTAGCGCTTGGATCAGTATGGACCCTATATTAAATAAATACAGGATAGTGCAGTATGACAGGTTCTTGAATGAGAAAAAATCCAGGGTGTTGTAATTTACCTTGAGCTTTGCCATAAGCTATTTAAAGGGAAGTTATATCTCAGTGTATTATAATGTACCCAGAAACAGAAGGCTTGCTTTTTACTAATGCACAATGTGGAGGGCTGGAGGGAAGTTAAAACCTACATTATGGGACTTCCCTGGTGGTCTAGTGGCTAAGGCTCCATGCTCCAAATGCCGGGGGCCATGGCTTCGAGTCCTGGTCAGGGAACTAGATCCCACATGCTGCAAGTAAGAGTTTGCATGCCACAACTAAGATCTCGCACAACCAATAAATACAATCTTTTTAAAAAATTGCATTACCAACCACAGCTAATTTTATTGAGATAGTTCTGCAAGCCTTTATAGGCAAGATTCTCTGTTCATGGGTCTGCCATAGCCTGCTTCATGAAGCCTACATTCTAAACACACGACTACTCTGGAGAAAATTAAACTGCAATTTAGAGAGTTGTAGGACAGAGAATCACAAACATAGCTTCCAGAAAACCCTGTGCAGTCCAACTAACTAGGGTGCCCACACTCCTTGGATCTCGAGGCAGGCCAGCTTTCCTCAAATTTTGATGTGTGAATAAGTCACTCCAGAATCTGGTTAAAATTCACATTCTGATTCTCTTGGCTGGGAGGAGTGTGCAGTAGGACTATTCCTAGAGATGCTAAGGCTGCCCAGATAGAGGCCCACACTTGGGGTGGGAGGTGGCAGACTAAATATAAGATGAAGCCTCAGGGGACACAACACATTAATTGCTTGATGGTAACTTTTTGGATATTATTAAATAGATACGGGATATATATATGTAATTGGATAATGTGCTCTGGGCATTAATTTTAATGTGGTACTCAGAGTGACCAAGATAGTGAATTTGTTCAAAATTATGGCATGTATTTGGAACCACAGAAGAGGGGAAAAAGATGATATGGGGGAGAGAATGGATTCTAAGTACCATCTGATATGAATACCTACAGGGGAAAAAGTTGAAATGGCTTTTTTTTTTTTTTGTCAAGTGAGTTTTAGGAATTTTAGAAGTTTGAACCCATCTTTATCATTTAAATTTGAAACTGAATAGCAAGAGTAATAGAATGCTATAAGTGGAAATGGCTTTTTAAAAACAAGCACAACAATAAAATGGATAGGATCACTTGCAAAGAAGTTGTTGACCATATTCAAAATTAACCGCCTTTCTCAGTATCAAAAAAACAATCCATTCAAAAAAACGAGTGGAAGATCTAAGTAGACACGTCTCCAAAAAAGACACAGAGATGGCCAAAAAGCACTTGAAAAGATGCTCAGTGTCACTAGAGAAATGGAAATCAGAACTACCATGAGGTATCACCTAACACCAGTCCAAATGACCATCATCAAAAAATCCACTCACAATAAGTGCTGGAAAGAGTATGGAGGAAAGGGAACCCTCCTACACTGTTGATGCAAATGTAAATTGATAGAGCCACTATGGAGGATTCTTAAAATAGAACTATCATATGACCCAGTAATCCCACTCCAGAGCATATACCCAGAGAAAACCATAATTCAAACATAAACATACATTTCAATGTTCACTGAAGCACTGTTTACAGTAGCCAAGACATGGGAGCACCCTAAAAATCCATTGACAGAGGAATGAATAAAGATGTTCATATATACAATGCAATATTACTCGGCCATTAAAAGAATAAAATAATGCTACTTACAGCAACATGGATGGACCTAGAGATTGCCATGTTGAATGAAGAAAGTTGAGACATAAGACATCCCTTATATGTGGAATCTAAAAAGAAATGATACAAATGAATTTATCTACAACAGACTCAGAGAACAAACTTATGGTTGCTAGCAGAGGAATAATGGGGAGAAGGGATAATTAGGGAGCTTGGGATCAACGTGTACACACTGCTATATTTTAAATGGATAACCAAGAAAGACCTACTGTGTAGCACAGCAGCCTGGAGTAGAGGGGGGCTTAGAGGAGAACGGATACATACATGTATGGCTGAGTCCCTTTGCTGTCCACCCAAAACTATCACAAGGTTAATAGGCTATACTCCAATATAAAAAGTTGAAAAAAATTCTTGGCATTAGGTATAAAAACATCTTTTTTGAGTTTAAAATGGTATTATACTATTGGTCCATGTACTGGGGGTCTCCTGTGTTGCGGGCGGATTCTTTACCAACTGAGCTATTAGAGAAGCCCTGCTGCTGCTGCTGCTAAGTCACTTCAGTCGTGTCCGACTCCGTGCGACCCCATAGACGGCAGCCCACCAGGCTCCCCCATCCCTGGGATTCTCCAGGCAAGAACACTGGAGTGGGTTGCCATTTCCTTCTCCAGTGCGTGAAAGTCAAGAGTGAAAGTGAAGTCAGTCGCCCAGTCGTGTCCGACTCTTCGAGACCCCATGGACTGCACCCCATCAGGGTCCTCCATCCATGGGATTTTCAAGGCAAGAGTACTGGAGTAAAGATCTAGTAAAGATCATTTGAATAGAACTCAAAATGATCAATGTTCTTAAAGGTGATAACAACTATTTCATGGCAGTGAAAATACAAATATGAATAATATTTTAGAAAAAAGTGGGTGCTGGTTTTTCTACACCTCAACTTTTCCCTTTTTTTCTGGATCTTTTCCTTCTACCTTTGAACATTCCTTCTCTGCTTCTGCGACTTCTGAGTACAATCAACCCTTGACGGCACGGGTTTGAACTGCACTAGTGCACTTACATGGAGAAGGCAATGGCACCCCACTCCAGTACTCTTGCCTGGAAAATCCCATGGATGGAGGAGCCTGGTAGGCTGCAGTCCATGGGGTCACTAGAGTCGGACATGGCTGAGCGACTTCACTTTCACTTTTCACTTTCATGCATGGGAGAAGGAAATGGCAACCCACTCCAGTGTTCTTGCCTGGAGAATCCCAGGGATGGGGGAGCCTGGTGGGCTGCCGTGTATGGGGTCGCACAGAGTCGGACACGACGAAGCGACTTAGCAGCAGCAGCAGTGCACTTACATGCGGATTTTTTTCAATGGTAAATACAGCAGCACTGCACAATCTGCAGATACAGAGAAACCGGGGATATGGAAGACCTTCTATAAGTTATGCAAATTTTCCACTGCAGAGGATTGACTCCTCTAACTGGGCCCCCACCCTTACATTGTTCAAGGGTCAGTGTAGTACTTTCCATGGTTCTATCATCAGCATCTTCTTATGTATACATGATATTGATCTCATCCATCTTCCAAGTTTCAGATACTCCTTTTGTTAAATTTATTTCCAAATCCTTTCTTTCTATCCAGTCTCCAGTCTTGCTTTTTTATTTCCTGTCTCCAATTTTTACACTGTTCAACCTACAACCCCCAGTGTATTCCTCCTAAAGCATCCATTTGATCGCCGCTACTCAAAACACCTTCAAGCAACTCCACATCACTGTGCTAATATGGTATATGTGGTTTCATCTTCAGGACATCACTAGGTGGTAGATACTCATCACACATGAATCAACCAGGGATTGAGGTGACTAACATGCTGTTGCTATAACGATCATTTGAATATCACTTCTTGAATGTGTCAGAGCATCAGAAATCTACCTTCCTGAAAAGTCCTGTTGGCCTCAAAGCCTGAACTTTAAACCTTTATGCTAGGTACGTCCTATAGATTTGTCCTTTTAAAAATATTTTTATTGAAATATAGTTGATTTACAACATTGTATTAATTTTTGCTTTAGTCAAACCTCTTTCTGCAGAATTTTAATGCTTAAGACGTGATGTACAGGACACAACGGGACGAACTGAAAGAATAGCATTAAAACATATGCATTACCATATGCAGACTAGATAGCCAGTAAGAATTTGCTGTATGATGCAGGGAGCTCAAACCTGGTGCTCGTGATAACCCAGAGGCGTGGAATGGGGTGGGAGGTGGGAGGAAGGTTCAAGAGGAAGGGGACATATGTATGCCTATGGCTGATTCATGTTGATGTATGGCAGAAACCAACGTAACATTGTAAAGCAATTATCCTCCAATTAAAAAATTTAAAAAGACATATGCAAATAGATTTTAAGTATCCCAATTTGGGTCTACTTCAAAGACCTACCCATCAGCTGTTTTTCCCCCACTTCATTCTAAAGAACCTATAAAGCTGTATCTCTTTCAAAGGTCAATGTTTAAGCAAGGATAGGAAAAAGGAAATTCCATCTCCTTTGCTCTGCATTTTAACCTTTACTTAAGCCATAAGTCAAAAATGATACCTAAAGTACTATACCCAGAATGTAACTGTGTCTCATTTGGCCCAAATACTATTAGAAACTTTGAGCCAATATTAAACAAAGATTTCACTAGAAAATCCCAATCTGACTTCTATCAAACTGGAAGATATGATGACATAAGGCAAAGTTCCTATGATGAGAGTAATGGCTACTTACTCCCTGTAGAGGAAAAATTTAAGACAAAGCCTGTTCTGGTCAGCTTACCAAAGCCTCTACTGTTCTCTACTTTTGTCTACCAGTTCGACCCTGTGGGCATCTGGTTTTATTATATTTCAGATCCCTGACATTTTACCTATGGACCCTTCCAATCTTCATGTGCAACCACATATGTTAAACTGGGGACCAGACAATCTGTAAAATTACTGTCAGTTCCAAAATTCTTCAATTCTATAATCACATGTTTCGAAAGCTAGCGTTTTTGATGTCTCCCTCACCTAATGTAAAAGACAGCTGTAAAGAAACACTTGACACGTTTCCTTCATTGGTTGTTTCAAAAGAAATATCAGGAAGGAGGCTTGAAATTTAAGCAAGCCATAGCCTCAAGGGAATTCTTTATTTCAGAACAGAGAACAAAACCTCTCTTTTAAAAATCTCACAGTAACAGTAGAGCAGCTTGCCTGTCTTCCTGTCTGCTGTTTGATTGGACTAAGAGGAGGGGAAAATGGGCTAAAAGGAAAATGCTTCTAGATGTTCTAGATGGCAAGATCTTAATTACATGAGTTCTTTTTTTTTCTTTTTATAGAAGCAGTGCATATCAGAAGAGATTTAAAACAGGAAAGGGCTTACTATGGTGAAGTGGAAGGGCAGCTACAACACATTTTTTTTTTGCTTTTGAACTTTTTCATTTGTAGTGTGATACACCCAGTTAACAATGTCGTGACAGTTTCAGGTGAACAGTGAAGAAACTCAGCCATATTAATCAAAACCAAATTTATGAGCTCCAGGTCCTGGTAAGACGAGGTAAGTACCCTCCTTCCCATATTTCCCTCAGAATTCAACTATAAAATCTGGATAAAATACATAGAACCACAATGTGAGGATCCTGAACCATAGCCTTTTTTCTTTTTAACATTTTATGTATTTACTTGGCTGCACCGGGTCTTAGCTGTGGCATGCAGGATCTTTAGTTGCCTCGTGTGAACTCATTCCCTAACCAGGGATCAAACCCAGGTGGTGCATGCAGTCTTGGCCACTGGACCACCAGGGAAGTCCCCCCTGAACCACAGTTAGTAGCATGCAGATTGGAAAAGACCAGAAGTATCATCAAACCAACAGTTTTGCCATATAACCCCCTCCAGCGGTAAACTCACTGCTTAGCCTTGGACTTGAGTGCAGCCATAAAAGTGTGTGGCAGAATGCAATAACTAAAACTCCAGATTTCTGGGCCAGAGGGCTGAAAAGGGGCATCTGGGGGAACTGGAACACACTATGCAGACTGGGGAGGGGAAGGAGAGAGAGCAAGTGACCCCATATAGCTATTTATAAGTAATACTATAATAATTATAGTAATTTCTTATTCTGAGGCTCAACCTCGACTTACTTCATGAAACCAACATTATCCTGATCCCGAAACTAGGTAGAAACAGTTCAAAGAAAACTCCAGACCAATATGCCTGATGAAATTAGACTGAAGAGGGACTTCCCTGGTGGTCCAGTGGCTAAGACTCTGAGCTCCCAGTGCAGGGGGCCCAGGTTCGATCCCTGGTCAGGGAGCTAGATCCCACATGCTACAACTAAGACCCAGAGCAGCCAAATAAATAAAATTTAAAAAAAAATTAGATTGAAGACTCCTTAACAGATTTATCAAATCAAATCCAGTAATATACAGAAAGATTAATCACCACAACCAAGTGCAGTTTCTCTTGGGAATGCAAGGCTGGCTCAGTATGAAAATCAATACGTGAATTTTAGCACTAAAAATATAAAACTATAAAATTTAAAGACAACTAACTAGAGAAACCATTATAATATATCAAAGAGTTAATAAATATGTTCAAATCATTTGAATCTGATTCCACTAAGGAAAGAATTAGACACAGCATAAAGATTTACCACCTGAATGGTCAAGAATTAGAAAAATGAAACATTTGTGTAGTTCAGTTCAGTCGCTCAGTCCTGTCCGACTCTTTGCGACCCCACGGACTGCAGCACGCCAGGCTTCCCCTGTC
>NW_011494903.1:9713306-9726432 GCF_000754665.1 Bison bison bison
CCATCCAACCATCTCATCCTCTGTCGTCCCCTTCTCCTCCTGCCTTCAATCTTTTCCAGCATCACAGTCTTTTCTAATGAATCAGTTCTACGTATCAGGTGGCCAAAGTATTGGAGCTTCAGCTTCAGCATCAGTCCTTCCAATGAATATTCAGGACTAATTTCCTTTAGGATTGACTGGTTTGATCTCTTTGAAGTCCAAGGGAATCTTAAGAGTCTTCTCCAACACTACAGTTCAAAAGAATTAATTCTTCGGCATTCAGCCTTCTTTATGTACGGTCCAATCCTCACATCCATACGTGACTACTGGAAAAACAAATTTTTAAAAATAAACATTTTGTCAACCAGATTGACAAAGACTATAAAGATTGAAAATATTAAGTAATATTAAGATCTCAAAAGCAAAAACAAGGTCACCAGCTCTGATGACATCTGAATTATCTTTTTTTTCTTTAATGCAAATATACAGATAGAGATTTTGAGCCAGAAATTGAACTTCAAAGAAGTTATCTTAAAGAATTAAATCTAGTGAACATTTCTTGGAGCTTTCTGAGATGCTGTTCCCTTGTTATAATCCTCAAATTTGGCTCAAATAAGATTTTCCACTTCTTTCATTAAAAAAAAAAAAGAATTTAATCTAACCAGATAAGTATAGCAAACTATAAATTCAAATATATCTACAGAGGAATTATTGGCAAGTGAGTAAGATTAGAATCAATTAATATATCCAATAAGAACTTTAATGAAATACAGTTCTATCACCTAAGTGTTATTATAGACCAGTGCTTCTAAAAGGGAGTGCCCCCCTCCTTAAAAATCACTTTTGGAATTCCCTGGTGGTCCAGTGGTTAGGACTCCACACTCTCACTGCCGAGGGACCAGGTTCGATCCCTCATCTGGGAACTAGGATCCCACAGGCCTCACAGTATGGCCAAAAATACAACCTCCCCCCCAAATCAACAAAAAAACCCACTCATTCAACCCCTGAGATGACGTTAGCTTCCTCAAGAATATTAGGTCAGGAAAAAAACTGAAAATAACTATGTAGGAGCGCTAACACATAAAGAAAGTTACTTTCCAATGTTGAATGAAAAAAATCAGATTATAAAGCCATGTGTGAAGAATGCTCCCTTTTTGTTTTACTAGAGAAGGATGTATATATAGTCCATTCTTCCCTTAATGTTCCCGGTGGTGACCCCTATGCGGCAGGTTATGACTTTTGTTTCTGATTAGGAGATTTGCTAATCTCTGTGTTTCTTTAATAACTTTTACTATGCAATAGGAAATGATTACCTAATAATACTTAAATAATTACTATGGTGTAAAAACCCCACTGAAGCTCCACACGCCTAAGGATAAATTCCAAAATCCTTAGCATGCCATTCAGGGCCCTCTGAACTGTACTCCCAGGCTGATCTTCAAGCCTCCTCTCCCACCACTCCCTGTACCAGGACCTACCTGCCTGTCCCCTGCACAGCGCAGCGCTTGCTCCCAGCTCTGCATGTGGTGTGTGTTCCGCTGCCTCTGAGGTCAGCCTCACCGGTCTATGAGGGGCTCCTTCTATGACCCAGAGGGGCAGAGTCTCTTTTAGGTTGAGGAAAGTGGCACCCTGGCAATATGAGGAGACAAGAAAAAAGCAGAGCAGAGAGACTTCTTTCTAAAAACAGATTGAGGGACTTCTCTGATGATCCAGTGGCTAAAAATCCACGCTCCTAATGCAGGGGGCCCGAGTTTGATCCCTGGTCGGGGAACTAGATCCCATGGGCCACAGCTAAGACCCAGTGTGACCAAAAAATCTCATTAAAAAAAATTAAAATGATTATTTTTCTGACCACATACATGGTTCCAAATTAACCTTCTCTTTGTATTTTCTCTTTAGTCTGTGTTGTCTCATGTGAGATGAGAGAATGGATTGCATTTTTTCCCCTCTCTTTCTGGGTCCCCAATTCAGCTGAGCCATAACACTTTTTTTCAGGCTTCTTAGACCTGCGTCAGATATTTGCAAAGTCTGAGATTGCCTGGCTTGGTGCTTTACTTGGCTGCCCTCAGGTTCTGTTCCAGAGACCAGGTGAATGAATGGTGAATAGACTCCAGTGTTCTGGAGGGAAATGGGGAGATGGGGGAATGGCCCGTCATTAACAGTGCTCAAGCAGAAAAATTTACTCTCAAAAACAGTGCGATATTTCTTTGCAGCTCAGCCATTTCCATTCTTTACATTCTTTTTTTTTTTTTTTTTGCCTTTAGACTAAAAAGATTTTTTAAAAAACAATTTTGATTACGTTTATATCTTGGGGCAGATGACTATTTCCAACAGAAAACAGTGGGTCTTTCACACCTTCTGTGTCCTTTTATAGCAACACCTGAACAATAAGCCTTTCATGTTTTCGGTGAGTGGGGATGGGTTAAGCCAAGCTCAAAACAGACCTGGCTGCACTTTGAGCTCAAATAACCCACTGGGGAGGCATGCTTGCCTGCTTTTATTAGAGAGGGTTCTCTTGGCCTTTATGACAACAGCTTCCTTTTTCCCTCTGAGATCAGTAGGCTCCAAATGCGAGTGTTCCTCCTCTGTGGCACAGAAGTTCTTCCCACTGTTCTACCAGACTTTCAAACCAGATTCAGCCCCGAGCAAAACTTGGAAGGAAAAGAAGATTCTCTCAGTGCCATCTTTGGGAGAAACAGCCTGGAGGCCAGGTCCCTCACTTTTCTCCAGCCAGCTCTGGAGTATCAGAAATTTTAAGATCTAAACTCAACGCTTTGACCTCAGTTACAATTCAAGAAGGAACAACACACCCTTTTGAGTTTGTGAGACACAGCCTTCATATGCTTGGATGACATGTGAAGTGTTAAGTTGTCAATCATCACAATGTGAGACACCAACAAGCTTTTCTCATTGCTGTCTCCTGGAGATCATCCCTGAATCAGAGGCCAGATCTTGACTTCTATTATCCCAGGAGTCAAAGAGTCAAGAGAAATGTGAAATGAAAAGCCAAGCAAAATAACAGGTTTTTCTGCTTGCTGCTTCCTCCCTCCCACTCCAGACACACACACACACACACACACACACACACACACACACACACACACACACTGTCTCTCTGTCTCTCTCTCTCCAGAGTTCTGAGCTGGGGAGAGACCAGCCTCAGAGAGAAAGAGCAGAGTGAGCAGCAGGAAGTGTCCCTGCACTTACCCCCCACCTTCACCCCTTCCCCACCCTGTGACCCTATGGCTCAGGGGACCTAAGAGAAGAGTGGGCCTGAGTCTGGCTCCCCTGTATGGGACTTCCAGTATGTGATGCCTTGTTGATGCTCTCCCTTCCCCTGGGCCCGGGCAGACAGTAGTTGAAATGGTAGCACAGCCTTTCCAAGTGTTGGAGAGCTTGCAAAAGCCCCTTGACTCTTCTTATCTCCCAAGGGGTTTGGAAATGACCCACAGTTTTCAACGGCCCCTAAATGAGACCTAGAAAGTAATTAGGAGAGAGAGAGTCAGGGTGCTCCTGGGAGGCTGCCCGGCAGAGAAAATGGCCACATCCCTGCATGGTGGCTCAGATGGCAAAGAATCTGTCTGTAGTGAGGAGACCCAGGTTCGATCTCTGGGTCAGGAAGATCCCCTGGAGAAGGAAAGGAAGGGCAACCACTCCTGTATTCTTGCCTGGAGAATCCCATGGACAGAGGAGCTTGGCGACCTACAGTCCATGGGGTCCCAAAGAGTCGGTCATGACTGAACGACCAACAGTTTCAAGCCCCTCATTCAAGGATAGGGCACAAAGCATCCCAGGGATGAGGACTTGGCTGAATCTCTGAGGAATCGCCATGCCAGGGACAAACAGGCTGAGCAATGGAACCAGCTCGGGAGATGGGCAGCCTGTCCCACCCCAGCGCAGGGCTGGCTGGGGCTTTGTGCACCGGAGCTTCAACTCAGGACAGAGAGCAGGGGAGAAACATGGAAAGGAGCTCGGAGGTGGACTGTGAGTGGCTTAGAAGACTTGAGGTGACAAAGATAAAGCTCAGAAATAACCAGACCAAGTTGCCTGTGTCAGATGGCTGTGGCTTAACACTCATGTTCAGAAATCAGATTGTGTAAGTCCCAGGGCGGCATGACCAGCAGTGGGATCTTGGGCAAACTGTTTTGCTTCTCCGCGTTTTGTGACAACCGTCCACCTCACCCGCCCACAACCCCTGGCTGTTGAAAATGATTTTCTTTCTTTTTTTTTTTTTTTCCAGCTCTGATAGTTGTTCTACAGCCTCTAGGGGTGGGACAGCAGCTGACTCCAGCCTGGTTTCTACTGCATGTTTTATGTTGTCCTGGAGCTGGTGAGCCCAGAGGAGGCGGGTGGAGAAGGACAGGGAGGTCAAGGCTCTGCCGCCTTCTCTGTCATTTCCCTTCATCAGGTGCCCCAGCTCCCCAGCAGAGGGAACTCCGCGGCCTGCGCTGAGAACACCTTCCTCATCAGCGATTTAAAAATAGTCCTGTAGAGGGCGCAGTTTCCTCGTCCCAGAGGCTGCGGAGGTTGAGTCAGGTTCTGAATACTGTTCCGTCCATCGGATAACCTCCTCAAAGCCCCGAGGATAGTACTCCTGGGGAAATGGAGAAGCATGGGGCTGCCTCTGGACGAGAGAAACTCCTGGCTCAACTCTAGGGAAGGAGACAATTGCACTGATTCTGACATAGCCAAGTTCCTGGGTCAAGGCAGCATACAGGTTCCCTGCGCTTAGAAATCCGGAAGACGTCTAAATGGGTGCCAAGAGTCCCCAGGGAAGATGTCAAAGAAGTGGTAGCATTGGGAGTAGACCTTGATGGATTTGGGGACCAATGCCAAGGCAACAGAGACAGAAAATGGCAAGGTCTTGTTAAAAGCTCTTGCTTTAAAATCAAAATTCAGTGTGCTTAAATTGTTCGCTTTAAAATGGCTCATTTTATGTTATGTGACTTTCATTTAAAATTAAAAAAACTACATGAGATGGTTCTATGTGTGTATGTGTGTGCATGTGTGTATACATAATTTATTTATTGTTGCACTAGGTAATAGTTCAAAATCCAAAGATAAAAAAGAACATATAGGGACTTCCCTGGTGGCCCAGTGGTTAAGACTACAGGCTCCCAGTGCAGGCATGCAGCAACTAAAAAGACCCCATACAGAGCAACAAAGACCTGGCATAGCCAAATAAATGAACAAATAAATATTTTTTTTTTCAGTGTACAATGGAACTCTGCTCCAACAATGTTATGTGCCAGTCTGGATGCTGCTAAGTCACTTCTGCTGCTGCTAAGTCGCTTCAGTCGTGTCCGACTCTATGTGACCTCATAGACGGCAGCCCACCAGGCTCCCCCATCCCTGGGATTCTCCAGGCAAGAACACTGGAGTAGGTGCCATTTCCTTCTCCAATGCATGAAAGTGAAAAGTGAACGTGAAGTTGCTCAGTCATATCCGACTCTTAGCGACCCCATGGACTGCAGCCTACCAGGCTCCTCTGTCCATGGGATTTTCCAGGCAAGAGTATTGGAGAGGGGTGCCATTGCCTTCTCCAGCCAGCCTGGATAGGAGTGGATTTTAGAGGAAAATGGATACATGTGTATGTATGGTTGAGTCCATTTGCCATTCACCTGAAATTATCACAACATTGTTAATTGAGTATATTCCAGCACAAAAAGTTTAAAGTTTGGAAAAAAACAAACCAAAAAAGATATACAGTAAACACTTTTCCAGTCTTTCCTCCAAATGCCCAGTTTTCCATTGGAAAAGCAGCTAATGCCATAGTTCTCTTTGTATTTATCCAAAGATACTCTATGCAAACACAGGGAACCGGGTATATGTAGTCTTTATTTCCATTCTTCCTTTACACAAATGGTAGCCTACTCTGCATATGTTTGGGCACCTTGCTTTGATCACTGAATGCATCTTGGCTATCATACCTTATATACCAACTCTCTAAATAATTTGTTTATTAACATTCCTGTGATACATTATCTACAGATGCCATTATAATCTTCATCACTTTCATTTTTTTTTTTATAGGCAAGAAAATTGAGCTCCAAGAAAATCAATACCTAAAGGTCACACACCTAGGAACTGGTGGAGGTGGGACATAAACCCAGTCTGACACAAGAATATTTGCTTTTAACCACTCAGCTTTATAGCTTCTACCTAAGGAACTTCCTTATTCTTTCCTATAGATGCGTAGTATCCCATTCTGTACTGTATGGCGGTACCATAATTTATTCAACCCCTGCCTACTGATGAACATTTAGGTTTTTTCCAACCTTCTGCTGTTACCAAAAAAAAAAGAATTGCTGCAGAGAGTTCGCTTGGATAGATGGCATGTCACATGTATGTGTCTCGTCAGGATATATTTTTCAAAGTGAAATTCCTGACATAGTTTTTGATGGCTATCGCAAAATTGCCCTTCATCTTGCCCTATTGATTTTCTTTTTTTTTTTTTTTTGCCCTATTGATTTTCATCCTTCCCGAAGTATTGGATGCAAATCCCTGTTTCTCCAGTCCTCACCGAGGCTCACTTAATATTTTAGCATCCAGTGAGTAGTTAGGTGCTAGTTAGGTTGCTAGACCTCTGTAGGTCTCCTATAGAGGAGACCATCCCTGCTTTCAAAAACTTCCAGTCTTTTATTATTATTATCATTTAATTTTATTACTTGACTGTGCTAGGTCTTGGTTGCTCTGAGGGCTTTTCTCCAGTCTCGGCCAGCAGGGGCTACTCTGTAGTTGTGGACACGGGCTTCCCCTTGCAGTGACGTCTCTTATTGTGGAGCACAGGTTCGAGGTGCTTCAGCTTCAGTGGCTGTAGCACGGAGGCTCAGTAGTTGTGGCTCCCAGGCTCTAGAGCTCGGGCTCGGTTGTCCCGCAGCATATGGGATCTTCTCAGACCAGGGGTTGAACCCGTGTCTCCAGCATTGGCAGGTGGATGCTTTGCCACTGAGCCACCAGGGAAGCCCCCCAAACTTCCAGTCTTATTGGGAGAGGCTGGGAGACAAATCACAGAGGCCCATCAGGAAACCTTTATTTAGGAAAGTGTCAGTCCATTAACTTTCATTTTTGTTACTAACCTGGGTTCTTGGCCTCTTTAATCAACAGAAATTAAGAGGCCAGACGAGAAAGCAAGAACAAGGAACAGGTTCCCTTGCTTACTCCCTGAGTGGGTGGTGAGCTGGCCCCTGAAATGAGGGGAGGGGATGTGTGCAGGGTGTATGTGTGGCACCCTGCTTTCTTTCCTGACCCCTCAGGAGTGGCAGTTGGGTTTTGGCCTTTTTGTATCCTGTTCATAATTTGCCCCCATATCCATGCATGTAGTTGTTTTTACTCCTTTCAAGTTTCTTTGTATTCAGATCCTGGAGGAGACCCTTGTCTAGGTGAAAGCAAGTAAAGGGTCCCAGGTCCCAGCCTGTCTCGTTTTGAAAAGGACAGAATACAAATCATAGAGTGGGCTCATCAGGCCCCCTACCATGTGACCAATTTAGGTTGTGTGTTGTGAAAAAGGAAAAAAAAAAAAAAATCCCCAGGAAGTCCTTGTTCACCATCACTGAGTCTCCCCGGCAGGCTCACACTATATTGCCCCACAAGGTGGAGGACGATTCAAATACTTCTTCACCCAGGTCTGTTCCTCACCATCTTCAGGGAAGGGTTGCACCAAGAGCTTAAGGAATTTTCTATTTTCAGTGAAAGAAGAGGGCAAGCCTTCAGACCTGGACCATTTGCTAAAATTGGAATTTGGCAAGTGGCCATTAAATAATATGTGCATTTTAGTCCTTGAGTTTTATGTATTTGTTTTATTTTATTCATTTAAAAAGTAGGTCTTTCTTTGTTTCCAAGCAACTTAAAAGTGCAGAATCTAACCTGCATGCTGCAGTTTGAATTCTTGCTTCCCCTGCTATCTAATCAACTGTTGCCCGGGCTGCTTTTCATTGAATACACTTTTATTCAGGCACAAATACTTATTGAATTTCTACTATGAGCAACTGAACTGAACTGAACTATAAGCCTGGTACCTAGCAGATAAAGATGAGTAACATGCGCATGTAGGCTTCTTCAAGTGACTCCAAGGAGGAGGAAATGCAAATATCCAGACTTAACTATCTGCCAGAGGAAAAATATCCCCCCACCCCCAACCCTGTGGGAGTAGACTTTTGGCTTCCGTCATCTGTGGGAAGAAACGGCACTGTCTTTGGTCTGGCACTCATTTCTATGTGAGCTAAGATTTGTTCCTATTTATACTTCTCCAAGAAAGCTTAGGGCAGCATTAGGAGAAAAGAGTGACCTTAAACTATTGTGTGAAAATTAAAATATTTCAAAGTCTAGAGGCCACCATCTGTGTTTATTAATAGACAGAGAATTATTTGACCTCAGCATGACAGGAATTTTTCAGTCATTTGGGAGGGCGTCTCCCAAGGAGATTTGCTCCACACCCTAAAGATCAAGTGAAAATATGCTGATAGCTGGAGAACCTTAAGAGGAAGATGGAAACAGATGTTGGCTTATTTTCTGTCCTCACCCCCTTTCGTGCTCAGTCCCTTCAATTGTGTCCAACTCTTTGTGACCCTATGAACTATAGTTCACCAGGCCCCTCTGTCCATGGAATTCTTCAGGCAATAATACTGGAGTGGGTTGCCATGCCCTCCTCTAGGGGATCTTCCCAACACAGGAATTGAACCCACGTCTCCTGCATTGCAGGCAGATTCTTTACCCACTAGCCACCTGGGAAGCCCCCTTCACCCCCTTACTGCTCGTTAAAGACCATGTAGGTTTTCTTCACTGAGTGGAAACTGCCCCTGGAAGCAGCAGCTATCTTCAGTCTTTAAAAACATCCCTCACCTGCTGGCTATACATTTCTGAGAATATATGGATGCAGTGATTATATCAAGTTTCCAGCATCACCACATTGCAAACCCATTTGATCACAAATGGATTCTGAAGAACAGGATAAAATAATTATCATAAAACAGGATGGTTTGAAGGAAGGAAAATTTGATATGGTGGACTACAAATAAAGGCCATTATTTTTAGTTCAAGGATTGGGCCAGAAGTTAAAAACAAAAATAAGGAAACAAACAAACAAAAATCTTTGTTTAACAAGGGTGCCACAGCTCAGCACTGGGAGAAGTCACTTTGCTTCTCTGTCTACAGTCCTGGAAAAGATGTCAATTATGTCCTGCTTGGTAAAATTGTACCAAGGTCAGCCAACACCTGTGCAATTCTAGCTGCCTATCAGGGATCACCTGGATTACCTCTTTTAATCTTCATAACAGTCCTCAACCACTTTGACATAATTATTGTTATTACTCTTATCCTGGGTAGAAACAGAGGCCCAGAGAGATGAAGTAACTTGCCCGAGGACACAGATAATAAAGGGCATAGTCAGGGCCAGTGCAAAATGAAGATGTGGGGTCCTGGCCTAAGACAGGGAAGTCAATTTCCTTTCCCACATGGGTGGGGACCTGCCTTCCATGGGACTGGAGCCTCTGTGCCTGGCCATGTGCAGTAGCTGCTGGCCAGTTGCCATGGAACTGCCAGCCTAGGGCAGGGGTGGCGACTTACCACCCACCCCCCAGAGACACAGGAAGGTGTTGGGGGAACTGTACCTGACCCTGATCATCTCCTTGTCAATGTTCAGGCACCCATGGGGAGAGGGGTGGATGGCCATGGCTGAACACAAGACTTCCTGCTCACCAGGCCCCCTCTAATGAGGTCCGGTTGTTGCCCTGACAGAGGTCTCCAGCAGGTCTTAGGGTGGGGAGGAGGGCAGGATGCCAGGGCATAGTGGACACCAGGAGAAGGCAATGGCACCCCACTCCAGTACTCTTGCCTGGAAAATCCCATGGACGGAAGAGCCTGGTAGGCTGCAGTCCACGGGGTCACTAAGAGTCAGACACGACTGAGCGACTTCACTTTCACTTTTCACTTTCATGCATTGGAGGAGGAAATGGCAACCCACTCAGGTGTTCTTGCCTGGAGAATCCCAGGGACAGCGGGGCCTGGTGGGCTGCCGTCTATGGGGTCGCACAGAGTCGGACATGACTGAAGCGACTTAGCAGCAGCTTAGCAGTGGACACCAGAGAGGACTGTGCAGGAGCTGAGGTTCTAAGACCCCCTGGGCTTGCTCCATTGTCCCAGCAGACACAAATTTAAAGATAAAATGATTCAGAATTTGAAGGCCACAATCACAGAGCATTATGTCCCAAGACCTTCTAAGTGCCTACCCTGGGTGACTGTGCTAGTTGCAAGAAGCAAGCCCTGGCCACGGGCACCCATGCTAATATCCTGACTATGGTAGAAGATCAAGGAAAATTCTAAGTCCTTTGATAAAGTCAGAAAGTAAAAATTTGTTCAGACTGTAAAAATCTTTGCGACCCCATAGACTATAGCTTGCCAGGCTCCTCTGTCCGTGGAATTCTCCAGCAAGAATACTGGAATGGGTTGCCATTTCCTTCTCCAGGGGATCTTCCCAACCCAGGGATCAAACCCAGGTCTCCCATATTGCAGGCAGATTCTTTACCATCTGAGCCACTGGGAAAGCCCTGGAAAATTCAAAGTCCTTTGAAAAACTCAGAAATTAAAAATTTGTCCAGACTGCTAAAAATCTACCCTTTTGGTTCACCTTGAAAAGTAAAAACTGTTGTGAAGTATAAAGTGATGCTCTTAGTCCCCACAGATAACTTCATTCCCAACACCTCCCTAAGGAGTGTCTTGCTTTATGAAGCCTGACTTGACCTTCTCAAATAGAACTGACCACTCTTTTATTGTGCCAGGGCTTCCCTGATGGCTCAGACAGAAAGGAATTTGCCTGCAGTGCAGGAGACCTAGGTTCAATCCCTCGGTCGGGAAGATCCCTTGGAGAAGGAAATGGCAACCCACTCTGTATTCGTGCCTGGAGAATCCCTGTGGACCGAGGAGCCTGGCAGGCTACAGTCCATGGGGGTCGCAAACAGTGGGACACGACTGAGTGACTAACATTTTCACTTTATGGTGCTCCTTCCTAATTTGTGTAATTATAATGTTTAGAACTTGGGCTTTGAAATCAGACACACCTGAGTTGGAATCCCAGCTCTGTCAATAACTTTTTGTGAGACTGGGGCTAATTCCTTGCATCTGCTCTTCCGCTTGAGGACTGGGACAATGCAATGCTGGTGGCTCCAGCACTGCTGTACTGGATAGACTGAAGGATGGCAGTCTGGTGGAAATGAGGCCACAGGACTTGTCCTAACCTAGTGAAGGAGGAAACAGAGCTGGACTCCATCCTAGGCCAGGCTGCCAACATTAGGCTACACGCAGGGTCACCCTCCCAGTGGACTCTGAATACCAATGGAAAACCAGACCCCCAGGATAAAAGAGCCTCAGGGCTTGTACTTGGACTCTCTGTGGCCTAAAAGAATATGCTAATTATCTCTGTAACAGAACACATAAATTCCATTATGTTTATCGGGATATGACCACAGGCCTATTGATAAATGTCCACTGTTTATCTAGGCTTATGACAGAAGAATCATGGGTTAACTTTGATCGTATCTCTTTTACCTTGTCCAGACTAGTTTCAAGGAATTTGGGGAGGTGGGTTTGAGCAGGTACACTGAGGGAATATAAGGTTTTCACAAAAACTGGTCGGGGTCCTTGGCTAAGAGGAGACTCTGCTTTGGGCCTGCTGGTGTAATAAACTGCACTCCACTATCTATCTGCATTGTCCTTCTGAGTGAGTTTGTGTCCCAGAACGCGTGGCTACAACACTATGATTGCAAAAGTAAGTACCTTTGTTTTCACTTAGATTTTATGTTTACTTGGAGTGGCTTTGATGCTGGTGGTGGGGCAGTCATGGATATAAAGAGGATAAACAGCATTAACTATTGATGAGACTACTGCTTACCAGTGTCTGACACCAACAAAG
Organism: Bison bison bison; assembly: GCF_000754665.1. Taxonomy (NCBI): domain Eukaryota; kingdom Metazoa; phylum Chordata; class Mammalia; order Artiodactyla; family Bovidae; genus Bison; species Bison bison. The sequence goes on from NW_011494903.1 coordinate 9,725,191, forward strand.
GTAACTGCAAATATTTAGTATTAGTTTTTTTCAGTAGACTGAATTTTTTGAGAGTTGGGTCCTGTTTTATTCACCTGTGTCTAATACAATGCTTGGAGCCAAATGTCTAATTTAAATGAATTTTCTTTGCAATCTACACTAACAGTGAGGGGTTTATTGCTAACTTAGGACTTCCCTATAGCTCAGATGGTAAAGAATTCGCCTTTAGTGCAGGAGATCCAGGTTCAATCCCTGGGTTAGGAAGATCCCCTGGAGAAGAAAATGGCAATCCAATCCAGTATTCTTGCCTGGAGAAGCCCATGGACAGAGGAGCCTGGCAGACTCCTCATTGTGACAGTCGTGTCACAAAGAGTCAGACACGACTAAGTGACTAACACACTGGTAACTCGGGAGGGTGAATAAAAGAAATCTCTTAAGGGCTTTTATATTGTTAGAACTACAGATAAAAAAAAAAAAAAAAGCTAGGAAAAAAGAGGTCTACAAGGCCTTTCATGATCAAACATCCAAACCTATTCCTAAGTGCCTAGCACTTGATTTGTTTCATTTTTGTCTGCACTTAAAATAGTAAGGCTTCCCCTTGTGGCTCAGCTGGTAAAGAATCCGCCTGCAATGCGGGAGACCTGGGTTCAATCCCTGTGTTGGGAAGATCCCCTGGAGAAGGCAAAAAGGCTACCCACTCCAGTCTTCTGGCCTGGAGAATTCCATGGACTGTATAGTCCATGGGGTCGCAAAGAGTCGGTCACAACTGAGCTACTTTCACTTTTCAAAATAGTAAGCCTGAACATCACTCATTCGGTGAGGTTCCATACACTACTCTTTCGGAAGTTTTGTTCCAAAAGGGCGAGGAAAGAGAACTGCAGTGAACCAACGCTCACAACTTAGTGACTGCTGGATCACTGGGCGACGGCGACATTCCTGCTATCCAATCGCCGGGGAACCTGGAGAGAACGCTCTGGATTGGTCAGAGAAAACATCCCTCCAGGTTCATTCAAGGAGGGGCTTGGCGTGGGCGCGGCCGGCAGAGCATTTTGGCCAATCAGAGAACGCATAGGGGCGGGCTTGGCCGCAAGAGGGTGGAATGGAGCCTAGCTGAAGGCGACTATCCGCCAATCAGATCCTCCTGTCGCGAACGGAGGGGGCGTGGCCTCCGGCGGCGGGTTCCCTACGGCTTAGGCCCAACCGCGGAGGAGGTGGGGCCCGGGCGGGCCTGGGCGGGGCGAGCGGTGTAGGCGGCGGAGCCGG
>NW_011494903.1:9726787-9748812 GCF_000754665.1 Bison bison bison
AGGGGCGCGATGGGACTCCCGGCGGGCCCGGGTGGGATTCCCCGACGCGGGCGGGCAGGTGCTCGAGTGCAGGGCCCACCTCACCGGGATACCAGGTGAAGGGGCCCTGGCCGGGAAGGTCCTGCGGCCCGGCTGGCTCCTGGATACAGTTGAGGGGAGCTGGGGTTTGGGGCACCACGGGAGGGGAAGGGCTGGGGGTACTGACCACCCCCCGCCCCAACTCCGAGGACCTGCGTAGAACTTGCAATCCCGGCGGGTGGGTCTGCCCTGCTCTCGGAATTTCTCAGTGAGTGTGTAGAGCTTGCTTATCTCAGCTGCTTGCTTCTAAGAGTGCTATATGATGCCGCTGGCGGGATCCCGTGCCCTGCTTCCCGCTTCCCATCAGCTCTACTGGGACAAAGTGGGGTCGGTCCCGGCCTCAATCAGTATCTATCTCTTCCTTGTAAATTCCCCTCTGTCGCTTCTTCCCCCTTTCATTTCACTCCCTCACCATAAGCCTTTCCACCTCCTGCTTTCCTCCTGGAGTTTTACTGTCAAGTTCATTCATTCATTCAGAAGATATTTTTTGAGCTCCTACTCAGGGCCAAACACTGTTCTAAACTGCTTGGGGTATACATCAGTAAACAGAATAAACATCCCTGTTCTCTGGGAGCTTATCTGAGGGAGAGAGGAGTAAACAGTCGGTAAAATAGATATAAGTAATTATATGGTATATTAGAAGTTGCAAGTGGGATAAGAGTAGGGATTGACTGATGGCCCATGGGGCAAAGAACCTGCCTGCCAGTGCAGGAGACACAGGAGACATGGGTATGATTCCTGGGTTAGGAAGATGCCCTGGAGGAAGGCATGGCAGCCCGCTCCAGTATTCTTGCCTGGAGAATCTTGATGGACAGAGGAGCCTGGAGGGCTACAGTACTTAGGGTCGCAAAGAATTGAACATGACTGAGTGACTAACGCTTTTTTTTTTTTTTCAATTATATGGTATATTAGAAGTTGAAAAGTATGGTGGGAAGAGAAAATACCCCCTTTTCCTCCTTGCACATGGGGCATTTGAGCAAAGACTTGAAGGATGTTTGGGATCTGAGGATAGAGTCTGGAATGTTGGAGGGCCATCAAGGAAACCAGCCTTGTAGAATCCAGTGAGGGAGGGGGATGCCCGAGTCCCGGGAGAGGAAGTTAGGCTGCAGCTTGTAGGCCCCGCTGAGCTCCTGATCCAAATGCCTGATTAGGTGCATTTTCATTTTTGATTTCTGAAGGGTTTTTTTTTCCCTGCTCCTCTCTTAGCACATTAATCAGCAACGGGTGCGGAAGCATTGGCAAATTCCTGTGCTGTCTTCCCACCTCTGTAAAGCAGAGGCAGGTGGGCTGTGAGGAGAGGTCTTCATCAGGGAGTGCTTCTATAAAACCACCAGTGGCCTGAAGCCTTTGCATGTGTATCTTTAAATTCAAATGTGTGTCTTTTTTTCCAGTGCAGAGGACTCTTCTTATTTTTAGTCCTAATTTTAAAATAAAAACCACTTCCTCTGTAAATGCTTGATAAGGAGTCAGGGTCATCTTGAATATTCAGCAGGCTCCCCTTATAGTATCGAGAGTAAGTAATGTGGTCAATTTCTCTTTGTGTCTTTTTGATTGAGCCTGGGTTGAAATGAAACTGATCTTTTAACCTTTCCTCTTTAGTGAGATTCGAATGCGAGTGGAAAGTCTTCTGAAATGTGGCCAGAGTTCAAGAATGTTCCAATTTTTTATCCACCAAGCACACATGTTGTAATTAGGCATATTTTCCCTCTTTGCCCACAGGTCCTGATATATTTCCTTTGAGGATATTAGGGAAGGGGAGTGGGTCAACCCCAAAATAAGCCTGAAGTGGTCACATTTTTCAGATCCTTATAGTTGGCAGTTCTCTTTCCTCACAGTAAAATAATGCTATGTAGACACTATGCTGCTTTCTTGAAATCTGTCTCTAAAAATATTTTGTGACAGAGTATAAGGCTGTGACCTAAATTGTTGATGAGTTTTAGAAGATAAGCGAATGAAAGAGTGAGGAAGCAATTTGTCATTAAGTATAATCTAGCTTTTGCTAGCCATTACATTATGGGAAATACATGTGAGCAGTTTTGAGGTGGCGCTATGTGTCTCTGAGAGCCCTGGATCTGATAAACTTCTGTTGGCTCACTTAATAGAAGTTCTTCTGAAGACTGTCATTCTGCTGTTCCTATTCCTTTCCCTCATATTGAGTTCATCTTTAGTGCTTTTCATGTGTGCTCTCCCATCACTTCTTTGTACGCAGTTTGCTTTTGTTAGCTGGGAGGTCGCAGTTTCTCACAGCTCTTTTTGCTGGTAGATCACTAAGCCACCAGGACAACCTTCAGGATGTAAGGTGCCTTATGGCCCCTGTGCCCAGTGATGAACTTGTTCTTGACTGATCAGATCTTGTAAGATTTAACAGGATCTGTGTTCTGTATGCCAAAGAGGCTATCAAGAGTTAGCACTTTCTATCAAAAGCAGAAGGCTTAACTGGGTAAAAGTATTTGCAGATGATGCTTTTACACATAAGGACTTTTTTTTTTTCTCTTGTGATCCGAAAGGGTTGGCATTGGATGGCCTAAAATGAGGGACAGGAGTTTACTTCCTCCGTTAACATTGGATCTCTGCCACAGTAACTTGGCTCTTCTGTCACTGATTCTCCTAAATCAGTGAACAAGCAAGTTAAAATCTTGAGCTGTAATTTAGGAACTTTGGTCGCGTTTTGTAATCTCTGCCCAAAGGGTGGCACATCAATAAATTTGGTAAATAGGAAGTCGATGGTTTTGGAAGCTGAGGTGAACAGGAGGGAGAGAGCTGGGCTGATCTTGGTGGTACCCAATGGCTGGTACCTGAAAATGCCAGCACCTTCACCCCAGCATAGGCCCAGGCACAAGGTGCCTCTGTGCAGTGGAACCCTGAATGCTGAGCTCTGCTTCAGCAAGGTGGTAGCTTATAGTTTGGGTGCCAGCTCTTCTGTTCTTATACAGAAAACACCTGTTTGAATTATGGTGATTTCAGAAACCATTAGTGTTCATTGTGGAAAAATAAGACAATGTAGATAAGCAAACATTTTTTTAATGGAAAAATTGCAAGCTTATTAGTGACTTGCAGTGTATCCTGTCAGGTGTGTGTGTAGGGCATATATATATATATATATATTTTTTTTTTTTTTACCAAAATGGGATTAATATTGCTGATCACATTATTTTATAATCTGCCCATTTCACCAGAAATGTATGTTGTAAATGTCTTTCCATGTCAGTTGTCAACTGTAACTTCTTTTTAAATTAGACCCCTTTTCCTCAACAGAGACGGACAGTGTGATGGGAGATGGTAGGTAGCACAAAGAGGCCAGGAAGGTAGTATGGTTTTAAAATGGTTTTCTGGTCAGTTACCTTCTCTGGTACCGAAGGACAACTGATTTCCTTAAGACTGGCAGTTCTCTGCTCAGTTACCTTGAAATTGTAAGCTCTGCTTTGGTAGTTCTTAGTTTAGAAGGCCACGGCAACCCACTCCAGTACTCTTGCCTGGAGAATCCCAGGGACGGTGGAGCCTGGTGGGCTGCCGTCTATGGGGTCGCACAGTCGGACACGACTGAAGCGACCTAGCAGCAGCGGTTAGAAATGCTTACTGTCTGTACCTGGCAGCTTGTATTAATAAATAAAGCACCACTGTGTGTGCACGCTCAGTTGCTCGGTCATGTCCAACTGTGCGACCTTGTGGACTGTAGCCCGCCAGGCTCCTCAGTCCATGAATTCTCCAGGCAAGAATATTGGAGTGGGTAGCCATCCCTTCTCCAGGGGATCTTCCGACCCAGGGATCAAACCCGGGTCTCCCACACGGCAGGCAGATTCTTCTGCTCAGCCACCAGGGAAACCCCATTAAATGGTGGTCCTAGGAGAAAGTTCTGATTTAATAAGAACGGGGTCTCTCGTGCTGAGAGAGCTGAATAAATGCCTCGGGATGCTGTGTGTTGCCTTCTGAAACTAAGACCAGGAAGAGTTCAGCTTTGAGAGTCTGCCCTACTTGTGCCCGTGTCCGTGTGGTATGCCAAATATGGCTAAGATGTACTTTCTAGTTGAGTTTAGGTCAGTGTTTGACTTGAATGTACTAGTAATAGTTATTAGTTACTTAGTTGTGAATTTTTAGAGTTGGAAGAAAACATAGAGATGACTGAGTCTACCCGTGAACTCTTGGTCTGTTCTGCTGATGTGGAAATGAGGTCCTTAGGGTTACTTGTCCTGCCCACGGGTACAGTGCTTTTGTAGAGCAGGGTTAAGAGCTGTCTCCTGAGGCCAGTAGTGCCTGTGACTAAGCCAGACCCACAGGAGTTCAGGAAAGGTTTTATATAGATTTGAGGAGAACAGACAAGAGATGTGAAGACTGAGAAAAGTCCAAAAAATCCAGATTTAAGAGCCGATGCTTTTCATTGATTCCCCCAGGGAGAAGAATGCATCTGATTGCCTCTTCCTCACTTAGGGCTGTTTCTTTTGGTGGGGGGAAGTGAACCTGTGATCCTGTATGCTTCCCAGAGCTAGGACTGTGGGAATATATTAAAATTTTAAAAAAATTTCTACTGGTATTGATTAGGCACTTCTGTGTCCCAGAAACTCCTTATCTCATTTCATCCTCATCTGTTTTACGCAGTGAGTACTACCGTGACCTCTCTTTTTTGTGTCCAGACGTGCAAAGTGAGACCCAGAGAATACCTTGCTCAGGGTCACAGCTGGCAAGGGTTGGTGCTAGGATTTAAACTAGGGTGGTCGGACTCCAGGGCCATTCTCTTATCCCTCTGTTTGTGAATGCTGGGGATATTGTTAGTGAAGCATACTTGTAGGTATGCCTGGTGTTTGCACACGAGAATGCCTTTTCCTGTTCTCTGGCAGCAGTTTCTTTCTTGGCTTTTGTTAGTTTGTCCACCAGGGGATCATGAGCAGACATGGGGCTCATTGGAGATATGATTTAATTTGTTCAACAGGTACTTACTCAGCACCGAGTGGTGATTGGCACTGTTCTAGATGTTGGGGGTCCAGAACAGATGAAATGATTGAGATTATTTTTTGGTGGAACACAATGGTATTGGACTGTTAATACCAACTTTGATGACTTTGATGGGTCGATGACAAGAAGAGATTGGCTTATCCTAAAACAGACCTCCTTCCTCAGTTCTAGCAAGAAAGGAATACCTCTGAAAGCAAAATCTAGATCCGTTAGTTTAAGATCCTGTGGAGAAGAACTCCATTCCCAACTACTTTTTCTAAGGGCAGAATTTTCTCCTTGAGCTTCGAGATCATCAGTAGTGACTTCACAGGCTGTTAAAGGACATGAAGAGTTCTTCCTGAAACGACCACTTTCCTAGCTGTGGCTTTAGCCTGATGATCTGTCCAGAGCTTCCGCTTTTTCTCTACTGCATGTGCTTCCTGCGGCATCTCCCTGGGTCCCTTCCAGCACCACACAGCTTCTGCAGACAGAGCACCAGAAGATGTCAGGAGGCTGATATCAGGCAGTCCTGCCTGCAGCCAGCAACACAGTGGCCACTGTGACGGCCCCCATGCAGCCACCACTCTTCTGCACCCTGCTTCTGTCTCTGATGTTAAAATCAGCCGTGCTGTTAGAGTCTCAGGCTGTGGGACACCCATGCTTAGAAACTTAGATGTTCTGGATCCTTCTCTGCACATGCTCAGCAGAATGTTTGCTGTCCTTTGACTACTTCCACAGGAAACCGTCCTGTATCGCAGTATGCATCAGAGAGAACTCAGTTTTTAGAGGGTCAGAAAAATTTTTAATCGCTATGAAAGTTGTATACCTTATTTTAATGATAAAGACAATATTGCCGACTTTGGAAGTTAGGAAAATGAAGCTACTCAGGAAAATGAAGCTACCCTTAATTATGCTACCCTAATAACCAAAGTGACTATTGCCATTTTTTCTTGTAGTATGTCCAGGCTTGGTCTGTGTCTTACGCTGTTGCAAACACAATATGTCTAAAAATGTATAGCCTGCCCTGTGGTAATCGTGTTTGAAGGTGGTACCACTGTTTCCTGTCAGCAGAGCAGAAACTTAAGAGCTGTTTTTCCAGCAGGGAGCCAGCCTCAGTTTTTCATGTGACGTCTTTTTTTTTTTTTTAAGTATTTATTTATTTGCTTGCTTTTGGCAGCACTGGGTCTTCATTGCTGCGTGTGGACTTTTCTCTAGTTGCGGCGAGTGGGGGCTACTCTCCAGTGGTCCAAGGGCTTCTCACTGCAGTGGCTGCTCTTGTGGTGGAGCACAGGCTCTGGGGCACCTGGGCTCCGGTAGTTGTGGTGTGTGGGCTCAGCGTTTGTGGTGCACGGCTTAGTCTCCCTGCAGCATATGGGGTCTGCCCAGACCAGGGATCGAACCCGTGTCCCCTGCACTGGCAGGTGGATTCTTAACTACTGGACCACCAGGGAAGTCCACACTTGTGACTTCTGATGTGCTCTTTTGGAGACCCCAAGGAGAACAGAGGGTTTGTAGTTCAATGAATCACTTAGAATCAGCCTCTTGAGGTAGATTGGGAGGTAGGATTGAATTGGAATAATTCTGCCAACCTCTAGTCTGCTGCTACTTCGGAGGGAAGAAGAGAGGAGGTAGACGTGGAGAGGGACCCCAGGAGTGAGCAAACCTTTCCAAGAGCTGAAGGGTCACAGGGGCCTCCCCCTTCCCCTAGTCCCCTCTGCGTACCTGGGCGTCACTCTCCAGGGAAAGCAACCACTTGTCATTCCTCCGTCTTGATACCTATGCATGAGGCCAGTCCTTCCAAGCCTCAGTTGTATTTTTACTGGAAAAGTGGAAATAATGACATCTGTCTTATCTGATAGGTGTATGTGAACATTTATGAATCTGAACTGTGATTGTGCACAGCGGGTGCTGCTTAGCAGAGAACGTGGCCGCTAGCTGGGTAACCTTCAGGAGATGTGGGCTTTCACTGTTACTGTTATACAGGAGCCCCCTGGTGGGTTCCAGAAAGTACTCAGTCATCAGTCTTAGAATTCAGAAATCTTTCCCTAAGCTAAGGTGTTAATGACAGTGGAGTGTTTCAGTTGTTGCAGTTGTCGCCATGGCACCCTGCCCGGAAAGTTCTCTGTGTGGTAACTCTTTCTTAGAGTGTTTTTCACTATCTCGGAAAGTTTCTTTTCCTCTTTTCTTATTTCCTTTTTACTTTTGAGAATGCTTTGATTATATTTAAAATTCCAACCTAATGAGAACACTGAGTGGTTGGCTTTTTTTCATTGTTAACATTTGGCCTTTGACATTTTGCTGGATTAATTCTGTAGACTTATTTTTTTCCTCTCTCCTCACTTCTGAGTCTCTCCATCATAGGCCACATTTTATGCATTTATCACATCTGGTCAATGATTTACCGAAGATATGAGTAAGGAAAATCAAATCACCTCTGGGAGTAATAATTCTCTTTACGTGCTCCAAAGGCAGTAGCCAGATCATGTGCTGTTTTGACTTTAAATGCTTCAGTCCTTGTACACCTAGCTGGTGGGCGGCCTTTCAGAGGAGTCTAAGCCCTCACTTGTTTGCTTTGTGGGGAGAGGGTGGCTTCAGCCAGGAGAAAAGCAGGGCTTGTGCGTGAAAGCACTGGCTACAGGGGTGACATATTTTGAAGTCTGCCTTTTCCCCGGTAACAGATTGTCAGCCCCTGTCTCAGGCAGTGATCCTGAACTGCTGGATTTTTTTTTGTTTGTTTGTTCTTGTTTTTGCTGAGAGGGTTTTTTTTTTTTTTTTTTAAGATTCCTGAGAATGCCTGTGATGGGAATGGTCCCAGTTTTTTGGATGAAAAATCTCACTCTTCCTTCCCCTTTCTCCATACGTAAGATTGTATCCCTGTTTTGCTTGAATCCCTTGAGATCTGCTTCCTGGTGTGACTTCCCCTCTCTGAGCCTCCCTTTGATCTTCATCTAACGTTGGGTGCCCATCTTCCTGGCAGGCTTATTTTAAGCATGAGCAGAAGCACTATGTACGCCCAAACAATAACTTGAGTTGGGAGAATTATTGAGTGTTGCTACCATTTGCTAAGCACTGTGTTAGAATTAGGAATGAGAGAAAAAAGCAGTCTGTGCACTCAGGAGGCCCACATTCTGCCGGCGAGATGGCACGTCGACAGATGGCTGCAATGCACGGAGGTAGGTGCTGCCTGTTGACAAGGGAGGAGCGCATGACACTCCCAGGCACGGAGGAGGGCCTGCTGCGGCCCCACGGCAGCATCTGGCCTCATTGGGAGGCTGCGTGGGACTTGAAGGGGCAGTGTTGATATGGGTTCCGGTGTGGGGAAAAGGAGGCTGCAGGCAAGAGGGATAAGTTGGAAGACTCACAGGTGCGTGGGGACCAGGTGGTTGGACCGTCTGTCATCATCTCTTATGTAAGGTGCATGCGGGCGTGTGAATGCGGCAGGTCTTAAAGAGTAGAATCCGGGGGTACCTCTGGGACCTGCAGTTTGTTCCATTTTCTGTGGATGCTGCTGTACGGGTCAGCCTGGCTCTTGGTGAGCCTGTAGGCAGCTTCTCATTTGCCCCAGTTCCTCTTGCTCCAAGATCATGGAAGAGCTACTGCCCCAAGGCTTTCAGCTCCTTGCCAGCTCCTCTGCTGACCTGACATCTATACATAGCAGCCCTGAGGTGCTTCCCTGGTAGCTCAGGTGGTAAAGAATCTGCCTGCAATGCAGGAAACCCCGGTTCAATTCCTGGCTAGGGAAGATCCCCTGCAGAAGGGATAGGCTACCCACTCCAGTATTCCTGGGCTTCCCTGGTGGTTCAGACAGTAAAGAATCTGCCTGCAGTGTGTAAGACCTGGGTTCGATCTCTGGGTTGGGAAGATCCCCTGGAGGAGGGCATGACAACCCACTCCAGTATTCTTGCCTGGAGAATCCCCATGGACACAGGAGCCTGATGAGCTCAGTTCATGGGGTCACAAAGAGTCAGACACAACTGAGTGACTAAGCACAGCCCAGCACAGCCCTGGAGGGGGACAAGGAGGGGACACACAGAAGGCAGTGCCATGTGTTTCCGCAGCTGCTGCTGGTCCCATCAGTTAGCTTAAATGGTAAGACTTTGGTGGTCCCGTGACCGCCCCCTGACCTCTTTCTCCTAGCGCTGGTGTACATTCCAGCACTGCCCTCCTCACTCTCGGTGTCATGAGGGGTTAGGGGCATGGCTTTGGAATTAGAGTTTTGCTACTCACTGTATGGATTTAGGCTGGGTATGTAAGTTCTCTAAGCCTCAGTTTCTTAGTCTGTATGATGGGAATAAAGGTCCTAGTATCCAGCCCATACTTAGTGTCGTTAGTCTCAAGTGAGGCCCTCCGTGGAGAATTGCTAACGCAGTACAACTTGGCTTGTAGTAAATGCTTGCTGCTGCTGCTGCTGCATCTGCATTGCTTCAGTCGTGTCCGACTCTGTGCAACCCCATAGACGGCAGCCCACCAGGCTCTGCCGTCCCTGGGATTCTCCAGGCAAGAACACTGGAGTGGGTTGCCATTTCCTTCTCCGAGTAAATGCTTAGGAAATGTTAACTGCCGTACTTGCTGTTAAGTCTTCACCCCAGAAGTCGCAGCTGTGTGTCTTCGTTCTCGTGTCCTTGTCTTTGGCCACTAGAGCAGGTCCTGATAACAGCTTGCGTTCCTTTTGAGCATCATTCTTTGCGCTCCCTCGCAGAGGCGTGAGTCTGGAGCTGGGGGCGCCGTCCCTCCTGTGGGATCCTGCCATACCCACAGTTGCGTCCTTCCCATCTCCCTTCCAGCACGGTTTTCTTTCTCAGTGAGCTGTTTCATGGATGCCCTCTCTGCCCTCCTATATCAGTAACTTCCTTTATCTCAGGGCTTCCAGGGATACCTGGGGTTTGGGCAACATGTTAGGTCCTGGGACTTTGCCTCCAGTTCAGCTCCGCTTCCCTCCTTCCCAGCTGCTGCCAGCACCTCTCGTTTCCTCAGTCCTGTGTGGTCCAGACCAAGCACCTCATCTGATGCCCGGGACCACCAACCACAGCTGCTTACCTTACACAGGTTTTCCCACCTGCCACCTCTCCCTTTGGAACCCCCCTCCCCCAGACAACCCTCACATCATGGCCAGGCTCCTTTTAGACACCGCCTTGACGTGTCATTTTCCTATTTAAGGGTCTTTCATGCCCCCTGCCCCTTTCACTGGTCCGAACCTTAGCACCTTTCCCAGGCTCACCCAGATTCTGCCTGCTTTTGGTTTGTTGATAGAGCAATAGCTTGGATTCAGGAACCTTGGGCTGTGCCCATTTCTTATCTGAGTGTCCTCGAGGAAGCCCCTTCACCTCTTTGGGTCTCATTTCCTGGATTAGGCAAGTGTTTTTAAACATATTTTGTTCAAGGAGCTTTTTTTAAAAAAAAAAAAACAAAAAAACCCAGCATGATTCTTGAACAACTTTTTCAAAACCCAGTGTCCCCAGTCCTGCTTTAGAGATTCAGATACGACCCCAGGGGGCAGGGGGAAGGGTGAATGTGAATGGTGGAGGGGTGGGGAGTGGGAGGGAGACCTGCAGTAGGAACCTGTAGTTTTTTTCAGTTCACTGGCATCTCTTCCTTCAGCCCCTCTTGAGAACTGCTGTTTCAGATGAAATCACAGAGGAAGCCCAAGAATAGAGACAGACCAGAAGAGAGAGGGTGTGAGAGGTGCAGTGTGAAGGCCCCCGAGGGCGCCTGTTCCTTCAGCCCCTGTGTGTTCCCAAGTCTTTCCTCGTGACTGGCAGCCTCCCTTCTTCGTGTCCGTGGTGCAGGCTGACTGTAGCTTCGGGTTTTGATGGTGCTGTCGAGCGTTTATTGTCTATTCCTTTGTGCTGTGTGTCTGTGGCTCTCATTTCCCCAACAGGACTTAAGCTCCTCCAGGGCAGGGCTGTAGTGCCCACCACTCAGCGTGGCCTTGTGGAGCTCACGGTGGCTTCAGGGAAGGGTGAATAGGGCGGTGGCTCAGGGCCATCATGGGAGAGGGCCTCAGAAGGTCGCTGGCGGGCCCTTCACTCAGGTCGTGTTCACCTCTCCTGCAGAGTGAGCTTCGGGGGCTGAGGTTGACAACTATATGAGGAACTTCGGTGTGATCACTGATTTGACTCTGGGTCTTTGTGCCCCAAGAGTCTGCTTTGGCAGGAGGTGTTTTGCCTAAAAATATTCGTTTTCACTGTCACTGTGGTGCTGACGTTGGTAGGCTATTGACCTGCGTGGATGCCTGAAGCCCAGCTGTTGCCCACAATGTGTCTCGGGCCGCCCTTAGCTTCCTCAGGCAGCTCCTGAGCTCAGGCCCTGTCTGCTGGAATTGGGCCAGCTCTTTGGCGAGGTCAGATCTGTGGGTTTTGAGGCTTATGCTGCCCACGGTCTCACCATTTCCTCTCTAGCTTGAGTTTCCTACCAGGGAGAATGTGATAAAGGGTTTGGATTATTTAAAGGCCTGGGGAGTGCCTGGTAAGAGTGATTCTTGCTGAGAAGCATGGTAAACCTTCCATTGCTGTGCAGTGGGTGATGAGCTGTCAAAACAGGTGAGGGCTTTACCGTGGATCATCTTGGCGAGCAGTTACTTTTTTCCTTCAAAAAAAATCTGAGATAAGGGGGACTAGCAGGAGATCTAAATGGGAGAGAAAGGATTTAGAATGATACATGAATGAGATAGTCAGGCTCAGCTGTTGCGGGGGTGGGGGGGGGGGGGGGTGTAAGGGCGCCGTGGGAGGTCGTTGCCTGTTTCCCCTGCCCTGGAGACTTGTCAGAGTCGAAGAGACACTTAATGGTACTATTGTGTAATAAGAGAAAAGTTTAAGATTGTCTGCTTAGGGCTGTGGGAAGAACGGGGTGACTGCTCTTGGGTAAAGGCACCTTTGGGTACCTGAACATATTGTAGAGTTGACTTTGGTGACAGTTGTACAATTCTGTGAGTGGACTGATAAACACCTTGATTTGTATACTTTAAATGGGTGAATTGTATGGTATGGGAGTTATGTCTTAATAAGCTCTTGTGGAATCACAGTTTATGAATCAGAAGGACCAAACTTAGGGTCTGAAGTCTTGAGTTCTGGCTTCACCACTTATTTAGCCCTCTGAGCCTGGGCACATCATCTAACCTCCTGGAGCTTCACTGGTTTTATCTGTGAAGTGAGGATGAAAATGTGAGGGATTGTTGTTAAGACAAATGACACAGGGCATGTGAAATAGGACATAGTAAAACCTCTGCTAATTACACTTTTACATGTTTAAGTTAGTCTATTTTTGTGGATAATGGATGTTTAGCCTGAAATGCTCCTGAGAATTCCCTGCTCGCCCTATGAACTGAACACTGCTTGTGGCTGAGAACTGATTTGCATGATGTGTAAAGAGCAGAGTCCTTAAAAACCAGGTCTCGAACTGCCTCATGTCTGTGGTCTGGGACCTTGAGTCCAGACAGAGAGCGTCGGTTAGCCTCTTACTGGACGTCAGATGCTGACGTCGTGCTTTATTGTAACAGTAATTGTTGCTTGTCTCCACCTGCCAAGGCAGCGTACTGTTAGTAGAGTCGAGCTGTGGTCAGCGGCAAAGCTGGTACCTGGTCAGGCTGACTCGGCAGGGTGCAGAGTCATCTGTCCAGGAGTCGGGGGCCAGCAGCCTTGGAAATCGGCTCCAGGAAACAAATCCTAATTTGATTTCTCCAGCTTCCTAGACCTCAACAGTAGGTAGATTCACTCAGTCTCTAAACTCCATCCTTAGTGATCAGGCTTCCGATTCAGAGTGTTTTTGAATATGCCCCTGCCCTACCGATGAAACTAGAGCGTGTTTCAGGAAGCCAGCTAAGGGAGAGGTGTGAGGAAAGGTCAGTAATACTTGCCACTGATCACAAACTTAGGTGGTAGTTTTTATTTATTTATTCTTTTTGTGTGTGTGTGTTTAAGGTGTGCACTTTATTGAACTGGTCTCAAGTCAGTGTACAGGAAAGCCCTGACTGCCTCCGCACCTCAACCCGCTCCCAAGGGGACCAAAAGCCTTCATACATCTCAAGTTGAGGGACAAAAAAAGGGGTCTATGATGGCTGTCCATTCAAAATAAAACAAACAAAAAGAACAAGTACTAAGGCGAAGATTAAAAACAAAAATTTTTTTGGAGTACATAATTTACACAAAAGCGATCACCTCCCCTGTGTGGACTCGGGTGAGGACTGGCCCCTTCTCCTTAAAGAGAAGCGGGGTGACTTCTGGGAAGGCAAAGGACTTCCTTATTTATTTATTCTTAAGCTTTAAAATAAAAAAAATTTTTCGTTTGAAGCATAGTCAGTGCACAGTGTTACGGAAGTTGGACCTCCCAGGTGGTCCAGTGGTGAAGAATCCTCCTGCCGGTGGAGAAGACATGGGTTCGATCCCTGAGTCGGGAAGATCCTGGAGAAGGAAATGGCAACCCCCCCCCAGTATGCTTGCCTAGAAAATTCCATGGACAGGGGAATCTGGCAGGCTACAGTTCATGGACTTGAAAGAGTGGGACATGACTGAGTGACTAAGCACACACACACATTATGTAAGTTATAGGTGTCCAACAGTGATGCGCAGTATCAGGTAGTCAGTTTGGGTAGAATTGTCTCAAGAACTGTGTTTAGGATTAAAGAATATTACCAGGATCAAGAATTGTTTTTCTCTTTCTATTTTGTTATGCATGCTTTCAGTAGACTTTTATTGGCATTTTGCTATCTAGGAGCATATAAGTTGTTGAGGCTAAAAATATGAAAAGTACAGCTCCAGCCCCCACTTAGCATCACTCTTTGCAGAGACAGACAAGGAAAGAAACTATTGCAGTATAAGAAAGGTTTGCAGAGGACTTGAACTATATGGCAGTGGGTTGGATGGCGAATTGGCTGGGTGGGACTGGCGAGGGGGGATGAGGGGCCCTGTGGGTGTGGGGGCGGGGTAGAGGCAGTGCAAGGGTGATCAGAAGTGGGCAAGGTACACCCGATGGTGGCTGGGGTAAGTGCTGCAGCCAGGGCCGATGACGGGGGCGGATGGCTTCTGGAGCTGTTAAGAAAGCAGAGCAGACAGAAATACGAGAGGCAAGGGAGAGCTGAGGATGACTGCCGGTGGATGCAGGGCTGGGGTCCAGAGGACGGCAGGTGCAGGGAGGGATGGGGGAAGGGGTGAGCTGATTTGGAAATGGGAATTTGGAGGGTCTGAGGGCCATTCCAGCACGAGTGGCTGGGGGGCTGGCTGGGGGTCCAGATCTGGATCCCCAAAGAGGAGTCTGGAGTGCAGGTTCGTTTGAGGGGAGGAGGGCCATCAGCATGTGTTGCTGGAGAGTTTCCCTAAGGAGCAGAGGTCCTATGAGGAGATGCCCAGGAGGGAGATGAGGAAGAGCAGCCAGACAGCGGGTCGGTTGTTTGGCCCGGAACTCATTTATGCTGATTCTCAGGTCTCAGCCTAATTGACACTTCCTGAGGGTAGCGGTCTTTTCTGGTCTCACCTCCGCATGTGGTTAGGTGTCCGTGCCGAGTCCCCACCGTGGCCTGCCCGCCCCTGCCCCCGGCGTAGCCCTGCACACGTCACTGTTGCCCCCGCTGTGGTCGCACCCCCTGTGCTCTGGGGAGGGTGGGGCTGTGTGTTGAGTTCACCCCTGCATTTGCTGTGCTGGTACAGCAGGTGCCTAAGAAAGGATAGTGCAGTCGGTGAAAGAGCGTCTGAAAGGCAGGGGAGGAGACAGTGTTGCTGGGGAGGATATGGTTGGCGGGCAGGCCCAGGATTGTTGCAGCGAAGGGCACAGCGCTGGGCAGGCAGGCCCAGGCTCAGGTCTCGCTTCACTTACCCTTGGTCAGCCTCGATTTCCTCCTCTCTAAAACGGGAGCAGAAATGTCAGTCAAGAGTGGAGAGGATTAAGTGAGATGATGTGTAAAAAGAGAACCTTCTGTTGGTGTCTATTATTAATATGTTACTGGCTTTCCAGGTGGCACAAGTGGTAAAGAACCCACCTGCCATGTAGGAGATGTAAGACACACAGATTCCATCCCTGGATTGAGAAGATTCCCCTGGAGGAGGGCATGGCAACCCACTCCAGTATTCTTGCCTGGAGAATCCCCATGGACAGAGGAGCCTGGGAGGCGACAGTCCTTGGGGTCACAAAGAGTCAGACATGACGGAAGTGACTTAGCATAATGAATGAATATTTATAGCACTGATTCCCCAGTTTTCCAGTTTTTTTTTTTTTAATGTGTGTCTGTCTAAATGTCTTGAATGCTGAAGTCAGTTCTCCATCTTTTATCCCGGGTGTTTGGTGGTTAGCCTACCTGGAAGCTGGTGGTTGGAATCAGTCAGTATCCATTGGAGGCAGGTCCACCTTGCAGCTCTGAGGAACCAGACACACAGCTTGAGTGTTGACTCCTGGTTTCGCTCCGCAGGCTCACTGCAGCCCTGTGATCTGTGCCACTCCTTCTCAGAGACGAAAGTCTGAGCCATCAGGTGGACGCCTTTCAAATGCTCGACCAGTTGCACGAGGCGGATGTACTTAGTGCCACTGAACAGTGCAGTTGAATATAGTTAAAATATTATGTTTTATATTATGTGACTGTTGCCACAATTAAAAAAAAGGAAAAGGAATCCATGCTGGGCCAGCTGTGGGAGGTGGGTCCCAGTGGGCATGTCTCCTTTGGGCCGCAAGCTTGGAGAGTGGGTGGCAGTTCTCACATCTTGTCTGGCACAGGTGGCAGAATGGGAGTGCCTCTGGCCCAGCGCGGGCGGAGTTCCCAGGCCGTGTCGGGGCAGCAAGTCCTGGGAACTGCTGATTGTCCAAGCGCAGCAGGAACGGAGGTAGCTCCTTTTGATCTGTGGGGTAAAATGTACGGAAACTGGAAGACCTGCTGTTTATGCCCTTATCCCCTTTTAAAACAAACAAACAAAGGTAGCCATAGCATTGGGGTAAATATTGAAATAAGTAATTAACAAAAAATCCCCAACCTTGATTCCACCCCTCTGGCATAACTGCCCTCCCTCCGTTTATTTCAAGCTGCTGTGCTGACTGAATGCAGGCCTCTAGGACTCCCGGGTTTGAGGACTTGGACGCTCAAGTGACCAGCGCCAGCGGCAGTCTCCGCTACTCTCTTGTGGTAATAGCAAGCTCTGTCAGAACAGAGAGGTGCTGCACAAACCACAGGGGCCTTGCTTAACACCCCATTTGTTGAAAATTTGCATCACTTTCCAATTGAGTTCCTTTTCGGGCCGTGGCAGAGAAAAAAATCTGTCAGCATAAGTAGTAGAACCAGTTCTGCTTGATTGTTAAAAGAACTGTACTTTCCTAACCTTCTTTTCTTATGCATTGAACATGATACACAATTGGGGTCAGTAAGGGATTTTATCCCACGTGTCCAGCTCCGGAAATAAGACTGTGGCCATTTGCTGATAAGGCAGCTGGGCAGGGAGTGTCACAGTTGAAGGGCAGAAGGAGCAGAGGGTTAAGGGGGAGCCCAGGGCCCTTTGCTGAAACCAGGTGACAGTTAAGAAGCTCCCACTGCTCCAAAGAAGAGGGAAAGGGTAGAAGCAGCCGTCCCTGGACGCTGGTTGAATTGCCTGTGAGATCCTGGGAGGACACCAAGTCCGTCCATGGTGGCTGCTGCCCTGCCTCTCTCACTGGACAGGCTCCACGACTTTCAGTCTTTCTGGATGAATGTCATATGCATGACAGTCTACAATGGAATGTTCTTTCCAGTAACATGAGAGCGTTTGGTGATGCCGCCCGTGTTAATGCCCAAGCCTAGATATTGTCTCTTAATCTTCCAAATGTTTCTCTGGCCCCCGCTGGAGTGGTTTAAAAACCTCTCATTACTTAAAGTCATTATTAACTAAATTACTCAGTGAAATCTTTTGAGCACTTACTGTTTGCAAGGCCTGTGCTGGGGCTTCCCAGGCAGCATTAGTGGTAACAAACCTGCCTGCCAATACAGGAGACATAAGAGCCATGGGTTTGATCCCTGGGTAAGGAAGATCTGCTGGAAGAGGGCACGGCAACCCACTCCAGTATTCTTGCTTGGAGAATGCCATGGACAGAGGACCCTGGTGGGCTACAGTCCATGGGGTCACAAGGAGTCAGACACAACTGAAGCGACTTAGCACGCACATGCACATGGACACACACTGGACTCTGGGGCAGTATGGTGAACAGAAAAACAGAGAGCCTGCCTTCAAAGAGTTTATAAACTGATGGGGAGATAGACTTAAATAATTACATAAACAAATGTGATACTGCAATTGTGACAAGTGCTAAGAGGGAAAGATACAGAGGGCTTAAAGAACCTGATGGCAGAGAAGGCTTCCCAGAGGAAATGACCCTTGTCCTGAGGTCTGATGGGTACACAGAAACTCACAGGGCAGAGAGGAGAAGCATTCCATGCAGGGGCTTGGACTCAAGGCAGGAAGGAGCTTGGCAGGTACGAGAGGCTGACGGAAGGCCGGTGTGGCCGACATGCAGACTGAGGAGGAGGGTGTGGGGGACCAGGCTGGACAGGGAGGCAGGGACCAGGCTGTGCAGGACCTGGCGGGCTTTGTCAGGTCGTTGTCCTTCTCCCACTGGTCACCCAGAGCGGGCTGTGTCCTGAGGGGCCACTGCCCCTCCAGGGCGGGCAGTGGGTGCCAGAGGGGCAGATGCAGGCTGAGCATTTGGAAAGCTGCTGCACTGCTCCACGTGGGCAATGAAGAAAGCCTGGACTAGGCTGGTCCTGGTGGAGGTGAGAGAGGAGCATGGGCTCTGGGTGTCTGTAATAGGCAGTACCCAAGGATTTGGTCAAAGACTGGATACTGAGGGTGAAGGGGAAGGAGGTGTAAAGGGGACTTCAGATGACATGCTTCTGAAGGGAAGCACAGGGTAGCCCAAACCATACTGTGTTATTTGCCTTGGGGCCTTTCCTGGAGTGTGGGACCACACAAGGTTCTCGCAGAACTCTCGAGGGTTGGTTGGAGTGACAGAGACCTCGACCTTGGAGGATGGAGTGGAGTAAGTCGTAGAGCTGAGCTCTCGGGTGGTGTTGAGGAAGCCCCTGAGTTCTTCCCCACACAGCGGCCATTACTCCTAGGGTAGATTTTTTTTTTTTTTTTCCTTTCAGCCTCTTTCCCTCTCCACAACAATTTGAGGCTTTTCCTGGGGCTTCCCAGGTGGCTCAGACGGTAAAGAATCTGCCTGCAATGTGGGAGACCCAACTTCGATCCCTGAGTCAGAAGATCCCATGGAGAAGGGGATGGCTACCCACTCCAATATCCTTGCCTGGAAAATCCCACGGACAGAGGCTACAGTCCATGGGGTTGCGAAGAATCAGACACGACTGAACAACAAACACTGGGTTCTTTCAGTGATGCTTGTCTAGCAGATGCATTCAGTGATCTTCCTGTGCTGTTTTCCTTCATTTCACAGAAGAAGTAATGTGGCCTCGTGTAAGAACGCAGGTTGAGCCAGCTGTCAGGCTTGACTTCCACCTGCACCACATGCCAGCTGAGCGTCTTCACCTGCAGAGTGGAGGGAAGAGCGGGTATAAGAGCCCTCCCTCAAGGCTTGCTGTGAGGATTAAATGAGTTAATAAGTATAAAGCCCTTTAAACAGTGCCTGGTACCTAAGGCTCTAGAATTGTTTGTTACTGTTATTCACCTCTCAGCCTCCGTAAGGGCTGGCCCTCGAGGGTAGCTGCTTTGACGTTCATAGAGTGGACACTTGTGATTTCTGCAGTTCACCAGCAACCCCTGAGTCACGATGGAGTAATTTGTGATGTCAGTAAGGAAGAGATTGTATTTTCTCATCCAGTTGTAAAGGTCAAGTTGGATAGCCTTTAATCACTTGCCCAGTAAATTTGCCCATGAAGACAGCAGCTTATTACGCATTGAGAACTCAGCTTGGTCAGGAGGAGGATGTACACGTGGGAATTTCATTGTGTCCCATAACCCTTGGCGCATCCAGACGTGGGCTGTGCCTTATTGTTAACCGCTTCCCCTCTTCTCCATTTAGCTATGCTAATTCCCCCAGGATCAGCAACAGCAGATGTTACAACTCTTGTTTCTCAAAAAAAGAGAAAACACTTTGAAATATTAAAATATTATCTCTGTATTTGTTAGTTCTTTCTGTGTTTTTCTTATGGGGTCCAAAAAAGAAAATACTATAAAAATATGTAAGCAAAAGAGCTGTTAAGATGTGAGAACTCTGCATTCTGTGTTCCCTGCCTTCTCCCCAACCTGTACAGGTGGCTTCCCAGAGAAAAGGGAGAATTTCACTTTTTTTCTAAGGGGAGGGTTTCCTTTTCATTCCTGTTTACACACCCTGATTTATTGGAGTCCCCTAGATATAATTTCTCTTTTCAGGACTGGTGTATATTTTGATTTCAGGGGTGAAGGGGTGGTTGGTGGTGATGGTGCTTATTTATACTGTTTTTGAAGTCATAAACAGACAGATTAGATATTAGTGATGTAGATACTAGATAGTAGTGATATTAGCCTGCAGTATGGCTCTTTAAATTCCAGTACAAAAGTGCTTATATAAGTTTTTATTCTCAATTTGTCACCAACTTTCAGTAGCTTGTGTGTGTGTGTGTGTATGTGTGTGTGATCTTAGTTCCCTTATCAGGGATCAAACCCAGGCCCACGACAGTGAAAGTATCAAGTCTTAACCACTGGATCACCAGGGAATTCTCAGTTTAACCTGCTTTGAATAAACTCAGCAGTTGAGAAAACTTTGCTTTGGTCGCGGTGCCTGAGCAGTCTCTTCCTGGGATGTGGTGTTCTCTTAAGGAAGCTGTTAGTTTACTCTTTTGGTCTTGTAAGTGGGTTCAGAATACTTTCTATTGCAGAAGAAAAGACACCAAATAACCAGACCTAACTCATTGTAGAAAACAAGTCCTATTAATAGAAAAAGGCCGTTTCTTTTTCCATGACTTCAGATAGTCCTGTGTAGTCAAAGTCTAATGGAATTAGGACCAGTCTGGGTGTTGCTAATTGCAGGAGTTTTCTGATCCCCAGAAAAAAGAATTGAGAAGTCTCCTGAGTGGAGTCAGTTTCGTTTAACGTGGGAAACAGGACTGACAAGAGGAGCAGAGGTTATTCTGCTCATGCAGAATCTTAAATAATTGCAGCTTTTAAGTAGTATGTTGAAACCTTTATTTAATCATCAGAGGAAAGGGAGAGAAAAAGACAGGAATCAAGGAGGACAGACTCTGCTCAGTCCAATAGTTGTAACAAACCTCGTTTGCTGAATATGTATGCCAGGTGTTTACACCTGCTTCTGCTCATAACCTCATAGTAGGCAGTGTTGTTTCCATTCACACAGGAGGAAGCCAAGCTCAGTCAGGTTAAATGGCAAGCCCAAATTCATGTCTGCAGGTACCAGAGCTGGGTTTGGACTGTTGCCTCAAGTCTGTATTACTTATTTTTAATACATGCACAGAGAGAAGTTTGGAGAAACAGGGGAAAGACAAAACTTAAATTCTTAGTACTATGCTGTTTTAAAAATACAACTCTGCTTTTAAAAAAAAAAAAGGTAAATTTTGTTCTGAGATACACATGGATTGCCACCTAATATGTAGCCACAAATGCATCTTCTCCCTCCGATTTTCTATTTTAGCGGAGAAAACAGAGTATTAAGTGTCCATTTTAGAGCAGTGGAGCGACTTGGAGGAAATAAAAATGTTTGTATTATGTCTTTTTAGCACTTGGTGCCAGATGTGATCGAAAGAAATTGTGTTTTGGAACCTTTAGGGATGTTATGTTGCCTCTTGGAATTTGCCCTTCTGCCTGGATGAAATTAAACTGAGAATAACAATTTTGGTTTTTGACTCAGAGCCCTTGTAAGCAGTGAAGGGTTGACATGAACATTTACAAGCATCTGGCCTAGGAGAGCTTCACGGTAGAGACCCCCGCCCCATTCTTTTCAAGGTCAGTGGTCAACCTGCAGAGCCTTCCCTTTTTCCACCTTTGCCAAGATCCTTGGTCCACCACACTTTTGAGATGTGTGCATCCTGAATATGAACTTGGTAAGACACTAGAGAAAACTGAGAGCCAGTGGAGTGAAACAGGCAGGCTGCTCCACAGTCTCTTAGCAGATTCTCAGGCGCGCAGCTGGCACTTGCTTTCATGTGCTTCTGTCCTGTACGAGGCAAAGCCTTGTACAGTGGAGTTCAGTTCTCGTAAGGGAATTTTTCTAATTTGTTCTAATGAGTTTTGTAGCAGGAGACTGGTTTTCTGTTACACGCAATGGATGTTTTGTGGTGGGAAACTAGAGACCGTGTTTGTTGGAACACAGCAGCAAGGAATGTGGGCTCTGGAGTTAGTCAGGGCTTGGGCCGAACCCTTGGTTAGTGACTTATTTTCCTATTAAAGGGAAGTTCCTGAACCTCTTTAAGCCTGTTTCTTCATCTGTAAAATGGAAGCAGTACCGATTCTGGTGTTATGCGGCTTAATGAGACACTTATGACGAGTACTTATCTGGCACCTCATAGAACTTAATAAATGTGACTTATTATAGTTAAACGTGTGCAGTTGAAGTGGAAGCTGAGACTGACAGCTTGTGGAGGGCCTTGATTGCCGTGTACAAACTTGGACACACCTGTCTTTACCACTCAGAAGTCTTTTTTCACTTTGGGATTTTCAGCAGTGTTTCAAATAGCTGAGGTTGCTGTATGACCTGGGTTTTGGACAAATAAAGCTGTTTACTTGTTTAGTCTTCTCTAATGGCTCAGATGGTAAAGAGTCTGCCTGCAATGCAGGAGACCCAAGTTCGATCCCTGGGTTGGGAAGATTCCCTGGAGAAGGGAATGACAACCCACTCCAGTATTTTTGCCTGGAAAATCCCATGGACAGAGGAGCCTGGTGGGTCCCAGTCCATGGAGTCACAAAGAGTCAGATACAACTGAACGGCTAACAGCACACTCACACAAAGTTATTTAGTGGCATTCGAGGCAAGCGCTCACATGCGCTGGGTGGTTAGACTCCTTTTTGTTGAACACTAGCTTGTCGGCAGCAGTGTGCGTCTTACCTCATTATTCTGACCTCTCCTTTCCCTGT
>NW_011494903.1:9748912-9753783 GCF_000754665.1 Bison bison bison
CTGATGAATAGTGGCAGCTTTAGTAGGAAGTCAAGCACTGTTAGAAATCTTGGTGGTTTTTCTGCCACCGCCTCTCATGCTCAAATTTCCCACACACTTCATGAGATATGTGGCTCCTCCACGACCTAGCTACTTGGTGGGTTTTCCTTTTTCTCAGATCAGCTTTTGGTCAGCAACTTGTTGCCAGCATCAGAATGTATTTAACATTATTCCAGAGACGAGGAGGAGTCCCTGCTCTTTACAAAATATATTTATTTTTATTTATTTATTTGGCTGTACTGGGTCTTAGCCACTGGATCACCAGGGAAGTACCAAGGACTACTCTTAAAGTGAAAAATGTGTAATAAGCTTCTGGGGCATTTGAAAAAGACAAGGGTGAGTCTCCAGTTTCCCTTTTTCCACGAGGGGAAAAGGCCTCCAGTCCTTTCCTTTTTTCTCCAAGGAGATGCTTCTGGTAGGTTTCTCTTCTCCCCCTCTGAGATCGGGGTGCCCTGTCGTGCCTGTGTTTTAGAATGGAGAGCTGGTCTGCAGGGGTCTTCCTTTGCCGTTCTAGTGAGGGCGAGCCACCATGGACCCTGCCTCCTTTGAGAGCACAAATACTGAATGAGGCTCACTGTGCTGTCATGATGTGATCATCAGGCAGGCAGTGCAGCTCCTGATTCCATTCTCTTCGGCGGGCACTCCGAGGCCAGGACACTTGCCCAGATGGTCCCACTTGCTCTGGAGGCCAGAACCCACCCAGGTTTCTGACATAGTCCTGTGTTGTTACCTGAAAGACACTTGTTGCAGATAGTAAACACCATGTGTTTAGTGCACTCTGCTTAAACTCCTTGCTCCTCACAGCCCACGGGATAAAGCCCAGACTCCTTAAAACGGCCTTCCTTGTCACCATGTCTGCACCGTCTCTTTCCTTTCCTCCTCCCTCTGCTGGTCCATCTGTTGAACTCCTGCACCCTCCTTGTGAGCCACTTCCAGGGAGACTGCTTGAACAGTTTGCCCTTTCCCCGCCCTCTGTTGGTCCCTCTACTGAGTCAGGTCCCCACTTTTGTGTTTAAGAAGGTTTCAGAGCCTTCGTTAAAGCATCATCCTGTCGCATATGGCAGAACAGTGTGTTAGTATTGTCTCGTCTCCCCACTGGGTTGTGAGCTCCTGTTTACCTAGCACTTGGTAGAGATTCATTCAGTTACCTTTGTTTCTTAGAAATCTCCTTCTTCTGCTTTTTCATGTACAAACCTCAATTATCTTTAGAAGCCTAGCATCCTCTGCTTTTATATACATCTGTACATATATATAGGATTCTCAGGTGGCTCAGTGGTAAAGAACCCCCCTTCCAATGCAGGAGACGCAGGTTCAATCCTTGAATCAAGAAGACCCCTGGAGAAGGAGATGGCAACCCACTCTAGCATTCTGTCCAGCAAGAGCCTGGACAATCCCATGGACAGAGGAGCCTGGTGGGTTATAGTCTATGGTATCAAAAAGAGATGGACACAACTTAGCGACTGAACAATACATATACATGTATATTTGTGTGTGTGTGTGCACAAATACATACACTGTATGACTTAGTTTGGAAAAGACAAGGCTGAGAACATTATGGGATTTTTTTTTTGGCACGCCATGCAGCACGCAGGATCTTAGTTTCCCGACTGGGGACCAAACCTGCACCCCCTGTAGTGGAAGCGGGAGTCTTAACCACTTGAAGTCCCTGGGGTGTTTTGTTTTTAAGGCAGTTTCTGCTTTACCTGGTATGTGGGAAAGGGTAGAGCAGGGAGTAGTATGTGCCCCTACACCCTGAGAGGTCATGCAGGGATTGCGGGGGTTGCAGCCAAGGCACGCCATCCAGGGGGGGCTCTTTCCGCTTGAATAATGGTGAAACCCTGTGAGGTTTTACAGCCTGGAGGCCTCATACGTCCTCACCTAAAATCCACACGGTTGAAGTGGCAGGTGCTAGGTCTGGTGTGTGATTTCCGCCAGTCTTAACTCATGTGAGACGGTGTCTCTGATGTCGGTTCCTAATCCTGTAGCCCTGGACATACTGCACATTGACATGTTGCATGACATGAGTCCATCATCTCTGGTTTCTCTGTTGTTGGTGCAGTTGACCGAAGTCAATACCATTGGTGACGGTCAGCAGAATCGCTGTAGCTAGCTTTGGCTCACAAGGGAGTCTGTTATAAAGATACAGGTGTGATGCTTGGAACTGTGGGCCAGAGGCGTGGTTGGGCATCACCAGAGCCTGGAAATCTATGGAGACCAGGCCTGGACTGCTGTTTGTTTGGAGGACGGTCTTTTGTCTCCACCTGTCTTCTTCATGTGTCTCATTCTCTACAGAACAGCTTTCTCTGCTGTTGCGTGAAAGTGAAGTCGCTCAGTTGTGTCTGACTCTTTGCGACTCCATGGACTGTAGCCCACCAAGCTCCTCCGTCCATGGGATTCTCCAGGCAAGAATACTGGAGTGGGGTGCCATTTCCTTCTCCAGGGAATCTTCCCGACCCAGGGATCGAACCCAGGTCTCCCACATTGCAGGTAGACGCTTTAACCTCTGAGCCACCAGGGAAGCTAGCCAAATCTACAAAGTCTGTGGGCTTCCCAGGTGGCGCTAGTGGTAAAGAACCCGCCTGCCAATGCAGGAGACACAAGAGATTCAGGTTCGATCCCTGGGTTGGGAAGATCCCCTGGAGGAGGGCACGACAGTCCCTGCCATTATTCTCACCTGGTGAATCTGATGGACAGAGAAGCCTGGTGGGCTACTGTCCATAGCGTCGCCAAGAGTCGGACACCACTGAAGTGACTTAGCACACATGCTACAAAGCCTGTAGTTGAAGTAGCCAGCTTGATTAGCTTCTCTTAGCCCTTCAGCCGAATTAATGGGGGAGATAAAATGATTAGCTATTTGCAAGTATGTCTTATCTGTTAGCTCATGCAGGTGGTGGGAAGGAGGTGGTTCTCTCCAGGAAGGAGGTTAGGGAAGCAGGGAACAGTCGTCCAGGACAAGGGAGTTTTGGGGGGTGGGACCGTCCTGAAAGATGTCTCCTGATTGTCTTGTTCATGGGATGTAAACAAAGGATTTCACTAACCATTTCAAGAATTGATGTACGTCGGTAATTTGGGGATAGTATAAAATCTTTAAGTCGGAAGATGATACTTCTGTGGACAGCGTAACAATAAGGTAGTCTTCTCTGTCCTGGCTTCAGTTTTTCAACTGAATTCCAAGTACTAAAGATGACTGCTGGTTTTCTAACAGCTGATTGAATTTAATGCATAGCTTTGCTTTCCTCAGACAAAGATGATAAACCTGTCAAGAGTAATTGTGCTTTAATTTAGTTCTTTGTCCATGACAGATGATGAAAACTCTCAATGAGAATTTCTAAATTACCAAATCCACTCCTAGCATTTACATATGCAAAAAACAGTCTCTCTTGTGTAACCTGGAGCAGTGTGTCAGAGTCATCTGGGGAGTGTTTACAGACAAGAGACTCAGCAGTGGCTCCCACACTCTGATTCCTCAGGCTTGTGGTGGGGCCTGAGCGTCTGCGGAGGTGAAGAACAACGCCCCCAGATGACCTGATGCTCCACAGCTTTGAGAGGCACTGTGTCAGGGAGGCTTCATTTATTGGCATCTCCCAGGATGGAAATCATCAGTTCAGTTCAGTTCAGTCGTTCAGTCGTATCTGACTCTTTGTGACCCCATGAAGCGCAGCACACCAGGCCTCCCTGTCCGTCACCAACTCTTGGAGTTCACTCAGACTCACATCCATCGAGTCAGTGATGCCATCCAGCCATCTCATCCCCTTCTCCTCCTGCCCCCAATCCCTCCCAGCATCAGAGTCTTTTCCAATGAGTCAACTCTTCGCATGAGGTGGCCAAAGTACTGGAGTTTCAGCTTTAGCATCATTCCTTCCAAAGAAGGAATCATTCCTTTCCAAAGAAATCCCAGGGCTGATCTCCTTCAGAATGGACTGGTTGGTCTCCTTGCAGTCCAAGGGAGTCTCAAGAGTCTTCTCCAACATCACAGTTCAAAAGCATCAATTCTTTGGCACTCAGCTTTCTTCACAGTCCAACTCTCACATCCATACATGACCACTGGAAAAACCATAGCCTTGACTAGACGGACCTTTGTTGGCAAAGTAATGTCTCTGCTTTTTAATATGCTGTCTAGGTTGGTCATAACTTTCCTTCCAAGGAGTAAACGTCTTTTTATTTGATGGCTGCAGTTACCATCTGCAGTGATTTTGGAGCCCCAAAAAAACAAAGTCTGACACTGTTTCCACGACTTCCCCATCTATTTCCCATGAAGTGATGGGACCAGATGCCATGATCTTAATTTTCTGAATGTTGAGCTTTAAGCCAACTTTTTCACTCTCCTCTTTTCACTTTGATCAAGAGGCTTTTTAGTTCCTCTTCACTTTCTGCCATAAGGGTGGTGTTATTTGCATATCTGAGGTTATTGATATTTCTCCCGGCAATAAGCGTTTCTCATGATGTATTCTGCATGTAAGTTAAATAAGCAGGGTGACAGTATACAGCCTTGACGTACTCCTTTTCCTATTTGGAACCAGTCTGTTGTTCCATGTCCAAGTGTAACTGTTGCTTCCTGACCTGCATACAGATTTCTCAAGAGGCAGATCAGGTGGTCTGGTATTCCCATCTCTTTCAGAATTTTCCACAGTTTATTGTGATCCACACAGTCAAAGGTTTTGGCGTAGTCAATAAAGCAGAAATAGATGCTTTTCTGGAACTCTCTTGCTTTTTCAGTGATCCAGCGGATGTTGGCAATTTGATCTCTGGTTCCTCTGCCTTTTCTAAAACCAGCTTGAACATCTGGAAGTTCATGGTTCACGTATTGCTGAAGCCTGGCTTGGAGAATTTTG
>NW_011494903.1:9753883-9755642 GCF_000754665.1 Bison bison bison
AGTGATCCAGCGGATGTTGGCAATTTGATCTCTGGTTCCTCTGCCTTTTCTAAAACCAGCTTGAACATCTGGAAGTTCATGGTTCACGTATTGCTGAAGCCTGGCTTGGAGAATTTTGAGCATTACTTTACTAGTGTGTGAGATGAGTGCAATTGTGTGGTAGTTTGAGCATTCTTTGGCATTGCCTTTCTTTGGGATTGGAATGAAAACTGACCTTTTCCAGTCCTGTGGCCACTGCTGAGTTTTCCAAATTTGCTGGTATATTGAGTGCAGCACTTTCACAGCATCATCTTTCAGGATTTGAAATGATTGCTAGTTATCTTTGAATATCGGGGAAACACTGAACCCTGGATAGAAGCCTTTGAAGACATTGTTAATTGAGAAACAGTGACACAGAACCTCGCCTTGGACTTCCCTTGATGGTGCAGTGGATAAGCATCTTCCTTCAGTGCAGGAGACATGGGTTCAATCCGTCGTCCAAGAAGATTCCACATTATGCAGAGCAATAAGCACGTACTCCCTAGAGCTCATGCTCTGCAACAAGAGAAGCCAGCCCACCGAGAAGCCCGTGCAACCACAGCAAAGAGTAGCCCCTGCTCTCTACAACTAGAAAGAGCCTGTGCACAGCAATGAAGACCCAGTGTAGCCCAAAATAAGTACATTTAAAAAAAAGAAAAGAACCTGGCCTTGATTCTTTACTAGAAATGATTGCATCCTGGGGCACTGTTGTTGGTTTTAGGTCACTTAGAATGAGCAAACGTCTTCCCAGCCACCTTTTCTGAGCCCTGGTGTGCTGCAGGGCTTCCCGGGTGGCGCTTATGGTAAAGAACACACCTGCCAGTGCAGGAGACAGAAGAGACATGGGTTCAATCCCTGGGTCTAGAAGATGCCCTGGAGGAGGGCATGGCAGCCCACTCCAGTATTCTTGCCTGGAGAATCTCATGGACAGAGAAGCCTGGTGGGCTACAGTTCATAGAATCACAGAGTCAGACATGCCTGTAGCAACTTAGCATGCATGCACATGCTGCAGAGTGGATGGATCAGTATTGACTTGATACATTCATAGCTTCTTGTTTTTACCTTCAAGCCCTTTACACAGGTCCATTTTCTCAGAAACACAGCAGTCTACTTTAGTTTTTGATCCTTGATCCTCACTGGAGGAAGAAGGGAATCATTCTTGGGCTGTCTTCCATTCTCTCTCTGACTCTGCTCGAGCTGCCTTGCCTTGCTGAGTGACATCTGTTCCTGTATGTGGGGAGTGCCCATCCCTGGGGCTCCTCCTAATCATTGTCACTTCTGTAATCCATTCTGTAATCCATTGAACTGACCTGTTGAAATTTTCTGGCTTCTTTAGTTAAAGATACTTTAGGTACTTCCCTGGTGATTCAGTGGTTAAGACTCTGTGCTTCCCCTGCAGGTGGCTGGCGTTCGGTCCCTGGTTGGGGAACTAAGATCTTACATGCTATGCTGCCAAAAAAAAGAATAAACGAAATGTACCTATTTTCTTAAAAGTTTTTTTTTAATTACTTTTTAAAAGCTATTAACATTGTAAATCAGCTATGCGTTAGTTGCTCAGTTGTGTCCGACTCTTTGCGACCCCATGGACTGTAGCCCACCAGGCTCCTCTGTCCCTGGTGATTCTCCAGGCAAGAATACTGGAGTGGGTTGCCATGCCGTCCTCCAGAGGATCTTCCCGACCCAGGGATCAAACCCGGGACTCCTGCATTGCAGGTGGAGTCTTTACCATTTGAGAAATCAG
>NW_011494903.1:9755778-9760520 GCF_000754665.1 Bison bison bison
CTTCTCTTTTAGGAAATTCACACAAACGAAAAGGAAGCAACGGAGAAGGAAGTAACTCTCCACTTGTTGCCAGGTAACAGTCACGTTAGTGTCGTACCTCCCCATGTGCAATTCAAAGCCAGAAATAAATTATGTCATTTCTAGTAGCACTATATATAAAGTCCTTTGTTTTCATCCACACAGTGTGTGACAATAATGAGTTGGATCAGAATATCAAGGTCTTTAGTTCAGTAACTGCACCCCTGGGACTGAGTGTTACAACATCTGCAAAGAATTTTTGTTTCCCCCTCCCCACAGCGGATGAAAATAAAGGCGGGAAATTCTCACCTCTTTGTAAGCAAATGAGGTCTTTTTTCAGGTTGCCTTACTTGGCCCCATCAACTTTTCTGGTCCCTATCTGGAAGATCCTGGTCCCTTCTAGATCCTTACATCCCACCCTGCTGGGGCTTAACCAACTCCCCAGCCCTGTGCTGCCAGGGCTTGCTGTTTGTCATCACCAAGGAGACTGGATTGGTTGGAATTTTTTTTTTTTTTTTTTTTTGAGATGGAGGAGAGTGACTGTCTGTAGCGTAAGTCGAGTTTTAATCATTTCTGAATTCAGAAACAGACCTGGTGGTGTAGGCTCTCCATACATGGGGCTATCCTGCGAGTTGTGCGTTCAGTTCTTCTGCTTTCTTTCTTTCCAGCTTTTTTCATAAGTATTTTTAGGTACATTTCCCAAAACAATTAAGGCCTCATTCTGGTTCTTTCAATTTTATTCCCTTTTATTCGGACAATATGAATATGCACAAGTTTCTGACTGATCCACCTTATTTGGTAAACATCAGAATCTCTAACTTTTAAAAAAAATGTTTTTAAATGTCAAAGGCTCTTCCCTATAAAAATGGCCTAAATCTCAATCCATATACCCTATTCTATTTCCTTTTCTTGGGTTACAGATTCGGAAGTTTACTTTTGTCTTCAGCTTAGTGTTACGTACATTCTCGCATTCCCTGGATTCCTGATGTCTTGTCTCAGTGTGCAGCCCAGGTTTCCTAGACTAGATTAAGATCTTTCCCAGCTCGTGCCTCATATGACCCGAGACTCCATCTGTCTGTACTGGCTGACAAGTGTGGCGAGGTCTCCAGTGCCTGACCATGGACCCATATGGCTTGCCTGGGCTTGGGAGAGGTTCACTGTTAAGGCTGTTCTATTTATTTATTTTTAAAGCTGTTTTTACACCAGGGGTTGAAAGCACAGAAAACCTTGCTCACGTGTCTTCTACCTTGGACTCAGCTAAGGCACTTTTTCTGAGACCATTTTAAACCCCAGTGAGGCCCTCATCACTTCATTGTTTTCTTCAAGCCTGGTGGTTTCAGGATGCTGACCTATAGATGTTGACCTCTCTGTAGAGGCTGAGCTCGTGACGGAACCATCTTCCTGTATTTCTATTTTATTTAACCACTTGGAAGAGAAAAAAAACAAGGTGAAACGTTTTATGTGTCCCTTCATAGTCTTAGTATCTGAAATTCTTTGTTTTCATATTGAAAGTTAGAATAGATTAATTTTGAGCCAAATGGTAAATTTAAAGACATTGGAGGGAAAATCCAGAGGGAGATTTTAAGAAGATAGTTGTCTGTTGGATGAGGAGAAAATTCCCGTTTTTTCTTGTCACAAAGTATTTACGCTTAGGTGGGTTTTTTTTTTTTTTAATTTTATACTTAGTTTTTCATTTCCCTGTATCCTCCTTTTATTTTTCTGTCCTTACCATCCGGCCCTCATGAGCCTCTCCGCTTCCTGCCTATCCCTAAACCCTCATCTCTTTGACTGGAGACGGAAGTTGGCTCTCTCTGTCACCAGGAAATACAGCTCCCGTGCTGCTGGGCGTCTGCAGAGAGCAGGAAAGGTGACATAGTGAGAGGAAACACGCTCAGCGAAGAAAGAGAGGAAACAGGCTTGCTTTCCCACAAACCTCTGACCTCCCTCTTCCTCCCATCCTTGTCTGCGGAGCCAGACTGAGCGTGGTCATGCTGTAGCCCCTCGGCCTGAGGAAGCTGCCTGGGAGCTCCGGACCAGGCACACACCCCGTCCTCTTTCCGGGGTAGGGAATGGCCACTCTCGCAGAAAGGGGAGCCCGAGAACTACATTCCACAGCTTGCCGGCCAGCCCTTCTGGCTTTGCTCGCTTGGGTACCGCTTCTGCTTGGGTGCAGAACATCTGTTCGGGTTCAAGTACTAGAAGCACTAAGATCTGTGCCTGCCGGTGTAGCCTAGGTCATTTCTGCCTCTTTGGATACATCCATTATTTGCAGTGAGAAGATAGAAGTGCCCCATGTGAAAGTGTATCTGAGTCATTGTGATTCCACCTCTCCGTGGGCCCCACGCTGCTTCGTCTCCCCCCTGGGTTTTGCAGCTCCCCTGTGCCGTGTCGTGGCCTGTGTTTGTCTTTACAGGAATAGAGCCGGGGAAGCTTGTACTGCTTGCCTTCTGTATGTTGCCTGAGGACTCTCAGGACACCTTGTTTTGGTTTCCATCAGGTGAACAGCTGCTGTGTGAAGCCAACACAGTACTGAAGTGTGTCCAGGAAGATTCCTGTCAGCGTGGAATCTACGGGAGGCTTGTCTGCACAGACTTCAAGATTGCTTTCTTGGGTGACGATGAATCTGCCCTGGATAATGATGTGCGTGTGAGCTGCACTTGGCTGAGTTTGGGGTAGCACTGCCCCTGTTACCCCGTTGTCTCTTTTCCCAGCTTCTCAGCAACTTGCCCTTAATGCATGTAAACACAAAGGCCAGAGTCCTTCTCACCCGTGATCTGCTCTCCCTCCTTGGGGACCTCCCTTTGGTGGGAGGACCACTGTGCAGCTGTACCAGCGCCTCACGTCGTGCTGGCCTGCATTGGCCTCATAGGTTCACACCGTCAACTTTTTTATTTTCTTCTGTATTTCAGTGCGGTACATGTCGCTCAGGGGAATCACAGCTCCCCAAATGCACTAGTTCTCCATGTTTTCTCTGCACTGAACTCTTCCCCAAATTTAGCACCTAAGTACAGTTATGAGACTGGTGCTGAATGCAGCACTTGAGTTTGGGTTTGTGTTTGCTCTGCACCGAGCAGCAGTGTTCTTGTGTTAGACTTGTCCCCCTCATGAAGAGCGAGCAGAGGAGAGAAAAGGATTGTCCGCGCCGCTCAGAGCACACGGCGTGGTCCTGGAAGCCGGTCAGCCCGGCCATGCAGCATCTCGCTGCCTCACAGTGTGGGCGTCTGTGCCGCCACTGTGGTAACAGCCTAGTTCCTAGTCCTGTGCAGAGATAGCATTCGCAGAAATGTGGTTCTCCTGGGGTTTTCTTCCTGCCCTCTCATAGCTCTGTCACTCACCTGTCACTCATCTGCATTTGGGTAGAAAAATCTGAACCTGCGTGCCACCTCCCAGCACCTCTCAGAGCTGCCTGGCCTGTTGGCCTGCCTGGGAGCAGCCCAGGACTGACATGTCCTGCCTGGGTTTGAAAACGAGTGTTCACAACATTTCTCACACACTTTGCTACTTCATTGTCCTTTTCCTCGGGATGTGACATTTCCCTGTTTGTTTAGGGCGTATACCTCTTCATTTATTTTTTCTTTAGTTTTATTGAGATAGAATTGACATATAACATTGTAGTAGTTTCAGATGTACAACATGATGAATTTGGGATACGTATGTGTTGTGAAATGATCATCACAATATGTTTAGTTAACATCCATCTCCTCACATAGTTGTACAACTTTTTTCTTGTGGTGAGAACTTTTAAGATCTACCCTGTTAGCAACTTTCTAATGTACAGTGCTGCTGCTGCTAAGTCGCTTCAGTCGTGTCTGACTCTGCACGACCCCATAGACGGTGGCCCACCAGGCTCCCCCGTCCCTGGGATTCTCCAGGCAAGAACGCTGCAGTGGGTTGCCATTTCCTTCTCCAATGTACAGTGCAGTGTTACTAACCGTAGTCATCATGCTGTATGTTACATCTCCAGGACTTATTTTATAATATAACCTAAGTTTGTACGTTTTGACCACCTTCGCCCATTTCCCCCACCCGCCCCTCATTTTTCTTAGTATGCAAGTTGGGGATAGTAATTCATTGTGCCTGTAAGTGTCTAACAGTGCTTAGCAAGGAATCACAGTTGTTTCCTTTTGAATTTTTTAGGAAACGCAGTTTAAGAATAAGGTCATAGGAGAAAATGACATTACCCTCCACTGTGTTGATCAGATTTATGGAGGTAAGTATCTGTGTTCCCCAGGCCTTTGAATGTACAGCTGGTAATGATGGGTTGGTTTTGTTTTTTGTTTTTTTGGCCTTTTATAGTTTACTAAAATTTCTTCACCCATTTATCTTAATCAGTTTTCTGGATGATAAAACTGAGATGTGAAGTGGCTTATTTGAAGAGGAGCTTATTAGCTGGAGAAGCTTGGACTTGAACGTGAACCTGTTCTTTGTAATACTCCATGGTGCCATTACAGGCTAGATGTTGGTCATATGTCATCGTTAGCTATGCAGGTCTTACTTTAAAGGCTAATCTGTAAAAGTCTGTTGTACCACACACAGCTGTCTATTCTGCTGATTACACAAAGCCTCTCTTGACATCACTTCTCTATTTTGGTTGTCAAGGCTTTGTGAGCAACTATTCAGTAGCCATTTATGGAGTTTCCAGCACCAGGATGTCCAAACTCATGGTCAGGAGGGGCCCTAGCCATAAACCTGGGAGTCGGCTGTCCCAGGTCAGGTCCCTAATG
>NW_011494903.1:9760620-9781017 GCF_000754665.1 Bison bison bison
AATGATCTCCCATCTTTCATAATCTCAGCTTTCAGAGCTGGGTTTTCTGCAGAAGTTGATTCTGCTGACAGTGGCAGGTCCGTTTTGGTCTTGTACTTCCTCAGGAGGAGTGAGGAGCCCTGGCTGTTGCAGAGTCCCAGGCTCCTACTGGGTGGGACGGGGCGGGGGGCCTGCTGGGTGGGACAGGCCCCAGCTGGGTGTGATGGGGCCGTGCTAATGGTTACTGAGAAGATGACGCCCTTCCTCTCACTTTTGAAAGGCCTCCTTGGAAGTTAGCAGTCTACCTTGTTTATTTCCCTTGTTGATTTCATTGTTTTGTAGTGTTTGATGAGAAAAAAAAGACTCTCTTTGGACAGCTGAAGAAGTACCCTGAGAAGCTGGTCATCCACTGTAAAGACCTCCGGGTATTCCACTTCTGTCTGAGGTACACAAAAGAAGAGGAAGTCAAAAGGGTAACTAGTCGCATGTGTTTTTAGGTTTTATTTCCCATCAGGTTTTCCCCACTTACTCAGTTCTTGCTTCCACTGCGCGAAGGTTGAGGGGAGCCTTTCACTCTGTAAAGTTGAAATTGGTTATAACCTCATGTGCTTTGATTAGAATTGAGAGATAACTTGGTAGAGCAGGACTGTGTTGTCATGGCACATGCTACGTTTAGTCCTTCGATTCACACCATGTTTGTTCCCAGAGGCTTCAGAGGGTAGGAGGTGGGAAACCAGGGTCAGAAGGCAGTCAGGGAGGGGAAGATGGATGGAGCAGCTAGAAGCAGTCCCCTACCGCCCCCCCGCCAGCCTTTCCAAAAGCAGCAGCAGCGACTCCCAACTCCCGAATGAAGGAGTTGACGTCTGGAAGGTCGTGGTTGCATGTGGAGGGAGGTGGAGGTACATGGTCATGGGCAAAATGAGTCACCAAATGAGCCTGTGCTTTTGGTCACTTACTTAATCTGGTTGCTGCAGCAAATTGAGGTGTGTAACTGGGTGAACTGGTTACAGTGATTATTGTAAGTTCCAAGGTTTCTCTTAAGATATTGAAGGTCTCAGACTTGCCACTGGCATGGTAAATGCATCAGGGGAAACCTTTAGCGAGAGGCCAGTTTATCTGTTGGCTTTGGCTACAGTTAGTCATTAGACATTCTTTTTAGATATCCCCTTAATCTTCTTTCAGGTAGCGCGGGAGTTTGGTTAGAATAATAAACATGACCCCAGTATCTGTTCTGAGCAGGAAGAAATGGTATAGATATGGAAAATTCCCTGAGAAGCAAGAAACTTCACTTTGAATGATGATTTTTATCATCTGTCCAAATATACTTTTTGTTTGGAACTTCAAACAAAAAGCATGGTAGATTGAGTTCCTTATCTTCTAGAAAGAAAGAAAGTGAAGTCACTCAGTCGTGTCCAACTTTTTGCTACTGTATAGACTGTAGCCTGCCAGGCTCCTCTGTCCATGGGATTTTACAGGCAAGAATGCTGGAGTGGGTTGCCATTCCCTTTTCCAAGGGAATCGTCTTGACCCAGGGATTGAAGTTGGGTCTCCTGCATTGCAGACAGACTCCTTACCGTCTGAGCCACCAAAGGAAGGCTGTCTTCTAGAAGAAGATCCTTCAGGCCATAACACAGACTGGAATAGCTCAGTGTCTTGGTTATTATCTGATATCAGCTTTCCATCTTTAGAAAGACTTCCCTGGTGGCTCAGATGGTAAGGAGTCTGCCTGTAGGGCAAGATACCCGGGTTCAATCCCTGGGTTGGTAGTATCCCCTGGAGAAGGAAATGGCAACACACTCCAGTGTTCTTGCCTGGAGAATTCCAAAGACAGAGGAACCTGGCGAGCTACAGTCCATGGGGTAGCAAAGAGTCAGACATTACTGAGCAACTTCACTTTCTTTTTCTTTACATTTTTGACATGTCAGATTTTTGGAGTGTCTGAATATGGCACTTAAGTTTTTTTTAGCACTTTGTCTTTGATAAATTAGATTATGTCTTAAAAATTGCCCTAGAAATTCAAAGCTCTTAAAAAACCTGACAAAATAGTTAGCATTCTGTTTGTGTGGCATTATTCCAAGAGATAATATCACAGATACAGACCTCAGTGAGAGTTAGCATGTTGCTCAGCGGAGCCCATGGGCATTACTGAAAACCTAGACAACTTGGGTCTTGTCTGTCAGTGTTTACTCGCCAAAAGCATGACTGTATCCATTACTTGGTTCTTTCTAGATTGTCAGTGGCATAATTCATCATACCCAGGCCCCTAAACTGCTTAAACGACTGTTTCTGTTTTCCTACGCGACTGCAGCACGAAACAGCCCAGGTAAGCTTTCATCCGCAGTTAGGCAGGACCCTTCCTACCTGCAACTCATGGGAGAAAACCCATCCATGAGTTTTTTTCCCCCATCTTCTCTAGCAGTGAGTCACCTCTTACTTGAGTGATTGATTCAAATTTCTTTTTTTAAAAAAGGTTTCTGTTTCTTTCCCGTGATCTTTGTTGCTTTAACTTATCTTTTAGGTTTGTTTGCTTTTTGTGAAGGATTATTTGATGGGTTCTTATGAAAGATTAAAATCAATAGATTGTCGTTGGAAATGTGAGACTATAGAAAAAGAAAATTGAGACAAGTCTAAAATCACCCTTTCTGTCCCTGGGTTCTTTTTTCCACTTTAATAGGCTTGATTTCATTTCATAAGACCCTAAAAAAAAAAAGTTTTGCATTCTAGAAAGTTTTTAAACAGCCAGAACATGCTTTATAGCAAATATTTGGGGATGGGGAATGGAACACTTGTACAGAAGAGACCACATCCGAAAACCAGTTTGGTTCGAAAACTTGAAATTCCAAATGTTTTCCATTTGGTTCCCTGAAAAAGAGAGCAATCTTTTTAGTAAGAAACTGTCGTCATCTGAACTAGCTATTAATAATGCCCAGTGTTGTACACTGTTTCCACAGATGTTTGTCTTCATCCTTCTCTGGATCTCTCCCCTCCATCTGTTCACTTGCTCTTCCCATTCCTTTTTTTTTTTTAATTCCAAATTAATATTTTAATTTTTTTTTCCTTCCAGTTTTACTGAGATATAATTGACACAGCATGTATAAGTTTAAGGTGCACAGCATAACAACTTGGTTTACATATGTCATGACATGATGCCCACAGTAATTTTAGAGAACGTCCATCATCATACATAGACGTGATATTAAAGAAACAGAAAAATTTTTTCCTTGTGGTGAGAACCCTTAGGATTTACTCTCTTTAAGAGCTTCCATACATACACGCACAGCGGTGTTAATTTATTCGTCACGTTGTACATTATGTCCCTATCTGCCCGTCACTCTGAACATGAAGTTGGGGTCGACCGATCCTGTGTGCCATGAGCCTCTCTTCAGGGACGTGACATGTCCTGCCTGCACATGTCGGGCTCTGTGGAATGCAGAGTTGCTTTGTCACCAGCTGCTCACTTGGTAAATGTTTCTCGAATGCTGGCTATGGGTCAGGCACCCTGGAAATACGAACAAGACTGAATCTCTGCCCTCTAAGAACACTGAGTCAGGGAGTTCCCCGGTGGTCCAGTGGTTAGGACACTGTGCTTCCACTGCAGGGGGCCCGGCTTTAATCCCTGGTCGGGGAACTAGGATCCTGAACGCCACATGGTGCAGCCAGAAAAAGAAATAAGAGCAACCAGTCAGAGCGTTGTGTGCTCTGGTGGAAGGGACCGGCCACGCTGGGGAGGGAGGGCTGTCAGAGGGCGAAGGCCGGGCCTGAGCTGCTGGTGGAGATTGTGGAGTATCCGAAAGGCACTCAGGAGTGTTTGAGGCAGCGAGACTGGCGTGTGCAGAGATGAAGATACCTGGGAGAGCAGGCTGCATTTGGCGAACTGTGGTGATCTTGCAGAAAAGGTGTGAATTTGCAGGTCTGTCCCTCCTGAATTCAAATCTTTGTCCAGCTGCCAAGTAGCGTAGACCCTGGGGATGGCACTTAACTCCTGAGGCCTCTGTTTTCTCATTGGAAAAACAGTAGTGTTAATGATTCCCATGAATGTTTTGAAGACTGTAGATTGTTAAATGCACAGCCCATAGGGTACAGTCATTGAGTGAGGGTTAATTGAGAGTGTAACTGCTTATTCAGGGCAGATTCTGCCCAGAGAATGACATTGGCATGAAAGTGTACTTAGCACTGTTAGTAGTCTGAGCCTAAAGCTTGCGCCTTCGTGTAGTAAGTTCCTGTCTGTGAACGGTCTTTTCACAGTAGCAGTACGTGTACATGCTGATTAGCGGGGCGCTGGCTGACAACAGCACGTTGCAGTATGAGTTGTACAAAATACAGCCTCTTTGTTGATTGCTGTACTTGTGTGAACATTTATTGGGTCTACATGTGAAGATTGTACTGTTTTTAGGAGCTCTGCCTCTCCCTTGTATCCTGACTCTTGGTCTGGACCAGCACAGGACGTATCCCAGCTCCCCCACAGGTGTCGATCTGTGTGCCAAAACTCTTACCTTGACTGACCCTGGCAGTTTCATTACCTTATGGAGGTTTTTTTGTGCCAGAATGTCCAGGCTGTGTAGCATCTTGTCTTCTATTCAAATTCCAGCATCCTTTTCTTCTCCTTCCAGCCTCCTTTTTTGGATAAAGTAAAGGTTATAACTAAGAGGTGCAAGTGGACCAGTTAGTTTTTTTATTGTGTAGGGGTTTGTAGAAATGGGTGCTTTGCAATCAGAACATCTTTCATTTTTCTCAGGTTTAATAATTCACAAATGTGCTTTGGCTGAAAGGTCCTAAATGTTTGTGACGTGGCATTTCAGGGAAGAACTTACCTGTGTTGCTAAGAAAATGACCTAGTATGCTTGAATAGGAATATTGGTATTACTTATGTCTGTGGGGAAGTTTATTTGCATCTATTAACCTTATGGAAAATTTATGCTGCCTAGGTTTGAATTCCAGTTCTCCCATTGTCTAGCTATGTGACCTTGGATAAGTTAATTGACCTTTCTGTGCCATGTCTGAATGAAGGAAATAATATTGCCTACCCTGTAGGGTTGTGAGGATTGAGTTATTACTTGAAAGGTGCTCAGATAGTGCTTGGCATCCTAAGTGCTATATAAGTTTCATTACTGTTGTTGTTTTTTCTTAAATCATTGTTTGTATTATCACTCTTTGTACTATGATGTGGTTTTATTAAAAGGAGCAGGTGGGCATTTAATTTAACACTTTGTTTTCCCCAGAAGGCTTGCTTTTTAAAGATGTGCACAGGTTGGAACGAACTGATCTGTGTGACCACCCAAGGGTGTTTTGGTGCATGTCACCCGCATCAGGCAGTGCTGTGGGGAGGACCACAGCACACCTGCTGGGCTGCGTGAGCAGCACTCCTGAGCCCTTCCTCCTTGCAGGGAGTGGCAGGGTGAGGGGCAGAAGTCCCCATCACCGAGACGTGGCCCTTGGCCTATGGGCCCCAACCCTCAACGTGGCCCTCTCCTTTGTGGCCTTCAGGAGCCAGGTGTCACACTGAGGACTCCTCTTCTTGGCAAGGAGGCTTTAGACTCAGGAATCTGACATGCTGTTCAAATGAGTTTGCCATCTTATGCACACATGGGTAGGGCTAAAAATATTTTATTATTTTAGCATTTGTGCCAAGCCGGTCTTTTAGTGCTTCATGGGATCTTTTTATGTTATATAAATTATCTCATGGTCAGATGACTGCAAATGGAGCTATAAATTACTTTTGCAAGGAATGGAACGAGAACAGCTCCTTTCCCCTGGTACAAAGAGACAGAGCCTCGCTCATAATTTTGGGTGAATGACAGAAAGAAAGGAACAAGGCTAAGATGAAGCCGTGAGTTCATTCTGCAGGGATAAAAATGGGCTTTGTGGAGGAAGTTGGGGCCCAAGGAGCCACTTTCACAGCATTAAAACACCAGGGCTTCATGACAAGATTTTACTGTCTTTCTCCATTTGTGTTGTTAGCTACGGACCCCAAGAAACACGCCGTAATGTTTGACACACTTCAGGACTGGTGTCGGGAGCTGGAGCGGACCAAAGGCAACATGAAGTATAAGGCAGTGAGTGTCAATGAAGGCTATAAAGTCTGTGAAAGGTAAGCTCTCGGCACCATGCTTTTCTTTTTGACGGATTCGTTGAGATTTAATTCAGGTGCCGTACCCGTTCATCCCCGTGACGCGTATCGTGGTTTTTAGCACATTCATAGGGTTGTGCAGCCGTGTGTGCTCAGCTGCTCAGTCAGTCGTGTCCGACTCCATGTGACCCCGTGGACTGTAGCCCACCAGGCCGCTCTGTCCATGGAATCCTCCAGGCAAGAATACTGGAGTGGGTTGCCGTGCCCTCCTCCAGCGGATCTTCCCGACCTGGGGATCCAACCTGTGTTTCTTGCATCTCCTGCAGCCATCACCCTGGTCGATTGGAGAACGTTGTCATCATCCCCAGAAACCCCCATATCCCTTGGTAGTCACTCTCCACCCCCCGCCCCAGCCCTAGGCTGCCGCTCATCTACTTCCTGTTTCTATAGGTTTGCCTGTCCTCAGCAGTTCACATAAGTGGAGCTGTGCAATATGTGGCCCTTGTGCCTGGCTTCTTTCACTGACCACAGTGTTATCACGGCTCATCCATGTCATAGCAGATATCAGAATCTCATTCTTTTATTACTGCTGAATAATATTCCATGGTGTGGATATGCTGTATTTTGTTTATCTGTTCATCAGTTGAGGGACATTGAATTGTTTTCACTTTTTGGCTGTTGTGAATATGCTGCTGTGAACATGAGTATAAGGTTTCACATGGACGTATTTTCAGTTCTCTTAGGTGTATTGCTAGGGCTGAAATTGCTGAGTCATATAGTAACTGCATTTGACCTTAAGAGGAACTGCCAGACTATTTTCCACAGCCACTGCCCAACTTTACACTCCTGTCCACAGCAATTGAGGGTTCACTTTCTCCACATCGATCCTGTGCTTTTTTTAAGAAACCCTTAAGAGTAATGACAGTGTATTAAAAGGTAATAAGTGCTTTCCTGGTGGCTCAGATGATAAAGAATCTGCCTGCAGTGTAGGAGACCTGGGTTTGATCCCTGGGTAGGGAAGATCTTCTGGAGAAGGGAATGGCAAACCACCCCAGTTTTCTTGCCTGGAGAATCCCCTGGACAGAGGGCTACAGTCCGTGGGGTCACAGAGTCAGACCCAACTGAGTGACTAATACTTTCATTTTCACTTCGAGTGCTATGGAGAGAAAAGTAGATCAGGCGAGGGGCTGGGGCGTGCTGGAGGTGTCGGTGGGAGGGTGCGTCAGGCAGAGGGGACAGCGTGGGCAGAGGCCCTGAGGTGGGATTGAGTCTGGTGCTGTGAGGAGCAGTGAGGGGACTGAGCGGCTGGAGCAGTAGGGGGTGCGATCAGGGAGGAGAGGGCCAGCTGGGTGCTGATGGCTGGGGCGGTTTCCAGAGTTTAGAGCGCAGAGCGGAGGAGCTTGAGCAGAGAGGTTTGATGTGGTCTGACCTACATTTTTAAAGGATGACTCTGCGTCACCCTTTTTTTGGAAACTTGAATCTTATCATTTTGGAACACACTCCTCAACACCCTGCTAACAGTTTCCAAAAATCCATATTTTTCTAGAGCATTTTATATTCGTGATTCTGAGGGGCCTTGTCAGCAGATCAGTTTTTTTTTAATTATTTATTTTAATTGGAGGCTAATTACTTTACAATATTGTAGTGGTTTTTGCCATACGTTGACATGAATTAGCCACGGGTGTACATGTGTTCCCCATCCTGAACCCCCTTCCCACCTCCCTTCCCATCCCATCCCTCAGGGTCATCCCAGTGCACCAGCCCTGAGCACCCTGTCTCATGCGTCGAACCTAGACTGGCAATCTATTTCACATATGATAATATACACGTTTCAATGCTATTCTCTCAAATCATCCCACCCTCGCCTTCTCCCACAGAGTCCAAGTCTGTTCTTTACACCTGTGTCTCTTTTGCGGTCTCGCATATAGGGTCATCGTTACCATCTTTCTAAATGCCAAGTATATGTGTTAATACACTGTATTGGTGTTTTGTTTTGACTTTGTCTTAGACATTTGTATGGTTAGCCCTCTCGTCACGGCACACCTGAGGGTGACAGTGGGGCGGGACCTGCAGGACAAGTGTGGGATCACACACACCCCCCTCACGCCTTCTTGCCCCTCTTCCTCTCTTTACAGTCACAAAACGTGTAAAGGGAAAGCTAGTTAGAAGGAGGTCAGAAACTCCTGCTCCTCGGAGGTGATGTTTTATAATGTGATGTTGACAGTGAGAGGAGGCAGCCCCACTCCCAGAGTTGTTTTTTAAAATCCTGCCGCCTACTGATTCAAGTCACTGGTGTTTGCATAGGTGTCAGCACAGCAGAAACACACCAGGTAGAGAAGGTGAGCAGAGCAGTGTGTCGGGGTTGGAGTGGGGGGTTCTAATTAGTGGTCAGTGGGGAAGATGGAGCCTCAGCAAGGTTTGATGTTCAGAGCACTCAGTGCAAACACACTCCCCCAAACTGCCCCAGCTAGGCTCCCCTCCCCAACACACACACTCAGCACCACCCCCCTTTTCTGCCCCACTGGAACGATACAGGAGAAGCTATGCTTTGGTTCGCACCTGGAACATGTGGTAGCTGCCTGCGTGGTCTCCCCCAGCCACTCTGGCCCCAGCATCCATGCTCCGTGGAGCAGGTTGAGCAGGTGGATCCAGAAGGCTTCTCACCGTCCTCTCCTCTGCGTCAGTGCTCCTCACTGTGCATGATAGAGAAGATGAAACTTCTGACAGGCCCTCCAAGGCCCTTCGTGGCTGGATTCCTGCCTAGCTGTCAGCTTTCCATGCACCACCCCTCCAGCTCCCCTGACCCCTCCTGTGGGCCTTGCCCGTGTGGTCTCCTGTCTCATTTCACTTCGGGCTGCACAAGTGAGTTACCTCCACGTTGTCAATCAGATCTCTGCTCAGGCATCTCTTTCAGGGAGTCTTCCCAGGACTAGGTGAGGTCTTTCCTTGCACATATGCCTGTCTCCCTGCAACTCCTCTGGTCTGGAATTTATTTTTATCTATAGGAGCCTGATGGGCTGCAGTCCGTGGGGTCACACAGAGTTGGACATGACGTCTATGGGGTCACACAGAGTCGGACACAACTGAAGCGACTTAGCAGCAGCAGCAGCAGCAGCAAGCACCTATCACCATTTGGTTCATGTTTGTTTCTGCAGCCCAGCAGTTCTGGGGAATCAAGGACACTGTCTTTATTCATCTTTCTATCCTCAGTACCATGTATAGTGCCTGACTCATAAGACCCACTCAGTAGATAGGGGCCAGAATGAATAAATTAACAAAAGCCCCAGTGGTTAGAGGAGGGACCCCAATCAGCTTGGATAAGAATCAGGAACGGAGTGTCTGCTTCGCCTTCTCCTGAAAAGCCTTCCTCTTCCCACCTCCCTGAGAAGGCAGAAGAAGGTCCCCAGCCCTGTAGGGAG
The DNA here is from genome assembly GCF_000754665.1 of Bison bison bison. Taxonomy (NCBI): domain Eukaryota; kingdom Metazoa; phylum Chordata; class Mammalia; order Artiodactyla; family Bovidae; genus Bison; species Bison bison. The sequence goes on from NW_011494903.1 coordinate 9,770,086, forward strand.
TGTGTGACACAGAGGAGCCAAGAAGTTGACTCAGTCAAGGAAGACTGCTGGCCAGGGGGTGTTGCTCTGGGGGTTCCCTCACCCTACTGGAGGTGGTGCCTGAGAGGATCGTACAACTTTGCTTGAGGAAGTCAGCTCGTGTTTGGAGAGGCTGTTGACTTTGTCTTCAGAACTCATCCTAATGACAAAATGAGCACTCTCCAAGGAGGAGGGTGAGTTGCTTGTAAACGCTGGCAGTCTCATGGCAGAGCCTCCGTAGAGCCCCCTCGAGTTCACTGGGACAGGAGGGGATGTCACAGACCCCCCAGCAGGGCAGAGCTGCCCATTTGTGCAGCCCCTTTTCTCAGTGACTGCATGCTAAGTCGCTTCAGTCGTGTCCAACTCCTTAATACCCCATGGACTGTAGCCCACCAGGCTCCTCTGTCCATGGAGGTTCTCCAGGCAAGAATACTGGAGTGGGTTGCCATTTCCTCCTCCAGGGAATCTTCCTGATCCAGGGATCAAACCCACATCTTTTATGTGTCCTGTGTTGGCAGGCAGGTTCTTTACCACTAGCGCCACATGGGAATCCCCAGTGACTGCATGTAAACATGCTAATACACTGGGTTCTGACGTTTTCCCCCAAGTGAAAGACTTGATAAGAAAAAATAATAAAAAAAATTAAAAAATTAATGCTGGTTCACCAGCATTGTAAAATATTCACCCTCACCATAGTAGAGGAGGGCATGTAGATTTTTAAAGCAGTGTGGCCCCACCTCATGGGCCTCTGGGGAAGGAGCTGAGAGCCTGCTCATAAATGAAGCCCACGGGTGAGTCTCCTGAAAGGGTTGGGGAACAGCGGTCTGTTTGTAAGTTGCCATCTAGGGCCATGCTTCTCATGGTTGGCTGTGCGGCCCCATCTCCTGGGAGCTGGTGAAAGCGCAGCTTCTGATTGTAGAGGTCCAGGTAGGGCTGAAGAATCTGCTTCCTTCTAAGCACCCTCATCCCCTGTGCTCACCTGCTGTGCAGGAGCTTCTAGAACAGCAGCTTTTATCCTGTGGGCACACCTGCTGTGCAGGAGCTTCTAGAACAGCAGCTTTTATCCTCTGTGCACACCTGCTGTGCAGGAGCTTCTAGAACAGCAGCTTTTATCCTCTGTGCACACCTGCTGTGCAGGAGCTTTTAGAACAACAGCTTTCATCCTCTGTGCACACCTAGAGATCTTTTACCTCTCTGCTATTTAGTAGTTCTGAGTGCATCCTGGACACTGGGAGTTTTTAGGTCTTCCCATGTGACTTTAATGGGGAGCTTGAGTTTGAAAGCTGTTGATCTGTGAAGAGGTTTTTGCATCAGTAACAGCACCTGAAGAAGCCCACCCACTCAAGCGGACCTGAAGGAAATACCCTGAACGCTTCAGAATCTCAAAAAGTCAAATAATTCTAAGTTTTAATGGTTTCATGTGCTAATATCTTAGCCTCAACCTGTAGTTCTCAACCTGATTTTGCCTCACATATTATGGAAGCTTTGTTCTTTTTAATTACCATTAAGAGTTGTGTGTGTGTGTTTTTTTTAATGGAAAATTTCAAAGAGTATAAAAGAGAATTTGATGAATTTCTTTTACTCATCACCCAACTTCAACAGTTATTAACTCATGGCTAGTCTCTGTGCCTCTATGTACTCTACCCCCCACACCCCGCCCTGACTATTTTGAAATAAATCCTAGAGCTCATCATATTTCATTCATCAATACTTCAGTTTTACATCTCTAAGAATTAAGGACTTTTTATAAACATAACACCATTATCACAACTTTCAAATAATCTATAGACTCTCACATGGTTACCTTTTTCTTGCTTGTTTACCTGAAGAAACCAGGCCATTCGTCTGATCGTTGCCCTACAGTGTGGATTTGATGATTACATCACCATGATGACGTTTGAACTGTTGTTTCAATTGATTAGATCTAATGACTTGATCCCATTCAAATTCTGATCTCTTCAACTTGGAAAATCCATCTTTCCCATGACCTGGTACTTAAGAAACTTACTTCAAACTAGGGGTGTGCTCGGAGAAGGCAATGGCACCCCATTCCAGTACTTTTGCCTGGAAAATCCCATGGATGGAGGAGCCTGGTGGGCTGCAGTCCATGGGGTCACTAAGAGTCAGACATGACTGAGCGACTTCACTTTCACTTTTCACTTTCATGCAATGGAGAGGGAAATGGCAACCCACTCCAGTGTTCTTGCCTGGAGAATCCCAGGGACGGGGGAGCCTGGTGGGCTGCCGTTTATGGGGTCACACAGAGTCGGACACGACTGAAGTGACTTAGCAGCAGCAGGGGTGTGCACACAAACACCATCCGATTGTTTGCCATTGTAGTTTTTACACCATAGGCACCTTCTGCCTTCTCATCCTTCCTTCAAGCTTTTTGAGTGAAAGCTATTTATAGCTCCACAATGGTAGAACTCAGGAGGTCTTTTTAATAGAAACCTACATCTCCTAATTAGAGGAAGAGATAGTGTCCCAGTATGTCTCTGACCTCTGCAGCTCTAAAAACCTAACTCTCCTACATCCTACTACTTAACAGATTTGTTATTTTTAGAACCTAAATTTATTTTATTCTTTAGAAACTGAAGTCATACTGCTTGGGGCCCGGTTCCAGCTCCACTAATTCTTACTAGTTGTATAACCCGGGAAGGGCCTGAGTAGAGCTGTGTTTCTTGGGGAATGAATAATGGTACACATACCTCATAGTGTTGGTGGGAGGATTAAATGAATAATTCACGTTAAGTAATTAGAACAGTCTGACACATGGTAAGCAGTTAAACGTTGTCCGAGCACTTGATAAAATGTCTGGGCAGTAGTCATCATAATTATTGGTTTTCATGTTAGTCTGACTCAGATCAACACAGGTATATTGTCTCTGTATGATGAGAAAGATCCCTCCTAGTTTCAGAATTCCTATACTCAGGAATCCAGAAAATTGGTATTGATGAACCTGTTTGTAGGGCAGGAATAGAGACACAGATGTCTAGAGAATGGACTTATGGACATAGTGGGGGAAGGAGAGAGTGGGACAGATGGAGAAAGAAGCCTCAACGTATGTACATTACCACGTGTAAAATAGGTAGCTAGTGAGAGGTTCGGAGAAGGCAGTGGCACCTCACTCCAGTACTCTTGCCAGGAAAATCCCATGGACGGAGGAGCCTGGTGGGCTGCAGTCCATGGGGTCGCTAAGAGTCGGACATGACTGAGCGAGTTCACTTTCACTTTTCACTTTCATACATTGGAGAAGGAAATGGCAACCCACTCCAGTGTTCTTGCCTGGAGAATCCCAGGGACGGGGGAGCCCGGTGGGCTGCCGTCTATGGGGTCGCACAGAGTCGGACACGACTGAAGCGACTTAGCATCGGCAGCAGCAGTGAGCGGTTGCTGTGTAACACAGGGAGCCCCGCCTGGCGCTCTGTGATGACCTAGAGGGGTGGGATGGGGGCAGGGAGGGAAGCTCAACAGGGAGGGAATGTTGTAAAACTATTTTCCTCCAGTTAAAAAAATTTTTTAAAGAATTCATATACTGTTAGATATCAGATGTCCAATTCCCTTCATTTTATACATGAGGAAACAGACCCAGAGAGGTGGGGTAACTTACCTAGGGTTACACAGAATCAGAGGCAGAGCTGGGATTTGAACTCAGATTCCTGACTGATTTGGACAGAGACAGTTTATCTGCTCTTGTTCTTAACCGGGAGATACGGTCCATGTCAAGACAGTCTGCTCAACTTCCTGTGTTCATCGACGGCGACCGTTCATATTTAATGAATTAACTCTGGTACTAAAACCAATGACATCTCTTTCCTCTAGGTTGCCAGCATACTTTGTCGTCCCCGCCCCTCTTCTCGAAGAGGACATAGAGTTCTTCCAGGGTCGTGGCATACCAGTAAGTGCACCTGGAAACCCTGAAAGCATGGGTTACTCATGGGTCCATTCTGGCAGATTATCCTACTTAAAGCCCTTGGCTTTGGTATTAAACAGTTTGTTTTCAGCCCGAGAGCAATCTAAAAATACCTTCGGGACTCCCCAGAGGAGCCCCTTCGACAGGAGGCTCCCGGGGGACAGAGTTCTGAAGTTTTCCCAGAGGCCCTGGAGCTCTTAGCAGAGACATCTTTAAAGAGCTTTAGGAGGATTCTAGGCCCAGCTGGTGTTGAAAGCCAGCCTAATTTAACACCTAAATTGTTCCGAGGCTGAACCGTCCCCTCCAAGGGTTGTAGGGTTTCAAATCCTTTTCGGCCTCTCCATTAATCCTGAATGGGCATAGCTGAGTTCCCGCCCAGAGACAGCGTGGAGACTTACTTAGTTTTCACAGAACAGACTGGGATGGGAGCCATATTTCACGTGTCGCTGATCAAAGAAAGCAAGACTCTGGCAGTTATTTCAGTTTCTAATTGGTGGTTGGGAGTTGCCAAGCCTGCAGGGAATTGAGTACAGAATGAGAATCACAGATAAATGCTGGGCCGTGCACATTGCTGGTGCCCCTCAGAGGTCACTCTTGTAATGGGAGGTGAGGTATCTCAGCAGCGGTCCCAGCCCCAGCAGTGCGTGCAGGCTGGGCAGGCAAGGAGACCCTCTGCCTGCATGAAGGGCTGCCTGCTCGTCTGTGCCAGCCTGTTTGTGCCATGAGGGAGCATAGGCCTGATCTTGCCAGTTGCTTGGACTTCTCAGGAGAAATAAGAAATATGGGTTTTTATGTGAGTTTTTCCTATTTCTAAATGCATGCAGCTGTTTTCAAACTCTCTGGTTTCAGGACTCTTTACACTCTTGAAAAATCATTGAGAATCTCAAAGAGTTTTTGTTTATGTGATTGTATCTGTTGATATTTGCCATATTAGAAACTAAAACTGGAAAATTGTTTAATGTTTATTTTAGTAGTAAACTCATTAGATGTTAACATAAGTATTTCTATGATAAATAACTATATTGTCCAAAACAAAAAAGCAGGATAGTACTGTTGTACGTTTTTGAAAACAGACAACTGCCTTCTTTTATCCCCTTTCCTTCATTCAGTCTGTTGTGCTGTGTTGGGTGTGGTTGAAGTGTACGAAGACAATCCAGCCTCACATAGATGTATATTTAGGAAAGGAAGGAGTATTTAATAGCCTTGTCAGATAATATGGTACACAAAAAATTGATAAATGGTTTTGTAAAGGTTAATTGCAATAAAGAATCTGAAAACATAATCAATGAACTTTTCATTCACTGCATTAAAATCCATTGGTCTGTCTTGTACTCTGAATGGATCTTAAAACATGCATGATTTTAAAAGCATAATACATTGGTCATTTATAAAACAACTCACTAGGTTATGTTCAAATATTGACGTGCTTTCTTAGATGCAAATCACATTTTTTAATATCATTCCTGTCTCATTAGAAAAGTCTTTGAACATTGGGAATTTGTTCAGCTAAAAAGACAGAGACTAGTCTTCCAAAATTGTAATTTTTGCTTGAAAGTACAGCTTTTATCACTAGCAACAAATTGTCAGTTGTTTTCCTTGTTCTTGTTCAGTCACTTAGTCGTGTCTGACTCTGTGATCGCGTGGACTGCAGCATACCAGGCTTCCCTGTCCTTCGCCATCTCTCAGAGCTTGCTCAAACTCAAGTTCTTTGAGTCGGTGATGCCATCCAACCATCTCATCCTCTGGCGCCCCCTTCTCCTGCTGCCCTCAGTCTTTCCCAGCATCAGGATCTTTTCCATTGAGTGAGCTCTTCACATCAGGTGGCCAAAGTATTATAGCTTCAGCTTCAGCATCAGTACTTCCAATAATATTCAGGGTTGACTTCCTTTAGGATTGACTGGTTTGATCTCCTTGCTGTCCAAATGACTCTCAAGAGACTTCTCTAGCACACAGTTCGAAAGCATCAGTTCTTTGATGCTCAACCTTCTTTGTGGTCCAACTCTCACATCCATACATGACTACTGGAAAAACCATAGCTTTGACTATCCAGACCTTTGTCGGCAGTGATGTCTCTGCTTTTTAATATGCTGTCTAGGTTTGTCATAGCTTTTCTTCCAAGGAACAAGGAGCAGATGTTTTCCTTAAAGTTGTTGGGCTTTTTTTTTTTTTTTCTAAAAATGAATGTCTGCCAGATACCAAAGTCAGAACACCCTAGTTTGTCTGTCATTCACTCTTTCAGTTCCTTGAAGATAGCACCTACCTCAGCTCTTAAGTCAGTCTCATGGGTGCTTTTCCCTGAGACAGACACTTCCATGCTTGGATTCCACTCCATCACACAGTGTATAAAAGATATTAGTATTAAATATATTGTACACCATGGGGAATATAGCCAAAATTTTATAGTAACTATAAATGGAGTATAACCTTTAAAAATTGTCTCTCTCTATTGTATGTCTGTTACTTAATATGGTACATCAGCTATACTTGAGTTAAAAAGACGAAAAACAAAGGAGACTTAGCAAATAATGGGGGGATTTATCCCCTTTTTAAGATAAACAGGATCATCAAACTAATTCTTGTCTGTTGTCAAGTCCTTCATACGAAGAACCTGTGGCCCTTTCCCAGACAGAAATTGTACAGATAATAGTAGGGGAACTCATGTGTCTTCTGCTGAATTCCTGTGAGAAGTCTTCTCTCTCACCAAGAATGTTGCTTGCATTCTATTTACTGTTTCAAATAGAGAATGTAAGTCCCCTCCATGCCTGAGCTGAGAGGAGATGGTTACAGTTGAGCCCCAGTGGGGAAATGAGCCATGGTTGGCTATTACCAAGAACAGATTCTTTCTGCCCCGGGAGAGGAGATAAAGAGGATGAGAACACGTGACTTCCTAGAACCTGCCACCAGTCATGGCTTGAGAGGGTCCCCTTTCTCGAGTGAGCCGCTGGGCGGGAGTGCCCGGGCTGAGGGCGCAGTGTGACACTGGAGGGGGGAGTAGGAGGGCAGCCGGGACCTCGGGTTTGTCTGTGTTGGAGTACTTCCGCCTCACCGGCATCTTACAGGGCCTGCGCTCGCTTTGGAAGCTCGTGAGGCAGTTCTGTGTCCCTCAGCAGCTCTCTCTCCATGGCCGGCAGTCGGCTCCCGTGTCTGCAGTGGCAGCCCGCCTCCCTCTCACCTTGGTGCCTCCTCAGTCTCTCCACACAGAGTTCCTGTGGGCCCTAGACACCCAACACACCCTGTACTAATTTACCCTCTTCCTCTGAAACCCCAGACCGGTTCCCCTTTCTGAGGGTGGTGCGGAGTATCGGCTGGATTGCGTGCTCGTCTCCAGCCCAGGCTGCTGCTGGCATTCCCGTGTATGGTTGATATTTACATTGCAGGTGACTCATGAGAGGATGCCCTCTAGACAGCTGAAATCCTCTTGGTTGACCTTTGACCTTGGGCCCAAAAGCTTGGTCAGCAGAGCGGGGCTGGGCTTTAGCCACTGTCAAACCCTTAACCAGACCTTTACACAGGCTGCTCCAACCAGCCTTCCTTCTCCTCCATTTCAGGTTCTACTGGCAGATTACATTACTTTGCCCCCAAATCACATCTAATCTCCTTGTCCTGTACAACAGAACAAACAAATGAAACTCCCCCTGAAAAATGCTTAAAACGCTTGACTCTATCACTTAAGGGCAGTCACATGATTTCTTCCTCTGTTGCCCACCCTTTGTTGTTCATTGAAATTCCCTTCTCCTGTGGTTTACCACATTCTACTTCCTATTAGATTTGCAAATTTATTTCCCTTTTTGGAGTATAAAGCTCTTTGAAGGTAGGCAAAGTATTGCAGCCTTCTTTCTAGCCTCTCACAACCAAATTCAGTGTCTTCCTGTGCAAGTCTCTTATCAGTGTATGTTGAATAAGCAGCTGTCCATTTTTCCTAGTTTGAAGTTTGTGTAATGATGGGAGCTGCCCGCTTTTGACCATCCCGGTGGAGTAGGGCCTTCAGAGTCATTGCTCTACGGTGTGCAACTTGGGGATGTTTCTCAGTCTCTCCAGCCCTATTTCTTGTTGTTATTGGGGCTAGTACTCTAACCTGTCTGAGTGTGGTTGTGAGAATCAAATGACTTAATTCATGTAAAATCCTGAAATAGCTTTACCCCAGTGATAACCTCTATGATTATAGTAATAATAGCCTCTATTATAATAATAATAACAGTAACAGTAATGATGATAATGATTTTATCATCATCCTCCAGGTTCCCAGCACTAAAGCCAAGTCATAAGGTATTTGTTAGACCATCAGTGAGTGTGAATGTGACTACTTAGACTTGAGGTGGTGGTGGTGGTTGTAAGACTAAATCAGTCTTTTTTGTTGTGAGTATAACACATTGATTCCTTGGCATAACAGAGTTGACTATATTCAGGTCTTTCGTATTAAAGGTATAATTTCCCTGTATGAATTTCATGGCTAAGCTTACCTGTCCTCTGCAAGGTGGTTTACATCATGTCTGGAAAACCTTCCTTCTCTCTGCAGATATGGTGTTGGTCCTGCCACAACGGATCTGCCCTCTTGAAAATGTCGGCCCTGCCCAAAGAACAAGATGACAGCATGTCGCAGATCCAGAAGAACTTCTCGGATAGGTCAGCACTATTGGGCATCTTGTTATCGTTTAGTTGGCTCGGTTGTTTTCCGGGAAGCTGGGAACAGTTCTCGGGAGTAAGTCCATTTCAGTTTACCTACTGATAAAGCCTGAGTGCTGGGAATACAGCTCAGCGAGGTCGTTTTTAATTTGAAAAGAGTTGGGATGACATGGTCCTGAAGTGCATCAACTGTATTGTATTGAGAGACACACGGCCAAAGCGTTTAGGGGGAAGTAGTCTGATAGCTTTAATATTGACGGTTGTCAAATTTGGGTCAAGGTATAGATGTCACTGTGCTGTTCTGTTCTGGCATGTTTGAAAATTTTCAGAATAAAAAAGTTAAATGTTTTTATTCACCCCTAAAGTAGATGAATTTAAAAACAAGAAAAGGAGTGGACTTAGGAGTTAAATTGCCTTGGTTCACATCCTGGCTCTTTCAGTTTATAGATGTGGTGGCTCTGCTGCTTGTCCCTGAGTTCCCGGCCCCGGCTGACCAGGAGTTGCCGCTGGGCAGCAGTTACCTCACTGGGGAGGAGGCTCTGGGAGCTCTGCACACAGATCCTGGCGCCTAGGAAGTACTCGGGAGAAACTTTCTGACTCAGGCCTGTTCTTCTAATGTCTCGTTCCTTCCTGATACCTAGGATTTACAGGACCGTCCACAGGCCCCCCTATGAGACTGCTAAAACTGAAGACCTCTCAAGCAACTTCCTGTCCCTGCAGGAAATCCAGATGGCATACTCTAAGTTCAAACAGCTGTTTCTGATAGGTGAGAAGAACTCTGAGCCAAACCCGCTGTCACCTGGAAAAAGACGTGCTCCATGGCTCGGGTGAAAGGCGGTGCTTGTCCCTGGGTTCCTTGGGTCGGACACGGCTATGGGGGTGGGAGTCACAGAACGGAGGGGCTGGTTACCACGAGGCTGGTGGCCCTTGCCACATTTCCTCCCATCATTTTCCCCTGGGCTCTTGTCCCATTGCCCCTTCTCAGAGCAATGAACACAGAGCCACCCTTCTCCTCTCTTCCTTCCTTTCGTTTTTAGTAGTGAGCGTTGGGCTTCTTCCTTTAGAAGTTGTGGAACTATGCAGTACCTGTATTCCCCGCTGTTTTGTAAGGTCGATGATCTGTTTGTTTTTCTTAGTCACTTACTGAATGGACTCTTCCTCCACTGAGTGGAAGTATTTTATTTTATTTTTCTGATTCAGCATATATTACAGTGTAATGTATATTACACTGGATGGTGACAAAAGAAGTGGAGAACCACAGTCCTGGATCTCCAGTGTAAAAATATACAGTGTAAAAAACTCCAGTTAATCAGAAATGTACAAAGTAGAAAATTAAATATGTCCATCCTTGCCACTCCTCCTTCCCTGCCCAGGCTGCCCAGTGTGAAGTGTTCAGACCTTGGATCAGATTTAATCAAGGTCGGTCACCTGTTGATTCTTTTCACCCAGGCCCTCAGCAGTGAAAGCAGTGAATCCTAACCACTGTACTGCCAGGGAATTCCCTATTCTCTTCACTCTTTTTTTTTTAAAGATATTTTATTCAATAATTTATGTATGGGGTCGCTAAGAGTTGGACACAACTGAGCGAGTTCACTTTCACTTTTCACTTTCCTGCATTGGAGAAGGAAATGGCAACCCACTCCAGTGTTCTTGCCTGGAGAATCCCAGGGACGGGGGAGCCTGGTGGGCTGCCATCTATGGGGTCACACAGAGTTGGACATGACTGAAGTGACTTAGCTTAACTGCACTGGATCTTAGTTGCAGCACATAGGATCTCCGATGTTCTTTGTAGCATGTGAAATCTTTAGTTGTGGCATGCAAACTCTTAATTGAGGCATGTAGACTCTGTAGTTGCAACATATGGGATCTAGTTCCCTGACTAGGGATTGAACCCAGGCCCCCTTCATTGGGAAAGATGAGTCTTAGCCACTGGACCACCAGGGAAGTCCCTTCTCTTCACTCTTTTTTTCAAATGTATTTATTTTTGCTTGAAGGATAATTGCTTTACAATATTGTGTTAGTTTCTGCCATACATCACATGATTCAGCCATTGACACACAGATGTCCCCCTCTCTCTTTACTCTTGAGTGCGTGTTTACCCTCTGATGTTTGTCACGCTTATTGCGTTTCCCAGCTTTTCGTTTTTAGCCTAGTGGTCTGACTTAGGATTTACTCAGTCATTCAGCCAACATGTATTGCATTTCCATTATACACACCAGCTATGCCAGGCATTGGAGACAAAGATGACTGTGACACCAAGGGAAACCAGTGTACACCTCTAACTGGAACACACTGGCAAAAAGCAGGCACGTGGAGGAGAAGTAAGAAATTGTGCTGGTTGATCCAGGACTGTGGTACTCCACTTCTTTTGTCACCAT